>NC_091448.1:30087319-30452133 GCF_964237555.1 Oryctolagus cuniculus | reverse complement strand
AGTCTTTGAACCTACACTAATTGATGATTTTTTTTTCTTCTCCATTGAGTCTCGCCATAGTCTTTGATGATTGCCATGATACCAAATGCAGAAGTAAATTATTCCTCATCATTTTAGATCTTTGAAGAACATTAAGAAGAGCTGATAGTTCTCTTCTTGAAGCACTTTCTTCACTTTGCTTTCCTAGTTTTACTTTTGTTTCACCACCCTTTCTCAGTAGTTCCTGCTCATCCTTCTTTATCACTCGAAGCACGATCTCCTGCTCTCACTTTATATACTCACTCCCTAGATTATCTTTCCCAATTACAAGGCTTGAAAATCCATCTGAACTCCTAAATTTATATCTGCATCCCACACCCTTTTCTCAAGTCATTCTCACATGTCCAGCTGCCTACTCAACACTTCCTCCTTGGATATAAAGTTGTCATCTCAGGCTTAACATGGCCAAAAAGAATAACTCATAATGTCTAATCTCCCATATCTGCCCCTCCACAGTCATCCAATCTCAATGAGTGAAGGCTTCATCCCACCAGTTGTCTGGGTCCAAAAGAATGAAATCAGCTTGGGCGTCCTTTTTCTTTTATACTTCAAATTCATTCAATTAGAAAATCATTTCAGTGGTATCTTCAAACTATATCTCAAATGTAGTTCTCATGAGCTTCTCTTCTGCTCATTTTATCTAAAGTGATATTGTCAGTCATGCCCTGGGCTATTAGGATTATTCCCTAATTTCCCTTGCACCCTCCTCCAACTTGGCAATAGTAAGCATTCCTTTAATATAAAGTAATTGAATTAATATTCAATTTCAGCTCAAATTCTTGTTAAGGGAAGAAACTGATGTTTGCCTTTTATTGCTTTTGACTACCAGCAGGTCACTCACTCAGGCTCACTCTCAGTTTTTGGGGTAGCTTTTAGTCTTCAACAGCATAAAGCACACATGAGCCTGTGCTTGAGCACATGTGTGCACACACACACACATTTCTTCTATGTTCTTTTAATAGGATTTATATATGCTGTTTAGCTCCTGGTCACTTTAGTAAGCCAGTGAAGCTCTTTCAGGTACAGGAAGGTGTCAACAGTTCAAAACATGCTGTAAGGGTGAGATGGCCAAGACATTCCAAGGGAATAGAAGTGGGAGTATTATTTGAATATTAAGAAATAGTAGAATCTGGCAGAACTCACTACCTAGTTGGGATTCTTTCTTTAGTCAATATTTTACTAGTTAACATTTGATTAGCATGTACTACTTGTCCATTTCTATGAGGTACAGTACCTATACACAGCACAAACGAATCAAACAGGCAGGTAGACTTACCTTTCCTTATCTTTTTTGTGTTTGCTTGTAGCCTACCAGCTCCTTTCTTCCAGTACTTTATATGGTAAATAATGCATTATTTTATATTATAGTCACCCCAGTGTATGATAGAACAATATAATTTGTTACTTCTTTCTTACTGTGTTTTGGTACCCATTATTCAACCTCCTTCTACCATTACCACCTTCTAGTAATTATCATTCTGAAGTCATATCAACTATGTTTCTTTTTTTCTTTTTTTAAGTTTCATGTATGAAAGAATGTGTGGGAGTGTTCCAAGATGGCGGAATAGGGAGGGAGCACACCAATGCTCCAGGAAGGGAAGGTTCAAAGAGGGGTGAGAATTTGTAGTTTTGGGGAAAGGGAAGCTCTTCCAAAATGGGGGAGACAGGGTGGACCTGTGAGGAGGACGTGGACGCCTGAAGAACAGGACACCAGCAGGAGTGTGTACGCACCAGCGCTGGAAGCCGAGGTGAGACAGGGCGCTCGCCCAGCACTGCTGTAACAGCCACCACCGCCTCTCCCCCAACCCACCCTGGGACGGACACTGAGACACGCATGACTGAGTGGGGGAGGAAATAGAAAACGGAACAGAGTGAGTAGCGCCTGCGGAAAGAGTGCGCTATTCAGGGGGTCTAATTGAGGGACTAAACAATCCAGGAACCCTCCCCCAAATCGGAGCTGCAGCGGGCGGGAAGCAGCCATCTTGTTTGTTTACATTCGGGCTTAAAGGAGGCTGGCCTCTGCTCCAAAGGAGGAAGCAGCAGGGGCGGAGTCCAAAGGTGGTCTGGAGCTACTTGACACTCCTCACGCAGGAGGTGCAGTGAAAAAGAGTGGCTGACCAATGAACCCCAGGCACAGACACGTAAGGGCGAACATAGGAACAAGGAAACCGGCCCCTGAGGGGCGGAGATTGGCACCTCAAAGCCTTGACACCAGCCCACTCAAGTTACAAAAAATAAATAAATAAATAAGTAAAAAATAAACAAACTCTAGAAGGCAGAGCAGCCTGCTTACACTGGATATTGGTACAGACTCACAGCAGCCCATAGCAGAGGGAAATCAACCTGAAAAACCACCCAGACGGAATGCCAAAAAACAAAACAAAAACCCACAATAAGAATATAGAACAACATATAAACTCGCCAATGGAGCAGGCTAAGCCAACCATAACAGAGGCTGAAGAAGAAGAATAATTTGAAACTATGCCAGAAAAAGAATTCAGAAAATTAATAATCAGATTACTTAGAAATAATGAGAATCAGTGTCGAGAGCTGAACGAAAAACAAGCCCAAGGATTAGAGATCCTAAAGAGAAGCCAGAATGAAATACTGGAAATGAAAAACTCAATTGACCATATTAAAAACACCGTGGAATCCCTCGGAAATAGAACAGATGAAATAGAAGACCGAATATCAGAATTCGAAGACAAACTTCCAGAAATAAGACAGTCAGTTCAAACACAGGAAGAAGAAATTAAAAAATTAAAAAATATGGTCAGAGACCTACAAGATTCAATCAAACAGTGTAATGTTTGGATAATAGGAGTCCCTGAGGGGGTGGAAAGAGAGAATGGATTGGAAGGTGTTTTCAATGAAATAATATCAGAAAACTTCAAACAAAGGCAGCTGGATAACAACAGGCAAATTCAACAGATAGCCAGGACTCTGAACAGGGTAGACCAGAAGAGAAATTCACCGCGACATATTGTGGCAACACTCAGCTCAGTGACACACAAAGAACAAATCCTAAAATGTGCCAGAGAAAAACGACAAATCACATTCAGGGGTAAGTTAATCAGACTCACCCCAGACTTCTCATTGCAAACACTACAGGCAAGGAGACAATGGCATGATATATTTCAAGTTTTAAAAGACAAACAATGCCAGCCTAGAATATTATAACCTGCAAAGCTATCATTTATGAATGAAGGGGAAATAAAGATCTTCCAAGACAAACAGAAACGGAAAGAATTTGTATCCATGCGTCCAACCCTACAACACTTGCTCAAAAACGTGCTGCACATAGAAATACAAAAACAAGGCCGGCGCCGCGGCTCACTAGGTTAATCCTCCGCCTAGCGGCGCCAGCACACCAGGTTCTAGTCCCGGTTGGGGCACAGGATTCTGTCCCGGTTGCCCCTCTTCCAGGCCAGCTCTCTGCTGTGGTCAGGCAGTGCAGTGGAGGATGGCCCAGGTGCTTGTCCCCTGCACCCCATGGGAGACCAGGAAAAGCACCTGGCTCCTGGCTCCTGCCACTGGATCAGCGCGGTGTGCCGGCCGCAGCGCGCCGGCCGCGGCGGCCATTGGAGGGTGAACGAACGGCAAAGGAAGACCTTTCTCTCTGTCTCTCTCTCTCACTGTCCACTCTGCCTGTCAAAAAATAAAATAAAATAAAAAAATAAAAAAATAAAGAAATACAAAAACAAGCACTTCACTACAAAAAAAAAGCGAATGTAGAGTAACCTACAAACAAAGGTCAAAATACATAAACAGCTCGTTTAGGAAACATGAATGGGAAAAGACAGTACTTAACAGTAATCACGCTGAATGTGAGTGGTCTTAATTCTGCTACCAAAAGACATAGACTAGCTGATTGGATCAAGAAAGAGAATCCATCTATATGCTGCCTTCAGGAGACACACTTTATCAGCAAAGGTGCACTCAGACTGAAAGTGAAAGGATGGAAAAAGATACTCCAAGCTAACAGAAATCAAAAAAGAGCTGGTGTGGCCATCCTGATGTCAGACAAAATAGACTTTAACATAAAAACTATTAAAAGAGACAGAGAAGGGCACTATATAATGATTAAAGGATCTATCCAACAGGAAGACATTACTATTATAAATGTATAAGCACCTAATTACAGGGTGCCTGGCTACCTGAAAGAATTACTAAAGGATTTAAAGGGAGATATAGATTCAAGTACAATAGTAACAGGGGACTTCAACAACCCACTCTCACCAAAGGACAGATCAACCAGACAGAAATTCAACAAGGAAACAATAGAGCTAATTGACGCCATAGACGAAATAGACCTAACAGATATCTTCAGAACCTTCCACCCCACAGCCACAGAGTTCACGTATTTCTCCCCAGTACACAGAATGTTCTCTAGAATTTACCATATGCTAGGCCATAAAGGGAGCCTCAACAAATTCAAAAAAATTGAAACTATACCATGCAGCTTCTCAGACCATAGCACAGTGAAACTCAAAATCAACAACCCAAGAATCTCTACACCATATGCAAATATATGGAGAATGGACAACATGATCCTAAACGAACAGTGGGTCATTGAAGAAATTAAAAGAGAAATCAAAAGATTTCTAGAAACATGAAAATGATAACACAACTTATCAAAACCTATGGGACACAGCAAAAACAGTGCTAAGAGGAAAGTTTATAGCAATTGGTGCCTACGTCAAGAAGCTGGAAAGGGACCAAACAAATGAACTCTCCATGCACCTCAAGGATTTAGAAAAACAGCAGCAAATCAAGTCCAAATCCAGAAGGAGGAAAGAAATACTAAAGATCAGAGAAGAAATAAACAGAATTGAAACCAAAAAAAAAAATACAAAAGATCAACAAAACCAGGAGCTAGTTCTTTGAAAAAAATAAATAAAATTGACACACCATTGGCCCAACTAACCAAAAAAAGGAGAGAGAAGAACCAAATCTGTAAAATCAAAGATAGTAATGGAAATGTAACAACAGACACAACAGAAATAAAAAGAATCATCAGAAACCACTGCAAAGAGATGTATGCTAACAAATTGGGGAACCTGGAAGAAATGGATAGATTCCTGGACACATACAACCTTCCTAAACTGAGCTGTGAAGATATAGAAAATCTAAACAGACCCATAACCATGGAAGAAATTGAATCAGTAATAAACGCACTACCGAAAAAGAAGAGCCCAGGACTGGATGGCTTCACCGCCGAACATTACCAGACATTTAGAGAACAACTAACCCCAGTTCTTCTCAAGTTATTCAAAACAATTGGAAGGGAGGGAATCCTCCCAAATTCTTTCTGTGAAGCCAATATCACCTTAATTCCTAAGCCCGAAAAAGACACAGAGAAAGAAAACTACAGACCTATCTCCCTGATGGACATAGAAGCAAAAATACTCAACAAAATTCTGGCAAACCGAATCCAACTGCACATCAGAAAGATCATTCACCTGGACCAAGTGGGATTTATCCCTGGTATGCAGGGATGGTTCAATATTCGAAAGTCAATCAATGTGATACAACACATTAATAAATTGAGAAACAAAAATCATATGATTATCTCAATAGATGCAGAGAAAGCATTTGACAAAATACAACACCCTTTCATGATGAAAACCCTAAGCAAATTGGGGTTAGAAGGAACATTCCTCAACACAATTAAGACAATCTATGATAAACCAATGGCCAGCATCATCTTGAATGGGGAAAAGTTGGAGGCATTTCCATTGAGAACTGGCACCAGACAGGGATGCCCACTCTCACCATTGCTATTCAATATAGTCCTAGAAGTGTTAGCCAGGGCCATCAGGCAAGAAAAAGAAATTAAAGGGATACAAATGGGAAAGGAGGAAGTTGAACTATCCCTATTTGCAGATGACATGATACTATATATAGGGGACCCGATAAACTCCTTTAAGAGACTTTTGGAACTCATAGAAGAGTTAGGTAAAGTAGCAGGATACAAAAATCAACACTCAGAAATCAACAGCTTTTGCATACACAGATAATGCTGTGGCCGAGGAAGAACTTCTAAGATCAATCCCATTCACAATAGCCACAAAAACAATAAACTACCTTGGAATAAATTTAACCAAGGATGTCAAAGACCTCTATGATGAAAATTACAAAACACTAAAGAAAGAAATAGAAGACGACACAAAAAAATGGAAAAACCTGCCATGCCCATGGATTAGAAGAATCAATATCATCAAAATGTCCATTCTCCCAAAAGCAATTTACAAGTTTAATGCAATACCAATCAAAATACCAAAGTCATTCTTCAAAGACCTAGAAAAAATGATGCTGAAATTCATATGGAGAAACAGGAGACTGAGAATAGCTAAAGCAATCCTTTACAATAAAAACAAGGCCAGAGGCATCACAATTCCAGACTTCAAGACATACTACAGGGCAGTTATAATCAAAACAGCCTGGTACTGGTACAAAAACAGATGGATAGACCAATGGAACAGAATAGAAACACCGGAGATCAATCCAAACATCTATAACCAACTCATATTTGACAAAGGACCTAAAACCAACCCCTGGAACAAGGACAGCCTCTTCAACAAATGGTGCTGGGAAAACTGAATGTCCACATGTCGAAATATGAAGCAAGACCCCTACCTTACACCTTATACAAAAATCCACTCAACATGGATCAAAGAACTAGAGATGCGCCACGACACCATGAACCTAATTGAGAGCATAGGGGAAACCCTTCAAGATATCGGAATAGGCGAAGAATTCCTGGAGAAGACCCCAGAGGCACGGGTAATCAAAGATAAAATAAACAAATGGGATTACCTCAAATTGAAGAGTTTCTTTATAGCAAAGGAAACAGTCAGGAAAGTGAAGAGGCAACCAACAGAATGGGAGACGTTATTCGCAAACTACACAACAGATAAAGGATTAACAACTAGAATCTATAAAATGATCAAAAAACACCACAGAATCAAAACAAACAACCCAATAAAAAAATGGGCCAAGGACCTTAACAGACATTTTTCAAAAGAGGAAATCCAGAGCCGGCGCCGTGGCTCAATAGGCTAATCCTCCACCTTGCGGCGCCGGCACACCGGGTTCTAGTCCCGGTTGGGGCGCCGGATTCTGTCCCGGTTGCCCCTCTTCCAGGCCAGCTCTCTGCTATGGCCAGGGAGTGCAGTGGAGGATGGCCCAGGTGCTTGGGCCCTGCACCCCATGGGAGACCAGGAAAAGCACCTGGCTCCTGGCTCCTGCCAGGATCAGCGCGGTGCGCCGGCTGCAGCGGCGGCCATTGGAGGGTGAACCAGCGGCAAAGGAAGACCTTTCTCTCTCTGTCTCTCTCTCACTGTCCACTCTGCCTGTCAAAAAAAAAAAAAAAAAAAAAAAAAAAAAAAAAAAAAAGAGGAAATCCAAATAGCCAACAGACACATAAAAAAATGTTCAGGATCCCTACCCATCAGGGAAATGCAGATCAAAACCACAGTGAGGTTTCACCTCACTCGTTAGATTGGCTTACATACAGAAATCAACCAACAACAGATGCTGGCGAGGATGTGGGGAAAAAGGGACACTAATCCACTGTTGGTGGGAATGCAAACTGGTCAAGCCACTGTGGAAGACAGTTTGGAGAGTCCTCAGAAACCTGAATATAGCACTACCACAGGACCCAGTCATCTCACTCCTTGGAATTTACCCAAATGGAATTGAATAAAGGGGAGAAAAAAAACAGCCATTTGCACCTCAATATTTGTTGCAGCTCAATTCACAATAGCTAAGACATGGAATCAACCTAAATGTCCATCAATGGATGACTGAATAAAGAAATTATGGGATATGTACTATATGGAACACTATACAACAGTAAAAAAAAAAAATGAAATCCGGGCATTTATAACAAAATGGAGGAAGCTGGAAAACATCATGCTGAGTGAAATAAGCCAGTCCAAAAAGGACAAATATCACATGTTCTCCCTGATCGTTGGCAACTAAACGAGCATCTAAAATGATACCCATTTAAGTGAAATGGACACTATGAGAGACAATGACATGATCAGCCCTTGTCTAGACTGTTGAGGAACAACCTACTATTTTATTCCTTTTAGTATTTTTGTTGTTGTTGTTGTTGCTCTGTTTGTTCTACATAAGACCACTGGTTGAACTCTGTAATCAATGCACAATCATTCTTAGGCATTTAAAATTAACAGAAAAGTGATCTCTGTTAAACATAGGAGTGGGAATAACAGAGGGAGGAGATATATAGGTTGGCACATGCTCACTCGGACTTACCTCCAATGGTGGAACTAGAAATGTGCCAGGGGATTTCAACTCAATCTTACCAAGGAGGCAGGTACCAATGCCAGCGCACTTGGTAAAGTGATAAGTATAAATACACAACTGATCAAAAAGATAGGGTATGTGTTGATGAGATTTCAGTAATAAGAGCAGTGTAAGCAAATAATGAAGGATAAAATTAAAAGGGAGAGAATGATCCTGCGGGGGAAGCAGGACACACAGCAGACTCATAGAATGGCAGCACTCCTGCCTTAGAATCAACCCTTGGGACATTCGGATCTGGCTAAAAGGTCCATGAGAGTCTCACAGGCATGGAAAGCCATGACACGGCGGCAAAAAAAACAATCTCAATGAAAGATCCTGGTGAACAAGACCCCAGCAGAAGGAACAGGCCATCAAGGAGAGAGGAGCCTTTCTCTGAAGGGAGGAAGGAACCTCCACTGTGATACGGCCTTGACTAAACAAGTTCAGAGTCGGTGAACTCAAGGGGCTTCCATAGCCTAGACAGCTCATGGCAAGAGTCTCGGGTGATTGCTGACGTCATAAATAAGAGTGCCAATTGCTAAATCAACAACGGGAGTCACTGGGTACACGCTCCCCACGTAGGATCTCTGTCTTTAATGTGTTTTACTATGAAACTCAAAAACAACACTACTAGTCGGACAATGCCCTATATCTTGTGCGGTTGTGTGAGTGCAGCCTGTTGAAATCCCTGCTTAGTATATACTAAGTTGATCTTCAGTATATGAAGGTAATTGAAAATGAAACTCGATGAAGGGTGGGATGGGAGAGGGAGTGGGAGAGGGGAGGGCCACGGGAGGGAGGGAGGTTTGGGGGGGAGCCACAACAATAAAAAAGTTGCACTTTGTAAATTCACATTTATTAAATAAAAAAAACTATATAACAAACAAAAAAAGAACTTAATACTTTACCCTTTTAGTATTTTTTATGTTCTACTTAAAACTATTGGTTGAACTCTGTAATTAATACACAATTACTCTTAGGTGTTTAATTAATGCTATAACTAGTACTCAAATAGTATTTTACACTTTGTGTTTCTGTGTGGGTGCAAACTGTTGAAATCTTTATTTAATATATGCTAAATTGATCTTCTGTAAAAAAAAATGTGGTATTTTCCTTTCTCTGTCTGGCTTATTTCACTTACAAAACGATCTCTAATTCTATCCAATTTGCTTCAAGTGTTAGAATTTCATTCTTTTTTTTTTTTAAATAGTTGTACAATATTCTACTGTACATATGTGCCACATTTTCTTTATTCACCAGTCAGTGGCAAATGCTGATTCCATATCTTGGCTATTGTAATAGTGCTGCAATGAGCTTGAGAGTTCAAGTATCTCTTACATATCATGATTTTATTTCCTTTGGATATATACCCAGAAGTGGTCTTTAGAGGAATCACCATACTGTTTTCCATAATGGCCCTATTAATTTGCATTCCCACCAATAGGTTATTAATGGTTTCTTTTCTCTGAATAATCAGTATCCATAGCATTTTAAAATTATTTTGATAATAGCCATTGTAACAAAAGTGAGATGATATGTCATTGTGATTTTGATTTGCATTTCCTTGGTGATTAGTGATATTGAACATTTTTCCATGTATTTGTTGGGCAGTAGTATTTATTCTTTTGCGAAACGTCAATTCAGATCCTTTGCCTATTTCTTAAATGGATTATTTTTTTTCTGTTGTTGAGTTTCTTTAGATCCATGTATATTTTGGATATTAATCCTTAGATAAATAATTTAAAACTATTTTCTCCCATTCTGTTGGGTGGCTGTTCACTCCGTTGATTATTTTGCTATGAAGATATAGTTTGCTATAGTTTCATTTGTCTCATTTTGCTTTCAATGCCTATGCTTTTGCAGTCTTACCTAAAAAGTCATTGCTTGTATTTTGGAGATATTATCCGAAAAGTCATTGTCTATACCAATGTCTTGAAGTGTTTTCTTTCTAATTTTTTTGGTTTCTAGTCATTTATTTCTCTTTTAATCTTTATAATTTCTTTCATTCTATTGACGTTAAGTTTGGTTTGTTCTTGTTTTTCTAGGTCCTTGAGATTCACTGTTAGGTTGGGTTTTTAAAAATATCTTTATAATTTTAATGTAGGTACTTATTGGTATAAACATCCATCTCAGTACTGCTTTTGCTGAGTACCTTAAGTTTTTATTATGTTGTTTTTAATTTTCCTTAGTTTAAGAAATTTTTAAATTTTCCTTTGGATTTTCTCAGTGATCCAATGTTCACTTAGAATTATGTGGTTCTGCCTGCGCCGCAGCTCAATAGGCTAATCCTCCGCCTTGCGGTGCCGGCACACCGGGTTCTAGTCCCGGTCGGGGCGCCGGATTCTGTCCCAGTTGCCCCTCTTCCAGGCCAGCTCTCTGCTGTGGTCAGGGAATGCAGTGGAGGATGGCCCAAGTGCTTGGGCCCTGCACCCCATGGGAGACCAGGAGAAGCACCTGGCTCCTGCCTTCGGATCAACGCGGTGCGCTGGCCGCAGCAAGCCGGCTGCGGCAGCCATTGGAGGGTGAACCAACGGCAAAGGAAGACCTTTCTCTCTGTCTCTCTCTCTCACTGTCCACTCTGCCTGTCAAAAAAAAAAAAAAAAAAAAAAAAAAAAAAAAAGAATTATGTGGTTCTATCACCATGTATTTGTTTACTTCCATTTCTGTTGTTGATCTCTAGTTTTATTCCATTATTGTCAAAAAGATAGGTTATGTGATTTCAGTTTCTGAATTGGTTGAGACTTGCTCTACCTTGTTTCCATTGCCCTACTTTCAGCTTCATGCTGTGTGGACATGATCTGCCTTTGGCTATCAGCTTCATCAAAACTTTAAGTTTCTGCCAGGTACCCCAAAGCCTCTTGATCTTTGGTCAAATCACAAAAATGCATAAAAGCAACTTTTCCACTTTTACTAACGGACTCACACACTTCTGATCATATTCTTAGATGTGGCCTTTCATCACAGTCTCTTATTTGGCCTGATTGGGGCTGAGACTTAATCAAAGGATATCTTGCCCACATATAAAAGTGCAGATTTGGCAGTCGTCCAACTAAAGCTTTGCTTCTGGATTCAGATAACAATAACTATAGCTTCAATTAATTATACTGCTGTTTGCTGAGAAATCTGTTGTATCCGTTACATTTAGCCCTCACCACAGCCTTATGATATATGCACTATTTTTTTAAAAGATTTATTTATTTATTTGAAAGAGTAGAGAGAGAGAACGAATCTTCCATCTATGTTCACTCCCTAAATGGCTGCAGTGGCTGGAGCTGAGCCAATCTGAAGCCAGGAGCCAAAAGTTTGTTTCGGGTCTCCCATGTGGGTGGCATGAGCCCCAGCACTTGGGCCATCTTCTGCTACTTTCCCAGGTGCATTAGCAGGGAGCTGGATTAGAAATGGAGCAGCTTGGACTTGAACTGGCATCCATATGGGATGCTGGCATCACAGGTGGCAACTTTATCAGCTGTACCACAACGCTGGCCCCAATATGCACTATTTTTATTTAATATTTTTATACGAAGCCTTGAGACTTAGAAATATTAAGTGATTGGCTTAAGGTTACAGAACAGAGAAACTGTGGAATTAATATTCACAAATGACTTCTCAGTGTGAAAGCCTATTATTTTGACAACTGCATGTTGTCTCCCTTAGAACAAGAAGTAGTAGCCTCAAGGCAGGACCTGTTACTTTTTCTCTTTTCTTTGAATGGCAACCTTTCTGAGTGCTGTCTTAATTGTGTTTGTGCCTGTTCTTGAAAAATAAGGCAGCAAAACAGCTTCAGTGTATCTTTGGTGCTCACATTACCATAATAAACCAGGGTCTTAGATGATTTCCTAATGTTTGCTGCCTTATGGGTGCTGAGGAAGACTACTAACTCCTTTGCATCATTGAAGGAATCATTGGATGAGGACATTTTCTGTCCCGGAAGATTTTGAAAAATAGAGCCAGAAAACTCTTGGAAGATGCAGCCACATTTGAACATCATTCTCCTGATTTACTCTGTCCCAAGTGAATCACTGTCTTGTTACTTATTAAAAGTAGCTTTGACTCAGATACTAATGTTTAAATTAGAATTTTGGTATACCAATTTCACTGTTTTTCAGTAAAGTGCTGTAATTTCACCTCTGGGTCTTTTTAGCTACACCAACAATATCAAAACCTACATAAATAACTTTTGATTGTTTGATAGTGAAAATACTTCATGAATTAGCCTGACAAAAACAAGAAACCTCAAACTCATTTAAGCCTATAATTGGATCATTTCTACTGTTAGCAGTCCCTTCTATATGCTTCAATAAATTAAGATGATTACAGCTGACGCCCAGATAGCATTAATTTGCACTTTAAGCCTAGGAGCTTTGATAGATCTTTTCTCTGACCAGAAAGAGGTCTCCAGAGTCTCCAGGAACTCATTACTATATTGAGCTTTGAAGTTTTTGATTTGGCAGAATTTCTATGTTGAGTCAGAATCAATTGACCTGATGCTCAGAATTCTTAGCACATTTCCTACGTGGGTTAGAAGATGCTGCTAGCAGAACCATTTATTCTCTGTGGGGTGGAGAGTGTTGCTGCTCCAAATTATTGGTTGAACCCTTAGTCCCTTCTTGTAAATGCTATGTTTCCAAGGTAGCAGCCAGGGACAACTGTACCAAAGCATTCATGGTACCTTGTCTGTGCTGCTTAGCTCCTTATCATCACAGAAAGCAAAACAGTACATCTCTCATACCCCTAAGACTCTTCTCTTGCTTAGTCAAACCCACACTATCTCTTCAAGAAGAAAAGAGGGGACTCTTTGTGTTATGCACAAGAATATCAATATTGTGGGTAGCATTGCAGTTTGTGATGTTATATGAAAGGACAATTTTACCAGTTTCACTGGGTATGGAAGGTCCCTCTGATACTTGAACAAGCATGAGTACAGGAAAGAACTGAGTGGGATTCTTAGTTTCTGCTATCATGTGACTGAATTTCAGGCCCACTGGTAAGCTGTCTACTCAATATCTTCATGAAAGTTAACAAAGTGATGGTTTAAAATATCTAGAGCAAAGCTCTTCATCATCCTCTTGTAAAGAGTTAAAGGTAGGGCTGGCGCTGTGGCATAGTGAGTAAAGCCACCGGCTTCAGTGCCAGCATCCCATCTGGGCACCGGTTCCAGTCCCAGCTGTTCCACTTCTGATCCAGCTCTCTACTGTGGCCAGGGAAAGCAGTGGAAGATGGCCCAAGTCCTTGGGTCCCTGCACCCACATGGGAGGCCTGAAGAAGCTCCTGGCTCCTGGCTTTGGATCAGCCCAGCTCCGGCCGTTGCAGCCATCTGGGGAGTGAACCAGCGGATGGAAGATCTATGCCTCTGTCTCTGCCTCTCTGTAACTCTGCCTTTCAAATGAATAAACAAATCTTTAAAAAAAAAAGTTAAAGATGCCCTTTCTGATAGTTTTACCTAGAAGTAGGGAATCTGACCAACTGCAAAAGGTTCTTCCTAGACGTATTTAAATTAAGGATTTTAAGATGGACAATCCTGAATTATCTGGGTGGAACCCAAATCCAGTGACATATGTCCTTATTGAGGCACAGAAGAGTAGATACAAGAAAAGAAGGCCATGTGAAGACAGACAGCAATACAGTTTGTACCCCCATGCCAAAGAATGCCTGAAACTACCAGAACCTGGGAAGACAAGAAGTTATCCTAGATCCTTTGCCAGGAATGTGGTCCTGTTGACATTTTAATTTCAGTCTTCTAACCTCCAGAACTGGGAGAAAACACATGTCTGCTTTTTAAGTCACCAAGTTTGTGGTAATTTGTTTAACAGTCTTAGGAAACTAAAGCACTGTCTATTTTTTCCAAGTTCAAAGTTTTAGTATATTTTTTAATTAATTTATTTTTACCTCAAAACCTTTTCTTTAAGGTATTCATGTATTTCATAAATATTTCATAAAAACTTCATGTATTTCAAAAATACAAGTTGAGGAACATAGTGATTCTTCCATTCTCCCACCCATTCCCCCACACTTTTTCCTCCTCCCCCTCCTATTCCCATTCTTATATTTTTTACTAAGATTATTTTCCAGTACTTTATCCACATAAGAGTAACTATATATTAAGTAAAAAGTTCAACAAATAGTATGAAAAAAAATGTTCCTGAATAGTTGAGACAAGGGCTGTTCAAAGTAATTTCATCTCAAAGTGTCAATTTCACTTCTATAGGTTACCTTTTAGGGGCTCTATTAGTTACTACAGATCAGAGAGACCATATGGTGTTTGTCCTTATCCAGTCTTCAGTTGATGGGCATTTGGATTGAGTCCATATGTTAGCTTTTGTAAGTTGAGCTGCAATAAACATAGGGATACAGATAACTTCTTTATATGCTGATTTCATTTCCCTGTGTAAATTTCCAGGAGGGTCATATGGTAGGTCAATTTCAGACTTCTGAGCTACCTCCATACTGTCTTCCACAGTGGCTGTACTAGTTTACATTCTCACCAACACGGTATTAGGGCACCTTTCCCCCCAATCCTTGCCAGCCTTTGTTGTTTGTTAATTTCTGTATGAAAGCCATTCTAATAGGGGTGAAGTGAAACCTCACTGTGGTTTTGCTTTGCATTTCCCTGATGGGTAGTGATCTTGAGCTTCTTCATGTGTCTATTGACCATTTGGATATCCCTTTTGAAAAATGCCTGTTTAAGTCCTTTACCTATTTCTCAACTGGGTCGTTTATTTTGTTGTTATGGAGTTTCTTGAGCACTTTATGTATTCTGGATATTAATCCTTTATCAGTTGCATAGTTTGCAAATATGTTCTCCCATTCTATTGGTTGCCTCTTCACTTTGCTGAGTGTTTCTTTTGCAGTGCAGAAGGTTCTCAATTTGATATAATACCATTTGTCAATTTAGGCTTTGATTTCCTGTGCCTCTGGTGTGTCTTTTCTAAGAACTCTTTGCCTGTGCCAATGTCTTGCAGGTTTCCCTAATATTCTCTAATAATTTGATGATAGCAGGTCATAGATTTAGGCCTTTGATCCATTTTGGTGGATTTTTGTGTAAGGTAGGGGTCTTGCTTCATACTTCTGCATGTGGATATGCAGTTTTCCCAGAACCATTTGTTGAAGATACTGTCCTTGCTCCAGGGATTGATTTTGGCTCCTTTGTCAAAGATAAGTTGGTTGTAGATGTGTGAGTTGATTTCTGGCGTTTCTATTCTGTTCCATGGTTCTACATGTCTGTTTTTGTGACAGTACCAGGCTGTTTTGATTATAACTGCCCTGTAGTATGTCTTGAAATCTGGTACTGTGATGCTTCAGGCTTTGTTTTTGAATGACTTAGCTATTCGGGGTCTCCTCTCTTTCCATATGAATTTCCACATTATTTTGTTTCTATATCTGAGAATATCATTGGTGTTTTGATCGGTATCATATTAAATTTGTAAATTATAAAGCACCCTCTAAACCTGCATCATCCCAGCCTTCAGGTGACAATGACTCTAGCCTTCCATTCCAAACTGCAATCCTTGGAGGTCACCCTTGGTTTCTTTCCTTTCCCATACTTCTCATCTGATCCATTAACAAATCTTGTTCTTCTACCTTCAAAATCTCTAAAGTCAGTAATTTCTCATTATCTCCATTGCTACAGCCACATGCAAGCTACCATCCTCTCTTACCTAGCATTTTATTACAGCTCCCTAAATCGTCTCCATGCATTAAATGTGTCTTACTGCACTTCATTTCAACAGAGAAACTAGAGTGCTCCTACAGAAAGCAAATCAGAAAATAATCTTTCAGTTTGAATAGCTCCAGTGGTGTCTCCTTATACTCAAAAACTACATTTGTTGCAGTGGCTGATAAGGGTGCGGGTCAATTGCCGTGTACCCTTAACTGTTTCTGAGAATATACCACAATTCCTTTCAGAACCTGCAACCTGGGGCAGGTATTCAGCAGTATTCAGTTAAGTCACCACTTGGAATGTTCACATCCCTTATTGGAGTGCCTGCTTTGAGTTCTGGCTCTCATGATGCTGATCTGGCTTTCTGGTTATGTTCACCCTAGGAGGTAGCAGGTGATGGCTCAAGTACGTGTGTACCTGCTACCAATATAGGGCTCAGACTGAGCTCTGGTTTTCTGGCTTCAACCTGCCCCAGCCCTGGCTACTGCAGGCATTTAGGGATTGAATCAGTGGAAACACATCACTATCTCTCTCTCTGCCTTTCAAATAAAATTAAAATAAACAAATAAAAAACCAAAAACTTTGCAGCACCTCCCCTTATTCATGTCTCATCACCTTCACCCTGTTTAATCTCTCCCATGACAATTATCCTATCAAGTTACATGATTCAATTTTTGAAGTAAAAAAACAGACCTATAAAAATTGAAAATATCTATGAAGGACCATGTGGTGTTTCAATACAGCTGTACATTGTATAGTATACAATCAGAGTAAATACAGCTATTTTGTCAAACATTTAACATTTCTTTATGCTGAAAACATTCAAAGATCTTTGACCTATTTTTCTTAAATAGAGAAACATTAGCATGTTGATATTACCTGTAGTTGGGGCCAGTGTTGTGGCATAGCAGGTTAAGCCTCTGCCTGTGATGCTGGCATCACATATGGGTGCCATTTCAGGACCAGGCTAATCCACTTCAAATCCAGCTCCCAGCTAATGCACCCCGGGAAGAAGCAGAGGATGACCCGAGTCCTTGGGCCCTTGTATCCACATGGGAGACCTGAAAGAAGCTTTGGGTTCCTGGCTTCAGTCTAGCTCAGTCCCAGCTGTTACCGCCATTTGGGGAGTGAACCAGCAGATGGAAGATAATCTCTCTCTCTTTCCTCCTCCTCTCTCTTTCCTCCTCCTCTCTCTGTAACTCTGCCTTTCTTTTTTTATTTTTATTTTTTTATTTTTTGACAGGCAGAGTGGATAGTGAGAGAGAGAGACAGAGAGAAAGGTCTTCCTTTGCCATTGGTTCACCCTCCAATGGCCGCCACGGCCGGCATGCTGCGGCCGGCGCACCACGCTGATCCGAAGGCAGGAGCCAGGTGCTTCTCCTGGTCTCCCATGGGGTGCAGGGCCCAAGCACTTGGGCCATCCTCCACTGCACTCCCTGGCCACAGCAGAGAGCTGGCCTGGAAGAGGGGCAACTGGGACAGAATCCAGCGCCCCGACCGGGACTAGAACCCGGTGTGCCGGCGCCGCAAGGAGGAGGATTATCCTAGTGAGCCGCGGCACCGGCCTATAACTCTGCCTTTCAAATAAATACAAAATAAATCTGGGGCCGGTGCTGAGGCATAGCAAGTAAAGCCACCTGCAGTGCAGGCATCCCATATGGGCACTGGTTCAAGACCCGGCTGCTCCACTTCTGATCCAGCCCTCTGCTATGGCCTGGGAAAGCAGTAGAAGATGTCCCAAGAGTTTGGGCCCCTGCACCCATGTGAGAAACCCAGAAGAATCTCCTGGCTCCTGGCTTTGGATCAATGCAGCTCCGGCTGTTGTGACCAATTGGGGAGTGAACCAGCAGATGGAAAATCTCTCTCTCTCTGCCTTTCCTCTTTTGTGTAACTCTGACTTTCAAATAAATAAATAAATAAATCTTTTAAAAACATCAAAAAGACTGTCCTCACTCCAGGAATTGGTTTTAGATCCTTGATCAAATATAAGTTGGCTGTAGATGTTTGGATTGATTTCTGGTGTTTCTATTCTGTTCCATTGGTCTATCCATCTGTCTCTGTACCAGTACCATGCTGTTTTGATTACAACTGCCCTGTAGTATGTCATGAAATCTGGTATTGTGATGCCTCCGGCTTTGTTTTTGTTGTACAAGATTGCTTTAGCTATTCGAGGTCTCCTGTGTCTCCATATGAATTTCAGCATCAATTTTTCCAGATCTGATAAGAATGTCTTCGGTATTTTGATTGGTATTGCATTGAATCTGTAAATTGCTTTTGGGAGAATGGACATTTTGATGATGATGTTTCTTCCAATCCATGAACATGGAAGATTTTTCCATTTTTTTTGATAAAAAAATCAAAAAGATAAAAACATCAAAAATAAATAAATCTTACAAAATTATCAATAGTCCCTCTACATGCAGTAAAACTCTAGACCTTCTTACTCTTTAGTCCTCATTAGTAAACCTTCCCACCTCCTTCCTACTTCTGGTCCCCCCTTAGCCTTTGGTAACCACAATTTTGATTATATGCATTGTCTGTCTCCACTAAGTACCATCAGGTACTATTTCTATCATTGCTATATTCTAAGCTCCTCAAACAAAATTCAGCATATTCTTTCCCCAAATGTGCAGGGATGAATATTTGTTATGCAGGCCATACACTCTGTTGCAATTTAGCCATTTTAGTGTTAAAGCAGCCATAGACGAGTATGGCTGTGTTCCCATAAAACTTAAATAGTTTTTAAAATTTAACAGATGTAAAAATTGTATGTGTTTTTGGAGTACTTTATGATGTTTTGATACAAGCATACATTGTGTAATATCCAATCAGGGTCAATGTATCTACACTTTCAAGCATTTAACGTTTCTTTATAGTGAAAGCATTCCAGACTCTATCTTCTAATTTGTTGAACTAGAAACGTACTCAGCACATGACCATTAGCTTTAGTCACTGTGCTGTCTAATAGAAGCCTAGAGCTTTTGCTCTCTAGCTATAACCTAGTACCCATCAATCAACCTTTCCTAATCCCTCCCTCCTTACTTCCTTCTCTAGCCTCTGGCCACTACCCTTATAGTTCTAACTTCTAAATGAGATCACCTATTTTTAAAAGCCACAAGGAAGTGAGATATTGTGATTTTTGTCTTCTGTATCTGGCTTATTTCACTTAACATAATAATCTCCAGTTCCATCCATATTTCTGCAAGCAATAAGATTTTATCCTTTTTATGGTTCAGTGATATTCCATTGTGTATTTATAGCATATTTTACTTATTAATTCCTTGGTTTAGATACATTTATATTATTTCCATTTCTGGGCTATTGTGAATAACACTACAATAAACATGGTACTGCAGATGGATTTCATTTCCCTTGGATATATACTCAGGAGTGGGATTGCTGGTAGCTCTGCTTTTAGATTTTTGAGGAATGTTCATACCGTTTCTTACAGTGGCTGCACTAATTTATATCCTCACTAACAATGTGCATAGCTTCCCTTTCCTCCAAATCCTCACCAACTCTTGTTATTTTCTGTCATTTTGATAACGGTCAGTCTTAGAGACGAAGGTGATATCTCATTGTGGTTTTGATTTGCATTTTCCTGAAAATTAGTGAATTAGTGATGATGAGAATTTTCTTATGTTCCTTTTGGCTATGTGCATGTCTTCTTTTCATAAATGTCTGTGTAGGTCTACTGTGGAATTTAATTATTATTACTATTTTCGCTGTTGAGTTGTTTGGGTTCCTTATATAGTCTGGGTATCAACCCATTGTCAGATATATTGCTTGCAAATATTTTTTCTCCTTCTGTGGGTTGTCTACTTAGTTGATTGTTTCCTTTGCTGTGAAAAAGCTCTTGAGTTTGATGAAACCCCATTTGTCAATGTTTGCTTTTATTTCCTGTGCTTTTTGCTGCCTGATCCAGAAAATCCTTGCCCATTTCATCGTCCTGAAGTGTTTTTCCATATTTTCTTTTAATAGTTTCAAAACTTCAGGTCCTATATTTAGGTCTTTAGTCCATTTTGAGTTGGTTTTTTGTGCAGGGTGACAGAGGTCTAATTTCACTCTTCAGCATGTGGATAGCTAATTTTCCCACTATTATTTTTTTCCAAAGCATGTTCTTAGCATCTTAGTCAAAGATCAGTTGTCTGTAGATGTGTGGATATACTTCTAGAGTCTCTATTTTTTTCTTTGGTCCATGAATATATGTTTATGCCAATTCCATGCTGTTTTAATTACTATAGTTTGGCAAAGTTCTGTAATCAGATAAACTGATGTCTACCACTTTGTTCTCTTTGCTCAAGATCATTTTTCCTATTCAGGGCCTTTTGTGGTTCCATACAAATTTTAGTAGTGTGTGTTGTAGTTTCTTTGAAAAATATTGGGATATTTATAAGGATTACATTTAATCTGCAAATTGTTTTGTGTATGTACATTTTAATGATGTTGCTTCTTCCAATCCACAAATATGCAATGTCTTTCCATTTCTTTTTGTCCTCTCTAGTTTATTTCATCAGTGATTCATAAACTTCATTATAGAGATCTTACTTTTTTGGTTAATTTATTTATTTATTTTTTTTAACTTTTATTTAATGAATATAAATTTCCAAAGTACGGCTTATGGATTATAATGGCTTCCCCCCATAACGTCCCTCCCACCCACAACCCTCCCCTTTCCCACTCCCTCTCCCCTTCCATTCACATGAGGATTCATTTTCGATTCTCTTTATATACAGAAGATCAGTTTAGCATACATTAAGTAAAGATTTCAACAGTTTGCTCCCACACAGAAACATAAAGTGAAAAATAATAGATGATTTTTTAAATGATGATGAAATCAGATCAGACCTATTGTCATGTTTAATCCCAGTGAGAGTCAAGTTGGGAATTGATAATTTCTTCTTCTTTTTTTTTTACAGAAGATAAGTTTAGTATACATTAAGTAAAGATTTCAACAGTTTGCACCCCCATAGAAACACAAAGTGAAATATACTGTTTGAGTACTCGTTATAGCATTAAATCTCAATGTACAGCACATTAAGGACAGAGATCCTACATGAGGAGTAAGTGCACAGTGACTCCTGTTGTTGACTTAACAAATTGACACTCCTGTTTATGGCATCAGTAATCTCCCTATGCTCCAGTCATGAGTTTCCAAGGCTATGGAAGCCCCTTGAGTTCTCCGACTCTTATCTTGTTTAGACAAGGTCATAGTCAAAGTGGAGGTTCTCTCCTCCCTTCAGAGAAAGGTACCTCCTTCTTTGAAGACCTGTTCTTTCCACTGGGATCACTGGGATCTCACTCACAGAGATCTTTCATTTAGGTTTTTTTTTGCTTTGTTTTGTTTTGTTTTGTTTTGTTTTGTTTTGTTTTGTTTTTGCCAGAGTGTCTTGGCTTTCCATGCCTGAAATACTCTCATGGGCTTTTCAGCCAGATCGGAATGCCTTTAGGGCTGATTCTGAGGCCAGAGTGCTGTTTAGGACATCCACCATTCTATGAGTCTGCTGAGTATCTCGCTTCCCATGTTGGATCACTCTCCCCTTTATTTATTCTATCGGTTAGTATTAGCAGGTACTAGACTTGTTTATGTGCTCCCTTTGGCTCTTAGTCCTTTCATTATGATCAGTTGTGAACTGAAATTGATCACTTGGACTAGTGAGATGGCGTTGGTACATGCCACCTTGATGGGATTAAATTGGAGTCCCCTGGTATGTTTCTAACTCTACCATTTGGGGCAAGTCAGCTTGAGCATGTCCCAAATTGTACATCTCTTCCCTAGGAATTTTAGGGTTTTTTGCAGGTATTGGTATGGGGTAGCTTATATATATAATATATATAATGCTATATAACAATGCTACTGATTTTTGTACACTGACTTTATATTCTGCAATTTTGTTGCATTTGTTTATTATTTATGGCAGCTTTTTGATGAGATCTATTGTATTTTTGTATAAAAGATAATGGCATCTACTAACAGTGACAGTTTGACTTCCTTTTTTCCAGTGTGGGTGTCCTTTATTACTAATTGCTGATAGCCTAATTGCTCCATCTAGGACTTAGAGTGGTATGTTGAAAAACAGTGGTGAAAGTCAACATCCTGTCTTTCTCCAGATCCTAGGGAGAAAGCCTTTAGCTTTTCTCCATTCAATAGAATGTTAGCTGTTGGCCTGTTGTATATGACCTTTATTTGTTTAGTCCTCTGTACTTAATTTGGTCAGAATTTTTGTCGTAAAGTGATGTTGAATTTCATCAAGTGTCTCTTCTATGTTTATTGAGATGACTGTATGAATTTTGTCCTTCATTCTGTTCATGTGAGGTATTACATATATTGATTTGCTTATGTTGACCCATCCTTGCATTCCTATGATGAGTACCATTTGATCATGGTGAGTGGTATTCTTAATGTTGTTGGATTCTTTTTGTTAGGATTTTGTTGAGGATTTTTACATATATATTCATCAATGATATTTCCTGGTAGGCTTCTCTTTTTGTTGTTGTTGTAGCCTTGTCAGGTTTGGGTATCAAGATAATGCTGACTTCAAATAATGAAATTGGAAGAATTCTCTCCTCTTCATTTTTCCAAAAACAAGAAACATTGATGTTAATCCCTTAAAAGTTTGATAAAAATCAGTAGTGAGACCATCTAGTTCGGAGATTTTCTTTGATGGATGATTTTTTATTACTTAGTCAATATTACTTCTTATTAATAGTCATTTTAGGTATTTCCTCATAATTTGATCTTGGTAAGATATATATGTTCAAGAATTTTTTTGTTTCCTCTAGGTTATCAAATTTGTTGCCATTTAATTGTTCATGATAATCTCTAATGATCCTTTGTATTTCTGTGGTATTAGTCATAATGTCTCTGATAGTATATAAATGCATCCTATCTCTTCCTTTGTTAGTCATGCTAGGGTCTTATCAATTTTTTTTTATCTTTTCAGTGAAACAGCTCATTGTTTCATTAATTTTTGGTATTTTTAAGTCACTATGTCATTTATATGTGCCCTTAGTTTTATTGCTGTTTCTTTCCTTGTACCAATTTTGGATTTGCTTGTTTTTCTAGTTCTTTGAAGTACAGTAATACATTGGTATTTCAGATCTCTCTGGTGTTTTTCTTTTAATACAGCCATTGATTGCTATAAACTTCCCTCATAGAATTGTTTTTGTTCTCATAGGTTTTGTTATGTTGTGCTAACTTTTTAATTCACTTCAAGAATATTTAAAATTTTGTCTTCGATTTCTTCCTTGATCCACTGGTGAATGAGGAATAAGTTTGATATCTATGTGTTTGTATAATTTCCATAGTTTTTTTTATTTTTTAGTTTTGTGTTCTGGTCAGAAAAGTTATTCAACATGATTTCTATTCTTTTTGATTTGTTGAGGTTTATTTTGTGACCTACCATATGATCAATCCTGGAAAATGTTCCTTGGGCTGTTAAAAACAATGTGCATTCTGTAGCTGTTGGATGGAAAGTTCTACACATGTTACTTAGGTCCAGTTGACCTGTTCACCATGTTGTTTCTTTGCTGATTTTCTGTTTACTTGACCTATCCATTTACAAAAGTGGGGTTTTTCAAAGTCCCCTACTATTTTTATATTGGAATCTCTCTCTCCCTTAAGGCTGGTTAACATTTGCTTTCCATGTTTGGGTACCTCACTAATGGTGTGTATATACTTATATGTATTATTTCCTCTTACTGGATTGAGCCTTTTTTTTCATTATATAATAATCAGTCTTTTTTTACTGCTTTTAATTTAAAATATATTTTATCTGATGGAATTATAGCCACTCTTGCATTCTTTTGGGTTTCATTTGCATGGTGTATCTTGTTTGATCTTTTCACTCTCAGTCTGTTTGTATTCCTAGAGATGAAGTGAGTTTCTTGTAAGCATGTAATTTTGTCCTTCTGTTTAATCCATTCAGTCAGCCTATACTTTTTAATTGGAAAAATCAGTACATTGAAATTTAAGATAATTACTGATAAGCAAGATGTTATTGCTGATATTGTGATACTTGTTTATATTTTCATTTTAGTTTGTTCCTTGCTTACCCCTATATTATGATTTTAATTTGTGGATAAATGATTTCTTCCGGTGGTGTCCTTTGATTCCTTGACTATTATTGTTGGTACTCTGTTGCAGGTTCTTGCTCTGTGGATACCATGAGGCTTATAAAAAATGTTTTTTGGCTACAACAAGCTATCTTGAAAATAATTTATCATTGATTATGAAGATAGTGAAAGAGGCAAAAATAAACAGACAATAAATCTTGATAAAGAGTTCCGCATTTGTTTTTTGATTCTTTTTAAGATTTTATTTATTTGAGAGGTAGAGTTATAGACAGTGTGAGGGAGAGAGAGAGGTCTTTCATCTGCTGGTTAACTCCCCAAATGGCTGCAATAGCAGGAGCTGGGCCCATCCAAAACCAGGAGCCAGGAGCTTCCTGCGGGTCTCCCACATGGGTGCAGGGGCCCAAGGACTTGAGCCATCCTCTACTGCTTTCTCGGGCCATAGCAGAGAGCTGAATGGGAAGAGGAGCAGTCAGGACTAGAACTGGCACCCATTTGGGATGCCGGGGCCACAGGCAAAGGATTAACCGACTGTGCCATGGCGTTGGTCAAAAGCTCTATATTTGTGCTCCATTTCTCCCTACATTTTGAATTGTTGATGTTACATATGACATGTTTCAATATTGTCTACTTCTTAATAGTCATGTAGTGATTAAGCTTTTTTAAAGTCTGAACAGTAAAGATATAGTTACACACCATGTTCACAATATTAGAGCATTGTGATGTTGCTCATATAGTTACTCTTACCAGTGAGTTTTCTAACTTCTGATATTTCTTCTTGTTTGTTAGCATCTTTTTCTTTCAGTTTGAAGAACTCCCTTTAGCATTTCTTGCACTAAGGGTCTGGTGGCGATAAATTTGTCCAGACTTTCTTTGTCTGAGGTTGTCTTATCTCTCCCTCATATCTGAAGGATAGCTTTTCTGGACCCAATTTTCTTCCTTCAGTTCTCTAGAAGTCTTGTCTCTCTTCCTGCTGATCTCTAAAGTTATACTGAGAAGCCTGCAGTCAGGTGAATTGGGCCCATTTATGTGTCCTCTGATTCTTTTCTTTTGCAACTTTGAGAACCCCCTCTGTATTTTTAACCTTGGAGAGTTTGACTGCAGTGCCTTGTGTTACACCTGGGTGGAATGGATCTGACTGGTGACATTTGACCTTCCCATACCTGGAGAGTTGTATCTTCGTTCAGGTTTAGGAAGTTTTCTGTCATTATCTTCTTGAATCTGCTTTTTACCCCTTGGGGATTCTCAAGTCCCTCTTTGCTTTACAACTCAAACATTTCCTCTTTTTGTGTTAGTCAGTATTTTCCATAAGCTTTCTTCAGTCCTCTAGATTCTTTTCCTGCTTTTGAATTCACCAATTCTTTCTTCTGTTTGGTTTATTCTACTATTGATGTCTTCTATAGCCTTTTAAATTTCACTTAGTATAATTTTCAATGGAAAGATTTGTGCTTGATTTTGTTGAAAACCTTCAGCTATCTATGAAACCTCTCTGTTAAAATATTGGATTATTTCTCTATGTTCTCTTGAATTTCACTGAGTTTCTAAAAATGATGATTTTGGAATCTTCATCTTATCATTTGCAAATTTCAATCTGTAGATTGTTGGTTTCTGGCACCTTGTTTTGCTCTTTTATTGGGGTCATTGTTCCTAGGAGTATGTGATGTTTATTGGAGTACGATGCTTTCTGAGCATTTAAGGATTAATTCTAGTAATCTGATTTCACTTGTGGATGTCCTTCTGAAATTCTAAGCAGCCTTTTCTATTGAATCTTCTGGTATTTAAGCACTAGGTAGCACCTAAGTGGTGGTTTGCCTCGGGTCCACTGTTGATGTATACATCCAAACTCAAATTTGTTTCTGTATTTGCACAATGTTTTAATGTTAATCATGTATGCATGCATTACTTCAGAGCAGCCTCATGGAGCAAGGGCCTAGCTGGAGTAAAGCCCATCATACACACAGATTGTATGATCCTAGAGTTACCCAGCTGTGACAAAGTAGCGTGAGAATTCCAGGCTGGACTCCTGAGCTCGGACCAATGCTATTCCACCATCTTGGTCTCAGTCATTAAAGAGACTCTTTTCAAAAAATCATGCTATGCTCTTAAAATGTAAACCACATGTTTTGTTCCAGGGTTAGTACTCCTATCTCCTTCCCCAAACCTAACATTTATATTGTGCAAAGTCATACAGGGGTCTCTGTACCTGGGTGTCTACAATACATCTGCATGGGCTCACCTGCTGAGTAGATGTCACTGCGGGCTATTTTCTTTATTTTTTTTTTCTTCCTCGGTGTAGATTTGGAGCAATGAGAAATAGAGAAGAAAAGTCAGCAAAGGGAAAGCACGTCATAAAATGCAGAAGGGGTATTAAGAGTTATAGGAGGGCCCGGCTCTGTGGTATAGTGCGTAAAGCTGCCGCCTGCAGTGCCAGCATCCCATATGGGCGCCAGTTCGAGTCCTGGTTGCTACACTTCTGATCCAGCTCTTTGCTATGGCCAGGGAAAGCAGTGAAAGATGGCCCAAGTCCTTGGGCCCCTGCACCTGTGTGGAAGACCTAGAAGAAGCTCCTGGTTTCAGGTCGGCACAGCTCCAGCCATTGCTGCCATTCAGGGTGTGAACCAGTGGATGAAAGACCTCTCTCTCTCTCCTTCCCTCTCTCCCTCTCTCCCCCTCTCTCTTTCCCTCTCTCTCTTTCTTCTCTCTGTCTCTGTCTCTGCCCCTCCTCTCTGTAACTCTTTCAAATAAATAAATATTTTTAAAAAAGAGTCATAGGAGTGAACACTTTGATGTACATCATGGGTTAGAAAAAATCATTGCTATAAAACCCTGTTTCTCACTTCTTTGCTGCACACACACACACACACACAATTTGCATAACATACGTCAATGAATTGACATTAAAAATGTTTTTTCCAGTCTATAATGGGGATTTCTTGGAAATCAGCTTGTCACTAGGGTAGTTAGTAAAATCATCATGTTGTCTCATGCCCTGCCACCAGGAAGACCGACCCAAAAAAATCAGAGGCTCTCACATCCCTCATGTATAGACAGAAAAAGCAAACACATCTCCTTACCACTTGGTCTAGAAAAATCTAATCAGGAAAAACTGTGTATTTGTATTCCTTTAGTATTCTTTTTCCCATCCCCTTTCTTAAATCTTTTCCCCCAGCCAAAAGAAATGCTCATTTCATTAGTTTTTGTAACCACAGTGGAGAGGCCCTTCATAATTCATGGATCATTGGCCAAACCAGCCTCGTTAATTTTCTGTGTCACATAAGTCTCGGAGCCCATTAATCTCCGGATTATTGACACTAAGATGCAGTAGCTTTTTAAGTTATTAATGCAGTTTGAATGAGCCTTTGTGTACTAATTTGGATTTAGTAAATGTCGTTAGGGTAGGGAAGGAAAAGGATTAAAGGGGCACTGTGACTAAAAGACCATGTCAGCCAAGAGCTATGTTGGTAATAAGATCATTCGAGTGTATTTTGGTAATGTGCAGGCGCCAGAAATGTTTGAAGAGTGGGATGAAAGGGATGGACAATATTGGAAACAGCAGGGGGATGGTTTCCTTGTGTATCTCAGCTCTGCCAACAAGGAAACTGGGGGAGAGAAGGGCTAAATGAACACAACATTTTTTTTTTGTTTGCTGCACAAAATAAGATCAAAGAAAAGGGAAAATAATCTGAGGTAATGATGGCAATTTGTTTTCTAGTTCAAAGATAATTGACCCACACTGAAGACATAATTATGGTACATTAAGGAGATTAAAAGAGAGACAAAGCCAAAGGCATGAAGTGATGACAAACATGATTCAGGATCCTATAATTAGGGTGTTTTTAAAACCACAATATTTTGATATTAGCCTTTCAACCAGCAAAACTCATGAACAGCAGAAAACCAAGTAAATTTCATTTCCATTGTCAGATTCACATTTTATGTCCTTTTTTTCTTTCTGTTTCTTCCCCTTTTAGGTTTCTTCTAACAGCTGCCAGTACTTGAATGGTATCTGCTAGTGCTAAGGATGTGGAAAAATGGAGCTAAAGATGAGCTATTTAGATGAGGGTGAGTTTGACAATGAGAATTCTCCACTTCTGCCTTTTCATCTAGCTCAACTTTGGGTGTTTTGGGTTCAGTCTGAAATTCTGGATGCTCCCAGCTGAGATCTGTTTCATTTGAATTTTTCCAATATGTGACTTGGGGTATGTAAGATGATTTTAGATTGTGTATGGACATTTTTTATGGTGTCAGTTATGGATACATTGTTGGGAGTATTGAAAACATTATTCAGTCTTCATACTATCATAGTTATTCACTTAGGATGAAACCAAGTTCAAACAGTGAGTCAATTCAATATTACATAAAAATTATACCAGTGGTGCATGACTTTTGTGCAAACCACGGTAGAGTCAAGGGAATTACTGACTTTTGTGAAATACTATTTTGTTCTTGCCCTATCCTTCATCCTGTACGTTGTCCCATCTTTGCCCAATGATAATATAGTGGAATTGATATGGGTGGTAGTCCTGAAATAGCACCAGAGTGTGGAAATTTTGGTGCCATGTACTGTGCATGCTGGTATTATGTCCACCAACACCTGGACTTGAATTGTATAGGGAAAAAAATGATTGACTTGAGGAATCCTAGCTATTAATCTGGAGACTATTCCATGTGAAAGCTGCAGATACCACCGAGGTTGATGGTATAGCAGATATGTTCATGTTTCTCTGTGTGTGTGTGTGTGTGTGAGAGAGAGAGAGAGAGAGAGAGGGAGAGAGAGAGTTTTGGCGAGAGTGGGGAGTTGGTGGGAGGTTAACTCTGCTCATAAGATTTTGCCTCAATGCATAATGAGGTGCTGTGCTTTCCAGAACCAAGCAGCATCTTCAATCAAGACAGGCTCTGTCAAGGAAAAGATTCAAGGTCCATTCAAAGAAATTTAGTCTTTTCTTACTCAATTCTCTCCTTATCTGACCTCTTCTGTTGCACACATGAAGACACATACCTTTCCTTTGATCCAGGGCTCCATCCATCATTTTTGGGGGTGAGATTTGTTACTTGCCTAGTTGTTTAGATGGCTAGAATTCACCTTCTCTGTACTTTTTAACTGAACTCATAAAAATGTTTCCATTCTTTTGAGAACAAGAACTGACATTCAAACTACTTGTAAAACCAAAGTAAGAGCTGTAAACAGGTGAGATAACTCAGTTGCAAAATCTAGAAGAAAAAATATGGTGGATATGTTGAAAATCACTTTTGGCATCAGGATTTGTAACCTAGAATGTCTGGACACTGATAATACGGAATACTTTGAGAGTGCACTCAGGAATTCCTTCCATTTTAGATGTTTGAGTTCATTAAAACATAATACAGGAATGCCTATCTCTCAACCTTGAGAAAAGTCAAGGGAAAGCAAAATTGAACCTGCTTCTATTTCATGATCTTCAAGGTTAGGTAATGTGGGGACTGCTGTGAAATTATTTATCTTGTGTTGGACAAAAAAAAAAAAAAAACATCCTGTTAGCTAATAGCAATATAATTAGCTTGCATGGTGTATGAGTTTCCTATTGCTGCTGAGACAAATTGCCACAAATGTGGTGAGATGAAACAGCATGTATTTACTGTCACACAGTTCTAGAGGTCAAGCCCAAATAAGTTTATTGAGCTGTGACCAAGATATTTGCACATCTGCACTGCCTTTTGAGAATCTATTTCTTTTCTAGCTCTTCGATTGCCTGTATTCCCCCTTTCTCTACCTTCAAAGCCAGCAGCATAGTATTTTACAAAGTATCTTATTGATAATCGAAAATGAATCTTGATGTGAATGGAAGGGGAGAGGGAGTGGGAAAGGGGAGGGTTGTGGGTGGGAGGGACGGTATGGGGGGGGGAAGCCATTGTAACACATGAGTCGTACTTTGGAAATTTATATTCATTAAATAAAAGATAAAAAAAAAACAACAAAGTATCTTATTGAATCTGTTATTATTTCTTGATGGCCTTTCCCTTCCTGGATTCTCCCCCTTATATGGAGTCTGTGATTGCATTGGACCTACCCATATTATATAGGATACAACCTCTGTCTCAATATCTAACATTAATCACATCTGCAAAGCCCCCTTTGCCATACAATTATACATCACAGATTTCAGGAATTAAGACATGGGCATTGTCCGGGTGGCTTGGAATTAGTTTACCTATGGTACATGATTTCCAATTCATTGGCCTTTCAGAATTCCTGTTGTGGACATGTTTCAGGTTGAATAAAGAAAAAAAGTCTTGGTAGTTTATATTTGTCTCTAGTCAACTTATTGGATATTCCTGAAAGTTACATAAATTCTTAAATATTTTCTAGTATTTTGCAAAACTATACTATTTTTGTCTTTTTGGAAATATGTGGTACACTGGGTACCAGATATGTTCCTGCAACTGTCATTCCAATCCATGTTTAGTTTTCATTCATTAGCAGTATTTGGAGTGCCTAACTCAGCCTGCACTCTGAAAAGCTTCCTCCACAAGGATACAGAAAGGCTTCCCTTTCTCTATGTGTCCTGTCGCCTAGAATTTTTCCAGATCTGACCCTTGAACTTTCCTTATTTGTCTGACCATGGTGATCTTTCATTTGCTTCACATTCATTATTGGTTGTCTTTTTTACTTGGTGCTTCAGTTTATTTTTTATTTCGCCCTCACTCAGAATACAGTGTCAGATTGCCTTTACCATAAAATCTTTTTTTTAAAAAAAAAAGATTTGCTTATTTTTATTTGAAAGTCAGAGTTACACAGAGAGAGAAGGAGAGGCAGAGAGAGAGAAGTCTTTCATCCACTGGTTCAATTGACAGCAATAGCGAGAGCTGTGACAATCCGAAACCAGGAGCCAGGAGCTTCCTCCAGGTCTTCCCATGTGGGTGCAGGAGCCCAGACACTTGGGCCATCTTTCACTGCTTTCCCAGGCCACAGCAGAGAGCTGGATCGGAAGTGGAGCAGCCAGGACATGAACCAGCACCCATCTTGTATGCCAGCTCTGCAGGTGGCGGCTTTATCCACTATGCCACAGCACCAGTACAGCACTATTCATTCCTGATTATGACTTTGCTAATTTTTAAAATAACATTACCATATTATTAGAAACCATTTTAACAGCCTGATTCTGATGTAGCTATGCCACAGAGCCGGCACCGCCATAAAAATCTTAACCACCTTCTTTTCATTAGAGCTTTTTGTCCATATGGTTACACCATCAGATAGGGAAGTGCACTTCGTTTAACAGTAAACCTTTCCCGGCCTGCGCCGCGGTTCACTAGGCTAATCCTCCTCCTTGCAGCGCCGGCACACCGGGTTCTAGTCCCGGTCGGGACGCCGGATTCTGTCCCGGTTGCCCCTCTTCCAGGCCAGCTCTCTGCTGTGGCCAGGGAGTACAGTGGAGGATGGCCCAAGTGCTTGGGCCCTGCACCCCATGGGAGACCAGGAGAAGCACCTGGCTCCTGCTTTCAGATCAGCGTGGTGCACCAGCCACAGCATGCCGGCCGTGGTGGCCATTGGAGGGTGAACCAACGGCAAAGGAAGAGCTTTCTCTCTGTCTCTCTCTCTCACTGTCCACTCTGCCTGTCAACAAACAAACAAAACAACAGCAACAACAACAACAACAACAAAAACAGTAAACCTTTCCCTACATTTCTACAAAATTCTAACTTACTTACAGCACTAAAAATATCCCTGGACAGAGAGGATACAACAGGTTGGTGCCATATCCAGGAGCTCAGGCTCACAGCCAACACCTGGTGTCTGTGCTGAGTTGCTCAGCCTGTCTCTCCTGTCCAGGCTGTAGGTGATGCTCTTGGGATCTCTCCTTGAAATAGCCTGACACGGTTTCTTAACAGAACCCAGGGCAGCCATGATTAAACAGGGGTACAGACCCTACAAAGGGAATCTTATGTGCATTCTTGGAAAAAAACCATAGAAGGGACACTTAGAGAATTGCATGGATATTTGAAGAATGAGATAATTGGTCACATAATGATTTTGTTTGCTCATTTACTGCATTAGGGCATTTATAGTAGCTTTAATAAGTATGATTTTTCAAACAGATTATAATCCAAGAGAAGGGCAAGTGCATAGGTAAGTTAGTCTGAGATTTTTAGGGAAAGTCCAATATTAAACCTTCCAAGTTTGACAGTTTCCTTTTTGACATGCTCAGTTTATCATACTTCGGCTTTAAGCAACCTGGGGTGTGTTCTGGTCCTGTCTGACGCCTTCTGAGCATCTATTGTCAGCTCTAACAAGCTGTGTATTGATGTTATTCAATATACTTTACCAAAATGCATTTTAGCCATTTAAGCAAGGGTACACATCTACACTGGCAATGAGAATGACTAACACAGTGCTTTTGGTGCCAAAAGTTTGGCACACAGTGTCACTCATTGGTTTTGTCGGTGTTGAAATAATACAAGATGCAACTTTTCAATCACTAGGAAATTCACAAGGAAAGGATAAAAACCCCGGCAGCTTTTAGTCAGTTTTCTTTCAAAAGAAATTGCTTAGAACCCAAACAAATATATTGTCTTTTTCCATCTGTCTCTCTATGTTTATTCATATGTCCGTTTCTGTGCTCTGTTCTTTCTCCATATGCCCTCTTCCATTCAGTAAGGAGGGGCCAGTTTTCTATTCTTTTTAGTCATGAACTTTTCCTGGGATTACTGCTCCTTGTAGCAGAAACCACTTAGCTCTCTGACATAGAGTATGTGCCCAACTCTTCTCTGTGGTCCTGAAAAATCTCCAGCCAAACCACTATGACTCTTGCCTCTTCAATCCTTCTTTTTTAAAGAATTATTTATTTATTTTGAAGCCAGAGTTAGAGAGAGGACACATGCACACACACACACATACATACATATCTTCCATGTGCTGGTTAAGTCCCCTCAATGGCTGCAGTGGCCAGCATGGGGCCAGATCAAAGCCAGGATCCAGGAACTTCATCCAGGTCTCCCATGTGGCTGGCAGGGGCCCGAGCACGTTGCCTTCTTCTGCTCTTTTCCCAGACTGTTAGCAGGAAGCTGGATTGGAAGTGGAGCAGCAGGGATTCAAACCGATGCCCATATGGACTGCTGGTGTCACAGGTAGCGGCTTTACTTGCTAACCTACCATATCAGCCACTTGCCTCTTGAATCCTAAAGAATGACTTGTCAAAGCATAACAGGGTATACGTGGTTTCATTCCTCGAAAATCATACGATGATGCAGGACGATGTAAGTCAATCCCCTCTGAGTATTCATTTTGGTTTTCCAGTAGTTAATGTTAACAGTTAGAAATACTTACCTTTTAAAATGAAGTGACTTTTAGGGAGAGTATACTCCAAACCAGAAGCAAGCAATACATGACCAGGTAATCAGATTATTCAGGTCAAATAGGAATTGTGGCAGACTGAAGACTATCTTTTTTGTTTGTTTGTTTGTTTTAAAGATTTATTTACTTATCTGAAAGGCAGAGTTACAGAGAGGCAGAGAGAGAGAGAGAGAGGTCTTCTATCTACTGGTTCACTCCCCAACTGGCCACAGTGGCTGGAGCTGCACCAATCCAAAGCCAGGAGCTAGGAGCCAGGAGCCTCCTCTGGGCCTTTCACATGGGTACAGGGGCCCAAAGACCTGAGCCATCTTGTACTGCTTCCCCAGGCCATCACAGAGAGCGGGATCAGAAGTGTAGCAGTCAGGACCCGAACCAGCGCCCCTGTGGGATGCTAGCACTACAGGCGGTGGCTTTATCCACCATGCCACAGCGCTGGCCCCTGTTTTTTCTAAGCATATCATTCATAGACATTAGGATGTCAAGAGTTGCTCAACACCAAGTGCCAACACATTTATATCAAATAGGTCTAATTCCAGTGTATTAATTTCACTTAGGGTGCCCTTTGCATTTGGAAGATGACCTTGTGACACTATAACTGATTTTGAATATAATATGCAGAAATTCAAGTGTAGTATTTTCAGAACTTAATGTTTTTCCTGAGGAACTACCATCCTATATGAAATCTCCCAAGTTATTTTTCACAAGTAAATCAAATAACAATTCTGTGGACGCCAACAAAGTAATGTCTGCTGGCCAAATTTGTCCTGTATACAGATACTGCCTCCCATCTAAGTCCTTAAGGTAGAAGACAAGCATTATCCTAACTGCCTAATAAGTTGAGAAATTGTTTTTCTTGCAGGATGGATAGTACCTCACAGTATAATGAGAATGGCTATACTTTGTGTTTTGCCTGAGGCTGTCCTGGTTTATGGCTATAATCATGGTACCAGTTTGGTTTAGCATTTTCCATATGTTTTGCATTTTTAAGCACAGTGCTGTTATTGATAGCCACATTAAAATAAGCAGTATGCATCTGATTGATTTCACTTCTACTTCCAGATTATGCCGTATTGAGTATGGGATGCATGTGCAATGAAGAGATCTCACTTTAACACATAAGTAAATCCAAAGAATGAACTGGCAATGGCCTGTGGCTTTATTTGGGTGCTTCCCAAATGTCTGGCAGCTAACATTCAGGTTCCTTCCTTTCCTTGAGCACATTAAACATTCATGCAGGTGCAATGGAGGCTGCTTGTTTAGGAGAAACTGGGAATAGTTAATGCTTATTTTTAGTTTATGATGGGAGTACTATTTTTTTTTTTTTTTGCTGCTGTCTCTGCTAGCCTCCTGGTGAGCTACTTTGGTTCTGTCCTGGGATGCCAGATACATAAAGCACTATGTTACCAACACAGACAGTGGAAAACATGCAAAACTGTATTCAGGACATGTGAGATATGTACAGGAAAAAGGACTACTTGGATTGCTGTTGCTACAATGATTTTTGTCTTTATGCCGTGATAACTCTGTAATAATTTATTTATTTTAGTGTTCCATTATACTTTTTTATTTTACAATGAATGCTTGACAGTAATGAGTGAAAGCAAAAATATATTTAGCAAGAAATTATACATTTTTATTTCTAAAGAACTTGATGAACGTGAAACATGCATAAAATATTTGTAGACAATTAGGGAGTTATCATTCTACTTGTGACTGCACAAACCAAAAGAATCATCTATATCTTATTGCAAAAGTTAATAATCACTTTAAGAAGACTATCCTCTTACTATCCACAATGATTTAACATATATTACTTACACAGAGAACACTTACATCTCATTCTGTAATGCACAAGTTTTCATTTAGATCAAGTGACTGCTGTACTTTCTTTCATTATTGATTCCAACTTATACTGTGAAAATCTTCAAAGTAAAGCAACAATTGTTGATATGATAGCCTTATTAGCAGAAGAACTTTGCAGAGATTTAAATGATGGCAGTTTCCTTTCCTATCAACATGAACAAATGCTTCCAGCAGAAAATTAATTCAAGGAGCCAGCATTGTTGCATAGCAGGTAAAACCACTGCCTGGGATGGTGGCATCTCCTATGGGCACTGGTTTGAATCCTGGCTGTTCCACTTTTGATCCATCTCCATGATAATGGCTTGGGGAAAGCAGCAGAAGATGATCTAAGTGTTTGAGCCCTTGCCACCACATGGGAGACCTGGACAAAGCTCTTGGCTCCTGGTTTTGGCTTGGGTCAGTGATTGCCATAGTGGCCATCTGGGAACTGAACCAGTGGATGGAAGAAGACCTCTCTCTCTCTCTTTGCTTCTACCTCCCTCTCTGTAATTATGACTTTCAAAATAAATAGGTAAGCCTTTAAAAAAATTAATTCAGATAAATTCATTGAGAGTTTACTTTTTAAAGTCTCTGTAAATGGAATCAAAATCAGTATCTTGAATGCTATTATAATTAATTACATCAACATTTAATGCAAGATATTTGTTTGGAAAAAATATGAGCACAGATATTAGTGGCATGCAGTGTGGTACTAGAAACAATGTTCTTACTGAATTAGGAGGCCATGAAGCAAAAAAGTACTTGAAATTAGTTGTGGTACAACATTATTTATAATTGCATCTAAATAATCCATGGTACTCTATCAATAAAAATGGGAACTGTAGATATAAAAATACCAAATCTTCTTGCATAATACATATTCACTTAGAGGAAAAAGTAAAACTTATGTTGAGACGAAGAATGTCTTAAGTTTAAAAAAAAGTCAGAATGGGAACATGTTAATCAGCAGTTACTCAGCTATTCAGCACTAGTTAGACTTCTGAAATGTTTGGATTTGTACTGAGCTACTTTTTTAAACAAATGTTTTATCATGGGAATAGTAGTAAACTTTTTCAAAAAATTTATTTTATTTATGTGAAAGTCAGAGTTTACAGGGAGAGAGGGAGAGACATAGGTCTTCCTTCTGCTGGTTCACTCCCAGAGTGGCCACAATGGCCAGGGATGAACCAAACTAAAGCTGGGAGCCAAGAGCCAGGAGCTTCATCTGGGTCTCCCACATGGATGGCATAGTGCTGCCGCTTTTCTTTTTTTTTTTTTTTTTTATTTGACAGAGTTATAGACAGACAGAGACAGAAAGAAAGGTCTTCCTTCCATTGGTTCACCCTCCAAATGGCCAGTACTGCTGGCAATGTGCCGATCCGAAGCCAGGAACCAGGTGCTTCCTCCTGGTCTCCTATTTGGGTGCAGTGGCCCAAGCACTTGGGCCATCCTCCACTGCCTTCCCAGGCCACGGCAGAGAGCTGGACTGGAAGAGGAGCAACCAGGACTAGAACCCTGCGCCCATATGGGATGCCAGCACTGCAGGCGGAGGATTAACCAAGTGAGCCACGGTGCCAGGCCCAAGTGCTACCGCTTTTCCCAGGCCATTAGGCAGGGAGCTGGATCATAAGTGGAGCAGCAGATAGTTGAAGCAGCACCTGTATGGGATGCTGGCCTTGCAGGTGGCAGCATTCCCTGCTACACCACAACGCCAGCCCAGTATTAACCATTTTTAAAGTAAGTTTTAATTTTGGTAGCATTGTCTTCAAAATTAGCTACAATATTTAATCAAAAAATTTAACTTGAGTTCTAAAAATCCTGTGGCTTTTGAAATACTTAGCAGATTTGCAAATGAGAAGACCTTGAAAATGGAAAAGGAAACTGAACATATACAAAGATAAAAAAGTCCAAATTGTAGGGTCAGTGCTGTGGTGTAGCGGGTTAATGCCCTGGCCTGAAGCGCAGGCATCCCATATGAGCACCGGTTTGAGACCTGGCTGCTCTACTTCCAATTCAGCTGTCTGCTATGGCCTGGGAAAGCAGTAGAAGATGGCCCGGCCGGCGCCGCGGCTCACTAGGCTAATCCTCCGCCTAGCGGCACCGGCACACCGGGTTCTAGTCCCGGTCAGGGCACCGGATTCTGTCCCGGTTGCCTCTCTTCCAGGCCAGCTTTCTGCTGTGGCCAGGGAGTGCGGTGGAGGATGGCCCAAGTGCTTGGGCCCTGCACCCCATGGGAGACCAGGATAAGTACCTGGCTCCTGCCATCGGATCAGCGTGCTGCGCAGTGGCCATTGGAGGGTGAACCAACGGCAAAAGGAAGACCTTTCTCTCTGTCTCTCTCTCTCTCACTATCCACTCTGCCTGTCAAAAAAAAAAAAAAAAAAAAAAAAAAAAAAAAAAAAAAAGATGGCCCAAGTCCTTGGACCCCTGTACCCGCATGGGAGACCTGGAAGAAGCTCCTGGCTCCTGGCTTTAGATCGGCACAGCTCCGGCCGTTGTGGCCAGTTGGGGAGTGAACCATCAGATGGAAAATCTCTCTCTGCCTTTCCTCTTCTGTGTAACTCTGACTTTCAAATAAATAAATAAATCTTTTAAAAAGTCCAAATTTGTGACTTTGCCATTCAAGGTGAGGCTCTGGTACCACTGACAACACCTGGGTGCTTGTGGGCAAAGCAGGCTGCCATCCTGCCTACTGCCTTAGAATCTGGATTTCCATAGGATTCCTAGAGTGCTAGTATTCATATTAAGTTTTGATAAGCAGTATTGTAAGGGATTTCCTTTAGAAATTTGATAACCACATTTTGGAATATCTTTACACTTGGGACAAATACTCGGGTGGCTTTTAATTAAATGGCAAAAGGTATATTCTCTTCTAGGATGACAGGAAATTGAAAACCTACAAAGTTATAATATCTAATTTAGTTGTACAGAATAATTATAGAGAATAAAAAATCATTAATAATTATAGAAATTTGATTATTATTAAGAAAGTCTCTAAATGGAAGCAAAATTGTAGTATCTATGAAATATTTACACAATAAGGTAAAAAAAATTAGACTGAGAATAATGTAGACTTAGAAGAAGTTGCTATGAGTTTTATAGATAAATCAACTTATGTAGAGACAGATTTTCTCTGTTGAATACATTATGGCCTATAGAGAAAGTCCACAGAAGATGCAAATTATTTGTTTATTTATTTTCAAGTTACTGTTATTTATTATCTTTGTGATAATATATTTTAATTTATATTAGAGTCAAAGGCTTAATGTTTTACTAAATATAGGGTTCAACAAATAAAAAGAGCATAGTTCAGCAAGAATATAGGCAAGAGCTGTAAACAATCACATGGAAAGATGGTCAACCTCAAAAGTGTAAATTTTACAATAGTCACACATCCTTAAAACTGCAGTAGCCTGTAATTCTTAACAATTTTCTTGACAAAGATTTCAGAGTTTGTTGAAACACTGTCTGCAGCAAAGCTAATACACATAGGTGTTTCTAAAGTAATTGAAATCTACTAAGTATAAACTGCAGATTTGAAGATGAGCAAGCAATTTTATTTATGAATAAATATGATCACACATATGGGAAAAACTGTGTTAAAAATGCCAATGACAAGATATGAAGGATAGTTATGACTAAGAACTGATTAAAGCAAACTAATCTATGCTAAAATAATGATTCTACTTTTTTATAATATCAAGAATCAGCATATTTCCTTTGATAATCATTATAATACAATTTTATTTGCTTTTACATGGATATATGTTTTTTAAGAAATAATATTTTGAAATGATTTTGAATATAATTATTCTGTAGGCCCAGCAATGTAATAAAATCAACTTGACAGTCAATAAATCTTTTCAAAAATTAATTTGAAATTATCCTTCAGAAGAATCCTGGTTTAGGTGATATAATACAGGGAAGTGTTAATTTGTTTACATTTGCTTTTTCCACTTTAATGTTGCAAAAATACTCCTCCTTTGATGTCTTTTTTCTTAAATTTTCTTAGGTGTGAAAAACTTGGCAAAAGCTTAAAACATCATTTTTAAGGACTCAAGTTAGTTAAGATGTCAGGCAAGGGTGAAGCTTCTCTATTTTTGAGGGGTAAGAAGACGACAATAAAGAAAAATGGATGGTTTTATAATTACATATTAATTCATTTGAAATAAAAATATTTGTGTTGGCCAATCTACCACATTTATACATGGTACATCCAACCACCTCTGCCATCACTACCCTGGTCCATTCTCCCAGTGTTTCTCAACTCAGTTATTGAAATAGTCTTCAAATAATATGTCTGTTCTCATTCTATTAAGTTTTAACCTGTAGCTGAGATGATTTTTACACTTAAGGCAAGTTGGATAACACTGTTCTGATGGTTTTAAATCTCATCCATAGTAGAAGCTCAAGTCTTGCAAATAGTGAACGAGGTCTCTCAAGTTTACTTCCTTGTGGATTATAAATGCAACAGTCATCTTGATAATAAGACTACCATTTGCTTACATTGTATTTAGTTTCACTTTTAAAGTCTTTGAATAGGGTTTCCCAATTTTGGGGTATTATCTTTGCGCTATCTACTGTTGGTACCCCACACCTTGATGTCTTCATCTCTGCCACTATGAGACCCATTGTGTTCATTCTGTAGCTCCTCTTACATCTTTGTGGAAGATACATTTCCCTGGCCCAGCCAGCCTTACTTGGAATTCTGGGGAAAATGTCTTTCTTTACCATTTTATTATATCTGATTATTATCCAGTGATTTGTCCCTTTTGTAGATAGAAATTTTTCAACCAGTGCTTGTTCCTTCATCATCCAAATCAAGGACTTACTTTCTGATTACAAGTCAATAAATATTTGAGGGATACAGACCTATTTGAATATTAGTGTGAGAAAAATTCACTATAACAATTTTTCTGAGTCTCAGAAATCATCTAATTTCCATCCAAGTTCCATATTATTTATGTGACCTTTTCAATAATCTATTGGGAATCATCCATGTGGACATTTGAGAATTTATTCTGCTACAAGAATTAAAAAGCCTATAGGCGTCTCTCCTTATTCTTACATCTAGGAGAACCTGTCTTCTGTACCTTGAATCTTGACTGCTGAGTTACTCTGCATTTTCTGCATGAGTCTTTAATTTATTCAACAGTTGGTTCCTACTTGATGCTACAGAAGTAGCAAGATACCATTTTCAAAATATCTTAAGTCACACTGTCCTTTTGTACTGCATAGAAAATGCATCCTTTTCTCTGGGAGCGGTGTCAGCTTGCGTAGCTGGATAAACAAGGTGTGGATGATTGCACACTCCCTTAATTCCAGTGGCAGGGAATACTGGGGCAATATCAGCTTGCAAAAGATTACATGATAGTTCCAGTAATAAAAGGCATTTCCTCCATCCTTAAGGAGTCTTAGTACTATTGGAAATTTCCTAAGGATGTAGACTCCAGTTTGGTTTTCTTTTTTCCCCTGTATTAGTTAGAAAAAGAGACTGGATATATATATATATATATATATATATATATATATATATAGAGAGAGAGAGAGAGAGAGAGAGAGAGAGAGAGAGAGTTATTGATAAATGCTTATAGGAATGATATGTTGAGCTTAAAAACAGCTAGATGGTGTACACTAGAAATCAGCAGGTGTTTTCACCAGACTTTATCTCATTGTCACAAAACATCTCTCTTGGACTGAAAAGGGAATATAAAAAAAATAGAGAAATATACAGAGGGAGTAGGGGATGGAAGGATACGTATACTTGTTTATTTGGTGAATTAAATTGCAAATGGTCCGTGTTGTAAATATTAAGATACCATATACTTTCTGTTGGGGAATTCAATAGCTCTTGGAGTGCTGTTAGAGATATAAATCCCCATACATATCATAGTGAAACCACATTCTTTGAAATATGAATGGTGATAAAGATTCTTTGATTTCCAACATCCTTTCAGCTTCTTTTACCTCTCTCTGTGGAGAACTGTTATTATGGTTATCAGAGATGTCCGAGGATCTATTTGAATTTTACAGAAGCCTTTCTAACACTCTTCTTGACCAGGGTTGGGTAGATCTTTCTGTATCAATTATGCAAAAAACAGATGTCATTGAAGTCAAACTTGTATCTTTGAACAGAGCCCAAACACTTGTATTTTCCAATACAGTCTGTCTTTTGGTGAGACTAAGAACAGGTCTCTGAGTAGCTTTATCACATATTTATCCTCCTTGGATACACTCAGATAACCTTGCCAGACTATCTCTGACTTCCTGGTAAAGCCACAGCATCTGCTCAACCTAGCTTTTCTTCAGTGGGTTTCTGGCATCTGTGTTGAGTCTTCCTTGTAGACCTCCAATTACAGAAGATGTAATTGGAAAAGAGCCCCAGTTACTGTGTTCTGAAATCCATCCTCACCTTTGTATTGAGGCCATGCTTTCTATGAACTGCCTCCAGTCAGTAACTGAGTTTCGCAGGTACTAAGGCAGAACCATTCCTGGGAGACATGGGACTTTTCTGATGGATAACTGTGGTTCATCTAGAATGCTTCTAATAAACCTTCCTTCTCTCCATCCACTGGGGTCAGAATTGCACCATGGTTTGTTGGCTCTCCAAGCCTTTCCTGCATCCTTCACCACTATTTCTCATACAATTTCTCTTGAAAAATCTTTGCAATTTTATTCCCATGTTGCATCTGCTTCTTGAGCAACCTGGGCTTGCGTGAGACACAACAGTGACTAACTCTTAGCAATACATGCCCTCACATATACTTGAGAAGAGGACAAGAAGCCAGCAGCCTTTATTCAACCCTCAGATAGACTTTTGGTAACCCATTGAGTAATAAGACCCCCTTTCCTATTTTAAACTCAACTCTTCATCTGTGTCTTTTTATCCATTAAAATCTGCACGGCCTAAACCATGGTTTACTCTGAAGAACCACACATGCCATCCCTATCTCTCGCGCCATCTGATCACTGTCTCTGTATATCATGCCATAAATTCACCTCCACGTGATACTAACTTCCTAAAGAGAGGCTGTCATGTAGCCTTTGTCTTATCTGTGTTCTTGACACAGATGTGTTCTTGAGTCCCTAGGCAGGGGTTAAGGCCCACAAAATCTCTACTTAGTACTAACATTTCTCAAAAGAGGAATTAAATTTTTTTTCAAGTTTGAAAATGCAAAACTTGACTGAGATCTTTAAGTACCAGTTTATTAAGTGCTAACCATGTTCTGGGTGCTATGCCAATTGATGTGCGTGCCTTTTCTCCATCAACCTTTACAACGACAAAATCAAGAAAACATGAAAATTGTCTCATTTTACAGATCAACAGCTTACCTGAGATCTCACACTGAGTGGTGGAACCAGCTAGAACCACCTCGGAGGTTTTGTTGTTGCTTTTAATGTTCATGTAACGTTGTCTTACTATTTAAAGCCCTGTGACCCTAATTAATTCAGTTGTGGGAAACCTGATATTTCACATATTAAAAGGAAGCTAATAACATTATGCGTATGTTATTGAGTTCCTCCTGGTCTTTGTCGTTTTACATAAAACATTGTCCTGTTTTGTTCTCATTACAAACCTACAACATGACGTTGTCCTTATGTTAATTATTATTGTAGTGTAACAAGATACTATATGACTTAGTAGTATGGAAACATAGATGTTTATTGTTTTGCTTTGTTGACAGTCAGATGGTTTAGGTTGTTTTCCTGTTCTTACCTGTAATCATTCATGTGATTGGAATTCCCAAGAGGGTCTCAGTCATCTATCTGGATGCTGGGGCAGAGTGAGGCATTCTAGCTCCCTTGCCTGTGGCTTCTCAACCCCCGTTATGGTAGACTGACTTTCTTCACAGCATGACAACCACAGGATTCCAAGACTGTGAAGATAGAAGCTACACAGCATGGTAAAGCTCAGGCTTCTGATTCATAAACATTCTGCTGCTGCTTTCTATTGGTGGATATAAATCACAAGGTCAGCCCCGATGAGAGGAACATCACGGCCACATTTCCGAGTGGGCATTATTGTATTCCTGGCATTTGAAAATGAGGAAATTAAGTGAAGAAGCCTTAGTAAAGTCTGGGTCTCTGTGATCACCTCTTTGGTTCTCTTTTCCCTCTGGTATGCTGACAATGGTACCTGTGTTGGTGTCAGAATTGGGTGAAACTGATAATAGGAAAGCAAATTTGTGTCATTGAATATCAGAATCCTGTTTGTGGATTAGATGAATTTTTTATTCTAGCATATATTTATTAAGTATTAGATGATGTTCTGAGACATGGAGTTATTGTATAAAAATGACATACGATGTTGGGACTTGAATGTGGATCTTCTATCAGTTTATTATTTATAATACCGTATCAAGAGATAACACATATGTTACACTTGTGCTGTCACTCCTTGTCCCATATCCCTGGTAGATAGGACCAAGCTATTGAAGTTGACACTTAAATGAAACCTATTTGAAATCCCTGCACTTAACTGTAGCTCATTATCCTTTTAGGTAACACACAGGAAAGCCCACTGATGATTTTTGATGGGTGAATCTATATTCAGATTCCTAAAATAGATCATACAGACTACTTTGCAGTCAAAAGAGCAACAACTCCTATTTGCCCTTCTCCTTCTTCCTCCAATTCCCATCCTGGTTAATTGGCACTGGCAATTTTTCGGAATTCTTCACCACTACTACAAACCATCCTCTGAGTGTGTTGCTTTCCCTCAGTCTCTTTCTCTGTCATTTATTTCCTTGTTCTTTCTTTCCTTCTTCCATACTTCTCTGTCTGTTTCAAAGGCATAATTAGGACATCTTGCATTTAGAAATGAAATCCTGCAGAGTGCACTATTATACTGCAGATAATAGATGTATCCAAGCTGCAGTAAAATTGCCATTTGGCATAAGAATTTTATGCTTTGCACATCTGCAATGAATAAATCAAAAGAAACTATTGTTGAGCTTGTTCCATGATGCCTGCAACAAATATGAGTTTTGATCAAAGCAGTTGCTTAATGTTTTTCTTCTTGGCAATACCTTACTGCAATAATGAAAGCAAACATTAGAAAGACGCCCATAGTTTTTTCACAATGCAAAGGAAAACATCTCCATTGAGTTCCAGAGATCTGTTTGCATACATTCCCTCCTGACTTCAAACAGCATTTCAGGGATGCTGAGATTGTAAAGGTATCTGAGAGAAAATTGAAATCCTCATTCTTCAGAAAGATTACCTGGTCAAAGCAGACCACATGTGTTTTGATGTGATAAACTAGATGAAGCTCATCATACAATGTCATCCATTTTTTTTAACTCCATGATTTTGTTTGGAATGAATATAGTTTACTTTCCCTATCACTTTTTTTTAATAATTGCAGGAATCACAGTGAATTCCAGTGATCATTTCATCAAATTTCCTGTGTCTAGAACTCCATGTTATGCTTTCAAACCCAGAAGCAAAATCCTTTTATAATATATTAGACCCTGTTAATTGTAGAAACTTCTTCAGAATGAGAAGAAGAAGCACTTTTTATTATGAATGTAATATCCAGGTCTGTTGGGTATCTCTACTTTAAAGATTCATTAGGGATTTCTTGACTTTCTCACATTACCCAACTGTTTAAAGCAAGCAGCTCCACTTCATGTATATTTCTTTGCAACCTTAATGATTATTAAAAGAAGAAAAAGTAAGAGAAAATTTTAGCTCTCAGTTTATATACACAGAAATTGTTACTTCCCTCTACAATCAAGAAAATGATTTTGACTGACAAAAATAATCAAAATACATTTGTTTCACAATTGCTCTAAATGAAATCTACTTCGCATAAATTCAATTAGTCATTTATTTGGGGGAAATGTATTTCCACCTGTGGCCATAGAACTAGCCATAACAGTTTCACTAGCTACTAGAAGTAAATTTATCTTTATATTCCATTGGTAATTATTTTTATTCTTTTTCAACCCAGGTAGATTTTAACATGTAGAATTTAGTCACTAAATATACAGTTATTTGTTTGATTTTTTTTACTTCCAAAAAGTCAAATATGTACAAATTTATCTACTCTAAAGTTTCATTTATACAAACAAATGAATGTATTAAAATGCATTAAGCTTCCTTAACTCTTAGTCCTTTCATTATGATCAATTGTGAACTGAAATTGATCACTTGGACTGGTGAGATGGCATTGGTACATGCCACCTCGATGGGATTGAATTGGAATCCCCTGGTATGCTTCTAACTCTACCATTTGGGGCAAGTCAGCTTGAGCATGTCCCAAATTGTACATCTCTTCCCTCTCTTATTCCTACTCTTACGTTTAACAGGGATCACATTTCGGTTAAATTTCAACACTTTTTTTTTTTTTTTTTTGACAGGCAGAGTGGACAGTGAGAGAGAGAGACAGAGAGAAAGGTCTTCCTTTGCCGTTGGTTCACCCTCCAATGGCTGCCGCGGCCGGCGCGCTGCGGCCGGCGCACTGCGCTGATCCGATGGCAGGAGCCAGGAGCCAGGTGCTTTTCCTGGTCTCCCATGGGGTGCAGGGCCCAAGCACCTGGGCCATCCTCCACTGCACTCCCGGGCCACAGCAGAGGGCTGGCCTGGAAGAGGGGCAACCGGGACAGAATCCGGCACCCCGACCGGGACTAGAACCCGGTGTGCCGGCGCCGCTAGGCGGAGGATTAGCCTAGTGAGCCGCGGCGCCGGCTAAATTTCAACACTTAAGAATAACTGTGTATTAATTACAGAATTAAACCAGTCATATTAAGTAGAACAGACAAAAAAACTACTAAGAGGAATAATGTATTAAGTTGTTCATTAACAGTCAGGGCTATGCTGATCAAGTCACCGTTTCCCATAGTGTCCATTTCACTTCAACAGGTTTCCTTGGTGTTCAGTCAGTTGTCACCGTGAAAGGACTAAGAGTCAAAGGAAGCACATAAACACGTCTAGTACCTGCTAATACTAACTGATAGAATAAATAAAAAGGAGAGTGATCCAACATGGGAAGCGAGATACTCAGCAGACTCATGGAATGGCGGATGTCCTAAACAGCACTCTGGCCTCAGAATCAGCCCTAAAGGCATTCCGATCTGGCTGAAAAGCCCATGAGAGTATTTCAGGCATGGAAAGCCAAGACACTCTGAAAAAAAAAAAAAACAAAAAAAACAAAACCCTAAATGAAAGATCTCTGTGAGTGAGATCCCAGTGGAAAGAACAGGTCTTCAAAGAAGGAGGTACCTTTCTCTGAAGGGAGGAGAGAACCTCCACTTTGAATATGACCTTGTCTAAACAAGATAAGAGTCGGTGAACTCAAAAGGCTTCCATAGCCTTGGAAACTCATGACTTGTGCATAGGGAGATTACTGATGCCATAGACAGGAGTGTCAATTGGTAAAGTCAACAACAGGAGTCACTGTGCACTTACTCCTCATGTAGGATCTCTGTCCTTAATGTGCTGTACATTGAGGCTTAATGCTACAATGAGTACTCAAACAGTATATTTCGCTTTGTGTTTCTATGGGGGTGCAAACTGTTGAAATCTTTACTTAATGTATACTAAACTGATCTTCTGTAAAAAAAAAAAAAAGAAGAAATTATCAATTCCCAACTTGACTCTCACTGGGATTAAACATGACAATAGGTCTGATCTGATTTCATCATCATTTAAAAAATCATCTATTATTTTTCACTTTATGTTTGTGTGGGAGCAAACTGTTGAAATCTTTACTTAATGTATGCTAAACTGATCTTCTGTATATAAAGAGAATCGAAAATGAATCCTCATGTGAATGGAAGGGGAGAGGGAATGGGAAAGGGGAGGGTTGCGGGTGGGAGAGACGATATGGGGGGGAAGCCATTGTAATCCATAAGCTGTACTTTGGAAATTTATATTCATTAAATAAAAGTTAAAAAAATGCATTAAGCAACAAATTCTGTGTATATGGTAAAATGAAACATAGGTACAAGTGGAAAAGTGAGAACCTTCATGTCAGGTTGTTACTATATGAATGATCAGGGAGTTCTGTCCATTGGTTACTCTTGTGGCAGGGCAGGTAGAGAGAAAGGGAACTATCTTATTTTACATATATAACTTTCAAGGTAACTCGAAGTGGGTTTCAAGTAAATGAAGTCTGTATGACATTTATAGTCAGTATAATGCACAACATAGGGTCATAAAGAGATTTCATGGGGCCAGTGCTGTGGCATAGCAGGTAAAGCTGTCTCCTGTGGTGCCAGCATCCCATATGGGCAATGTTTTAAGTCCCAGCTGCTCCACTTCTGATCCAGCTCTCCACTAATGCACCTGGGAAGGCAGTGGAGGATGGCCCAAGTGGATGGCCCTTGCACCCACATGAGAGACCCAGAAGAAGCTCTGGGATCCTGACTTCAGAAAGGCCTAGCCCTGGCCATTATAGCCATTTGGGGAGTGAACCAGCAGATGGCGGATTTCTCTCTCTCTCTCTCTCTCTCTCTCTCTCTCTCTGTCTCTCTAACTCTGCCTTTAAAATAAATAAATCATGTTTTAAAAAATATTTCATGTACACTAAACTGAAGTGAGAAATGAGAGACATAGAAAGGTAAGTCAAATTTATCTCTTTCCACATGGGGACTACAATTCACTACAACTCTCCATATTTGAAAAAGTTAATTTATTTACCTGAGGCAGATAGTGACAGAGAGTTAGGGAGAGGGAGAGATGATGAAGATGGGGTAGAGAGAGAGAGAGAGAGAGAGTTGCTCCATCTATTAACTTATTCTCCAAATGCCCACAGCAGCTGGAACTGAAGCTGGGAGATAGGCATCCAATCCCGGTTTCCAGAATAGGTGGCAAGACCTCAACTACGTGAGCCGTAACTCCTCTCTCCTAGAGTCTACATTAACAAGAAGATGGAGTCAGGATTTGGAGTTGGGAACTGAATTCAGGCACTCCTGTGTGGGACAGGGGCATCTCAACCATTTGGTTAAATGCTTGCCCCTATTCTATATTCTTGAAGGCCTGAGGCTATGGAAGGGCCTACCCAGTCCCCTTCTCTCTTCCATATACCTATCCCACACGGGGTCCTCCATTCCGTGTGCTATGCTTGCCTTCTCAAAGACTGATCATCCCACCAATGCTCAGGGCTTTTCCTGCAGCCACAGGTGCTACTTCATTGATGCAGCTGATCAAATGTATTAATATTCCCTTCATTGTTAGCAAAAGCACATAATCATCCACCATTGAAAAGTGGCATAATAATCAACTCAAATAAATACAAATGTATAGTCTGATGTGCATGGCCATAGCCACTTAGTCATTATGTTGTTAAGAAGTGTGCTTCTATTTTTTTCATCTTGCCTTTCTTTTGCAACATCTGTTAGCTTACCCTTGGCATCACTTGTAATGCACTTGTGTAAAAAATGACAAACTCAATAGAAGAAGCGGAAAAGGTAGACAGGAATAGGGAAGAAATGGAAAATCCAGTTTTAACATTACCAAGTTAAGAATGAGAGCACTTCATTACTTTTTGCCAAAAGCTAAAGCCCCGCTGATCCCTGTGTGAAAGTGTCAGCATATATTGTCTTTGATTCTCTTGCTCCTTGAATTAGGCAAACACAAGATTATTTTTCAATTTGTGTGTCAGAGCCAAATCCATGATTGATGTTTCAAGTGCAGGCTCAGTTTTGTATGGGCTCTTAGGTCTCCCTCTTTCTTACTATCTGTGGTGAAGGCCCATGCTGCTGGAAAAAATCGCTCCCTGGGGAGCATTCTAAATCCCTCTATTCTCTGTTTTCTTCATAGTTTTTGAATCCTCTCAAGTCGCTGTCTCTTGTAGGGTTTTGTGTAGAAACAAGGAGTCTCCAGTGAGTGTTGTGAGAGTACTCTACATACAAACCAGATAGATAACTTTCCTAGGTCATCTCAGCAAATTGCTTGGTCTGATATTTTCTCAATCTCTCTCTCTCTCTCTCTCACTCTCACTCTCACTCTCACTCTTTTTTTTTTTTTTTTTTTAATTTGACAGAGTTAGACAGTGAGAGAGAGAGACAGAGAGAAAGGTCTTCTTTCCTTTGGTTCACCCCCGAAATGGCCGCTACCGCCGACACTGCGCTGATCCGAAGCCAGGAGCCAGGTGCTTCCTCCTGATCTCTCATGCGGGTGCAAGGCCCAAGCACTTGGGCCACAGCAGAGAGCTGGACTGGAAAAGGAGCAACAGCGCCCATTATGGGATGTCGGCAGCGCAGGCGAAGGATTAGCCAAGTGAGCCATGGTGCCAGCCCCCCCCCCCCCCCCGCCCCGTCCCGTGTATGTGTGAGAGAGAGAGACAAACAAACAGAATATGAATGGATGAGACAGAGATCCAGAGAGACATAGAAAGAGACAGAGTAAAGAACTGCTGCCTCACTCCATAAATGTGTGCAACTGCTGGCCAGGGTTAGTCCTGACTAAGCAAGGAGCTAGGAACCCAATCCAGATCTCCTATGTGATTGGTAAAAACTTGATTACTTGACCTACCACTTTTGTCGCCTAAGTTCTGCATTGATGAGAAGCTGGGGTTAGGAGCTGGAACAGGAATCAAACCCAGCACTTCAATGTAGAATACAGGCATCTAAAGCATAAGGCTAGCTGCCTGCTGTCTCACTGTTTTGATTTCAGCATGTTGGGAGTCCTTGAATAGCTTGACAGCAAATCAAGGATGTAGAATACATTATAGTGGGAGATGCTGGTAAGAAATAAAAGAAAATAAATGAATAAAAAGAAACAGGATGCTAATCCAGCTCCTAGAGTTAGACGACCCAATGCCCTTTTGTCCATACATTTTATATTGAAGTACGCCTGCCTGTGATATTACCTGGAGATTGGTTGATCTGTATGAAAACATTTGGCAATGTGCAGGCAGGTGGGTGTGATTTGCTTCTCCAGATGGTGAGAGAGCATGTACAGGTTAGTTAGACTTTGGTTTAAATTGTAGCACTACTCTTCTTTGCTTCCTTGAACAAATTCCTTTTTTTCCCTCTTTTTTTAATGCCAGGAACTCTCTTGCAACATTCTTCTAGATAATGGCTGTTTATCCTTTGAATCTCAAATTAAGCACCACCTCTTTTGAGATAATCTCCTCAGAGCCCCTACCCTTATGAATGCTATGAATTAACATTAAATACACCTCTCCAATTACAGCCCTTCCTTGCAACCTATAGTAGCTTGTATCCTTCTTATATAAGGACAAAGATTAAACTCTTTCTTTTCACCACTATATCTTCAGCTTCTATCAGAGTCTCTTACACCTGAAAGGTTTTTAAATTATAGTTTTTGAATGAAGAAGGTAGTTTACAGAACCTCAGTGTCCTCAATGGTAAAATGTGTAAAATGATGCCAGTCCAAGAGATGTAAGGGAGTGATATATGTAAGGTATTGGAATGGGGCTTGGCAGGCAGGGAAGTACGTTGACTTAACTGCATTTCGTTACTCCTTAGTGCTAAGATACATCCCCTACCACCACCATTTTAGTATTTCTGAACATGAAATATTTCTTTTAATCGAAAGGATGCTGTAGATTAATAATATGCATCTTAGTTTTAATGAAATATGGTAGTTCCTTCTGGTCTTCATTAACAATGATTGTAGCTATGACACTCATAAATTTTTCTTTAGTAGTGTCTGGTTTTTTAAACACTCAATAGAATAACTATAAAATAAAGAGGAGCCTAAAATCAATTAAAGAAGTCATGTAACTGTCTAGCGTGTGTGTTAGGATATGGTTCCCTCATCCTTACCATGACCCCATGAACTCATTTTACAAAAAGAGGTTAAGGAACTTGTCCACATTCATACAGTTACTTACAGAGCTGGGATTCGATCTCAGAGTCAAAGCTTTGCTACCCAACAGAGAAATTTATAAGTATGAAGCCAACAAATCCATGAAAATGAGCTGTTATAAACATGTAAACTTTTAGAATTTAAAACTCAAAATTGCAACTAAAATTTGAATATCAGTATACTAGGAAAAAAGCGCCACTGCACCTCATGGCAATATATTTTGTAAAGGAGTAAAGTACGTTTTAATATTGGCTTTGCATGGGAAAAGAGAAAGCTAAATACTATTCTTTTGGTAATTTAGAAAATAAAAGAATTAATCTCAAGTTATTAGAGTTAATATCACATTAAAGAGATTATATCCTGCTTATTTCACAAATTATTTAGAATGGCTATAAAATACAGAAAGCCAGCATATTGGAACTAGAAGAGACAAAGGCTATTAAATGAATTCAGGAATTAAAGTGCAGACAAAAATATATCTTTGTAAATGATAATGAACATTCTCCTCAAAATATTTATATCACTGTTGCAGTGAATGTCAGAAGACAGATTTCTGTAAAGTCTTTGTATACTGTTGGTAGAATCTCACTGGAACATAATTCCACAAATGTACTTCTATATAATATCAGGATGCATACAAAAATTCAGTGAGATACCAAGTTAATACACAAAGTCAGAAATTATTATCTCAAAATTCAACTACTTACAGGATGTGATGGATGGAAACATTTTAATTCAAAATTACAATAAAGAATAAAAATACAGAAAATACTCCTGCTCCAAATATAAAACATCTTTATCAAGAAAATATTTAAACATTTCTGAAGCTTTTTCAAAAAGACTAAACTATCAAAAGCCAACCTATCTAACAAATGGAAATTTTGAACGTGAAAAAGGTAGAACCATAACTAAGTATTTAAAAGTTCAGTTCTCATTAAAATTTTTATGATCTTTAAAATTTTAATTTGGTTCCAAAATTAAACTGAAAAATCATGTACAATTCTGAGAGAATATTCTATCAACCTAAAGCTAACAAAATTAATGAAAGTACATATATACTTAAAATGTTATAAGAATTTATAATTAAAATGGGAATGTCAACAAATTAGAGCAAATATGCCAAAAATATAAGTGATAAATGGTAAAGATGGGCATTGAGGAACAGAAGTTGGCTCACATAGCTGACACTTCCTGTCACTCATTAATCCTCATTAATTGAGGATTGTCCTCGAGGACTGAATCCATGGACTTGGGGGTGGCCCACAAAAGATCTTGTGAATCTGGCAAAAGTCTTTAGTGGAGAAGTGGAGGAAGGCTGATGATCAGGGAGGAGAGCTGTCATCATGTCTCTGCAGGTGAAAGCAGACAAGGTGGAGGTGACATAATGTGCAGAGCAACACGAACAGTTCCTGCTCTATGGGAGAAATGCTTCTATTATAAAATTAAATGACAATGCTGGAGAAAACCTATGTATGTAGAACACTCACTACTATAGTAAAGCAAATACAGGTTAAAGATTGGAAGAAGCATGGCAAAGCATTACAGCAAATGTCTTATATTCTAGACCAATCACCAAATATGCTGATTATGGTAGTAATACTAATAATATAGAAGTAAGAGTGGTCATAACTGGTAATGTTACTCCGGTTTTTTTTAATAACAGGGGCTGGCAAACTACAAACCAATTTCAGTTTTGCAAATAAAGTTTTTTGGACATGTAGTTATATCCATTCATTTATGTATTTTTTATGGCTAATTTTTACCCTAAAGTTGAAGAGCTGAGTGATTGCTATAGAGATTGAATAATCCAAGCAACAATATATTTATTGTCTGGCACCAAGCTGTTTTTTTTAAAAGGAAATTTTGTTGGTTTTTGGGTCCAAAAAGTGTACCAGGATAATCTGAACATAATGTGAGGACTTACTAGAAGTATTTAGGAGGAAAGAAAATTGACAGGGCTGTGAAGCACTGTATTTATGTGATGCATATTATTAAGAGCTAACTTTCAGAAACGTACATTTTGTAATATAAACTACTCATAATATCTTCTCAAGTAAAAAAACAAATATCCCTTTTATACTCTGTATTTTTGCTGCTAACCTTTTAAGTATAGGCAGGAAAAATTGGAGAACATCAAATGCTCCTCCTGAAGCTGTTCAATCAGGGTGTGAATCTCAATGCCATCTTGAAATTATGTGAAGACAATGAAGTGCCCACTAGAAATTGCTTCTCAGAGCTGTGCTTGAAAAGCTTCAGTTAAATGGCTTCATTTAGAAAAGTGAGCCCCTAAGTACCCTGTAAAAGCGAGATGGCCTCCTTTGAGAAATGGGTAATTCCAGGACTGAGGAAGAGAAAGTACAAGGTGAACCCAGGAATATTTTGGTACCCGGAAGTAGAGAAGTATGCAAAATCTACTGGGGACATTTGGAACATGTATCTACATGTCCAAAGGAGGTGAGAGCTGCAATGAAAAGTCTTCCACTGGTACAGTCATGCCATGGACAATAACAGAACATGTGAAAAAATAATACCTTAACTGTAAGAATGTCAAAAATGGAAGGGGAGAGAGTGAAATGATTTTCTCTGCAAAAGAATACCAGATAACATATGTAGAAGAAATGAAAGGTTTGTTTTGTTTTGTTTTGTTTTTGACAGGCAGAGTGGACAGTGAGAGAGAGAGAGACAAAGGTCTTCCTTTGCCGTTGGTTCACCCTCCAATGGCCGCCGCGGCCCGCACGCTGTGGCCAGCGCATGATCGCGCTGATCCGAAGCCAGGAGCCAGGTGCTTCTCCTGGTCTCCCATGGGGTGCAGGGCCCAAGAACTTGGGCTATCCTCCACTGCACTCCCTGGCCACAGCAGAGAGCTGGCCTGGAAGAGGGGCAACTGGGAAAGAATCCGGCGCCCCGACCGGGACTAGAACCCAGTGTGCCGGCGCCGCTAGGTGGAGGATTAGCCTAGTGAACTGCAGCACCGGCCGAAATGATAGTTTTATAATGTAATTATTTTGGTACCACCAATACAATAACTCAGGCACAGATAATGATTGGGTGAGAAAGTTATCGCTGAAAAATTTTTAGGGAACAGGATATTTGCATGGTTCCAAAATATCACCCTACTGATATATCACCCCACTAAAAGATGGGGAAATTACTTTTATAATGAAAAGATTTGGTACATAAAACTTTATCAAAAAGTCTAACTTAATCTCTCCCCACTCCCATTAGCATAACAAATTAACAACATGTATCCTCTATTATGAGTCAAAAGAAATTACACAATACTTGTGCAGTTTTCTTGCCAAAATATTGAATTTGAATTTAATCATAAATAAGCACCCAGAAAAACCCAGAACACAGGATAGTTTAGTAGTCAAATGACCCAGACTATTAAAAGTATCAGGTGCTGGTGCTGTAGCATAGTAGGCTAAGCCTCCCTGGTGGCACCTGCATCCAATATGGGTGCTGGTTCCTCTCCTGACTGCTCCTCTTCCAATCCAGCTCTATGCTGGTGACCTGGGAAAGCAATAGAAGGTGGCCCAAATTCTTGGGTCCCTACACCTACATGGGAGACCCAGAGGAAGCTCCTGGCTCCTCATTTCAGGTCAGCTCAGCTCTGGCCATTGTGGCAATTTGGGCAATAAACCAGTGGATGGAAGACGTGGCTCTGTGTCACTCCCTCTCTCTACCTGTAACTCTGCCTCTCAAATAAATAAATTAATTAAAAAAAAAAAAAGGTGTCAGTAATGTGAAAGACCATTCTAGATTAAAGAAGATTCATTTGGTTTAAGGGAAGTGTGGAGAGTTTCCTAGTGAAATTTTGCATCAGCAGATGGGTAGGGTTCTAGGTTTTGGCCTAGTAGCAGACAAGGGTTTGCAACATCACAGCAGTGGGTGTTCTAGTAACCTTGGTGACAGATTGGTCAGGAACATTGGGCTAATACAGTTTTCTCTCTTGCTTTTCCAGGCCTGTAAGAAAATAGAGACTTGATGTATTCACTCATCTTTGAAGAAACTAAGCTTTTTCTTGTTTCCCTTTCAAAACTCTGAAAATCCTGTATGAAATTTTTCCCACTTAAGATCCCCAAAGCCATTGTTGTTTCTGTGGATATTGATTGACACACAGGCGAGTTCAGCATCTGTATAAAAGTGGGCTTCAGGCTTGAAGTGCTGGAGCAGCAGGTTTTAGGTATAATCCTGTACATTTTGCCTGATGAGCTGTCTCTGAGATGTGTTTAGGAAAGCCGAAATTTGATTCACCCCATTGCATGTTTTTCTAGTTTATTTCCTATCAGTGGCAGCAACAACATGAAGGATCAGGAAAGCTTCAAGTTTGAGAAGAGGTGAACTTTGCTGGATGACACTTGCACATCCTTGGGAATGACCACTGACAATACTTATTTAGCATTTGCAAATTGCCAACACTGAATTTATGACTTCACAGATGAAATCTCACTTAATATCCCCCCCACCCAAATAATCTGATCCTGTGGGTATTACTATTTCTTAGTTAGAAATAAGAAATTATGGATTCCTAATGTGTTATTTCTTTGTGAGTCCTGAACCACCTTGAGTAGAATATCTTGAAATGCCTACTTTAAAATGTTTTTTAAAAATACTTGATAGGTAGAGAAACAGGGAGGGGGGGAGGAGAGACAGATATACAGAGAGAGTTCTCGTCCACTTGCTCCTGCCCAAATAATTTCAGTGACTGGGACCTGCTCTGGTCCAAGCCGGGAGCTGGGATCGCAATCCGAATCTCCCATATGTGTGGCAGGAACTCAGTTAGTTACTTGAACCATTATCTGCTACCTCTCAGCTTCTGCTTTAGCAAGAAGCTGGGGTGATGAGCTGGAGCAGAGAACAAACCAAGATGCTGTGATGTGGGATGCAGGCTCCTTAGCTATTAGGTTAAGTATCCACTCTTAGGGTGTCTGTCTATTCTAAAACAGGTTATTTTAAAAAAATCCAAGTTCCAGAAACTTACCCTTTACCAAGTATTCAATAATCTGTGTCTCCTGGAAATCCACATTTAACAAGTATTTCAGGAGATTCTTATCCACCTCAAATTTGAGGACCATCATAATGCTAGGTAACTTGTTCAGGGTCAGAGTAAAGAGTTAGCAACTGAGCTTGGTAGTTTGACTTGAATTTCTGTGTCTTTCCAATTCACCCCACTTACAGGATCTCATCATCTAAGTGAAGGAATGGTTGAGCACAGGTGAAAGGCCAATGGTGTAAAATGTTACATGACAGTTTTATATTTGGTGAATGTTTTAAAACTTCAAGGTATTTTCATTCAACTTTTCCATTTAAAAGTCATAATATGGCTTGATAGAACAGAATATTTTTGTACAAAATGATTCTGAGTGTTTCTTCATCTTTCTCTTCTCTTGGCAAATGATAAAATGATCAAATTATCCATCATTAAACACATTCCCAGAGTGCACCCTGCATCTAATTACCATACCTATTAACTTTAAGAAGGGCAGTTTACCGTCTGTTTTCTTTTTTTTTTTCTCTGATAAACTAAAATGCTTGTCATTTGTTGCTTTGCCTTTTCTGCTGTTATCTAATTTAGTAATTTAAATTCATTTATCTCAGCAAACCCTTCTTGAGAGCCTACATTTTCACACTGTCTCAGGCCCTGTGGGCGGTGTACACTCTGCCCTCATGAATTGTGTTCCCCAAGGCTTGTGCTGGCATAACCTCAAATCCATATCATGCTGCTTTGCAATGGGGTCAGTGAAGATCATCTTCTCATCTGTAAAATTATCCAAATTGACAGTTGATGGCTCAGCTATTTTTCCATTAGAAGGTTAGTAAAAAAATGTCATAAAATATTCTGGGCAAGGAATTTGAAGCTTCCAATGTAAATTGTCATCAATATTGAGGAGGCTGCAGTACAAATCCCTTCTTGTGACAAGCAGAATCCCCGGGAGTGGACCACAGCTGATGTATTTGCCTTCCCAGTGTTTGAAGGAAAGCACAGTCTTTCTAGAATGAGAAACTGTCCACAAAGGAAAGCCTCATTTTTAGGGTAGAGATCTTGACAAGTGCCTTTACCTTATGTAGTAGTGGGGAGCATTAAAGGAAATTTTGTATTTAAAATGCTTGGGATAGTTTCTAGCTCAAAGTAAGACCTCAGTAGATGTTATCTTCCTTGAAAATTGAGGACTGAACTGATAGGGGGTATTTTTAAGTTGTGAGAATAAACTTACAAAATATTTTTAAACATGTTAGCATATTTATAGGAATGTTTATGTGAGGGAGAATAAAAATAAAAATGACTTGGGTTTACCTTACTATCAAGTTGCTTACTAACTGGACTCATACAAATAAATGCATAAATAGCATTGCCCAAAGCATTGTTTTTAATGAATATGACTGAAGACCTGAACTTGGAAAAGAATTTTCATGTGATGATGGTGATACATACAATGAAGGCAAAATCCTTTTATATTGTTTTCTAATTTAATGGTTTTCACAGACTTTCTCATTTAGTTGTTACAGTAATTTGGTGATCCAAAGAGTCTTGCAGGTAGTTGAGAATTGATGATTTGCCCATGCTTTTAGGGAACACAGCTAGGATTGCATAAGTTTACATTTTTTGCTATTTTGCTTATATTCCAAGATGAAATTTGGGTAAAGGCTACAAGAGAAGTACAAGCTGTCCCTTGGCTTTTAAAGGAAAAGTTTAAGAAATAATGGATCAAATTTGTCCATTCTTTTATCTGCCATTGGATGCATAGATATGGAAGCCATTTCAGTCTTGGGGCTTTTTACATCATCCAACAAAGCACCCTACATTCTGTGTTATTAAACCCATATAAACTTCCTAACTCATGTTTTATTGATGATTATATGATATCATAAAAATAATAAGTTAATTTCATTAGTGTAAAATATCTTAACTCAGTTCTACTGATGGGAAAATGAGGGTAGAGATGTTGTTTGATGAAGCATCATCCCAGGGCAGCAATTGAGAAAGTAGAGGGAGACAGTGGTTTTCAAGCCAAATGTGTTTAACTATGCTATCCTGCTAGGAGGGGAGGTTGGGATTTTTAGAGTTTTAAAATACATAATCTATAATGTCTGCATGATATGGTAGCTTAAAACTGTGTTTCTAGAGAAAACCCTAAAACTCTGTAATAGTGCCGTTCATTTTATTTGAAAATAAAAATTCCTTGTGGGAACGTTGTTTCTGGAGGATGGCATTTATTTTCCTCCCTATCTTAGGCTTATGAGAGACAATAAAGAAATAAATATAAATAGTAATGTCCTTTCACATAATTAAGGAATAGCTCCAAAATGACTCGCTGTAAAAGACATTTGTCAATAAGTAGATATAGCAACTAAAAACTGGTATGTTTATGTGATTCAATTGTAAACTCAAATCCATGTAGGATCTCAGTCCAGCAGCCAGAAACAATTTAAAATTAATTCAACACTAAACCTTCTTCTCTAAGAAAGTCCAGTGCTTTCATTTGCAGTCTGAGTGTTTCTAGTTCTCTCTGTCCTCTTATGGGACTTTAGTCCTGAAGTTAGGCCCTCTCTTTCATGCCTCATGTACCTCCCTCTCAGATGGGATCAACATGTGAACAAAATAATGAACATGTTATCACGCCTTTGATCCTAAATGCCCTGTAGACCAGACCTCATATCTTGACCTTAAAAAAATTCTAGAAAGAGTTATGTTCCCTTTCTCCCTCTCTTTCTCTTCTCATTCTTTTGTCTGCCCAGTTAGAATGGGCAAGAATATCTACATGTCATTCTGTACACATGATTCCACTGGCACTGATCTCTTGGAAAATCCAGTGTCTACTTCTACCTTGTTGGATGCTTTTCAGTGTAAGCATTATCCTTAGATGATCCCATCAAGTCCTATGACATGAGATGTAATTTCTTACTAATTATGCACAAATTTATATCTTGACTTGTCATCTCTACTGAGATCCAGATACTTATAGTTAACTGCCTAGATGACATTTTAATTTCTGCATCTAACAGAAACCTCAAACTTAAAATGACCATAACAGTATTAATGATTTCTGTCTCCCCCAACTTCTTCTCTCTCAATCTTGTACTTTGGGAAAACTGAATTATCACTTTCTTTCTCTGTTGTTCAAGATAAGAAACCTAAGAATCAGCTTTTATTTGTCCCTTTTTGTGTATCCTACTCCATACTCCTCTGTCATCTGTGATACCTCCAAATATAACTTGAACCTACTCTGTTCTCTCCAATATCATATATTCAACCTTAGCCAAATCTGTCATTTCTTGTTTGAGTTTCTGTGGCATCTTCTTCAGTAGTATGCATACTTCCACCCTTGTTTTCCAAACAGTTGATGTTTCATCACCACCTCAAGAAACCATGGTTATGTAGGATGTGCATACAGTGCAGCATATTGCCCTGTCGCTGTAAAATGGTTGAGTGTTTTTCATCAAGCCCAAAACAAAATCCAAACTCTTTACTATATCCTGCTATGCTTTTAGCACCTGGTCCCTGCTTTCCTCTCCTGTCTCACATGTACCATTCTCCATTATGTCCCTATCCAACCACAATGAAAGATTCCTCATACCAGAGTGTTCCTTAGATGAGGCAACCCTTCTTTGTCTCAGGATTCAAGTCGTCTGCCTGCAGCATCCCTGCCTCATCTTTTCAGAAGGAAGCTCTCTTTCATCCCTCGGGATTTCAAGTCATTCCAAGAGGACTTCTCTGATCACCTCCCAGGCCCCCAGTTTTTCCAGTTCCATCTCCATATCTTGTTTGTTTAATTTTTAGTGTTTATCATATACTGAAGACAATGTGTTTGCTTATTTATTGACTAGTTCCATACCACCCAGAATGTTGGCCTGAGGAAGGAGTTTGTTCACAGATCTCTCCTCAGCAGGTTTGTTTACAGATCTGAAGTGCCTGGAAGTGTGCCTAACATACAGAAAGTGTTCAATAGATATTTGATTAACTGAGACATGGATGAATGACAAATCCTTTGTGACCCTTTGTGAAATCACTTCGACTGGTTTCTCTCTTCTGATTGTTTCCTCTCTGCTGCTACCTTTTCATTCTGGCTGATCATTTTCCATTCTCTCAGTTGTTCATCACAAACGTCTAGAAATTGCTCTAATAAAAAAACAGACTCAGAGTATGGGAAAGCAGTGTGAGCATCTATCTAAAAATAACAACCTTCATAGATTCATCTTTTCTCAGCTTTAAACAAGGATAGAAGTTCACAAATGTTTGTGAGTTCTCCCTGCAGTCCCTAAATAGAGTCTTTCACTAGAAATGATGAGGACCACACATAAGTAGCATAGGGAGAAGCAGAAACACACATTTAGGGACCCAGTTTCCTCCTATTGGAAATGAATGTCACCTTTCCTTTTCCACAGATGACCTTCAATCCAAGAGACATGAGCTGGAGTGAGGCAGAGGAGGAGAAAAGGAGAAACAATAATTGGACTATGTTTAAAATTTTTTTTTATTTGAAAGTCAGAGTCATAGACAGAGAGGGAGAGACATTCAGAGATCTTCTTTCTGCTGGTCCACTCCCCAGATGGCCCCAATAGCCAGTGCTGGGCCAGGCCAAAGCCAGGAGCCAGGAGCTACATCTAGGTCTCCTACGTGAGTGGTAGGGGCCCAAAACACTTGGGCCGTCTTCTACTTATCCCAGTCCATTAACTGGGAGCTGGATAGAAAGTAGAGCAACCAACACAGGAACCAGATCCCATATAGGATTCTGGTGCCGATGTCCCAAGCAGCAGCTTAACCTGCGATGCCACAATGCCAGTCCTTTTTGGACTTTTAAGTCCTCTTCTGATTTAGCTGAGGAAAGATTTTTAAATACTGAACTACTATGAGAGTGAGCCTGAAAAATGTGCTTACCTCTAAAGTTGGGAATGTCAGAAGTTGAGGGAGGGTAGTCTCCCAAGAAAGAATGCTGTTTTAAGTTCACCCCTGTGGCCAACTGTGTTCTCAGAAAGTAGCAGGGGTAAAGAGGGATGCCTGCATTTAGAGATAAGCAATAACCTATGAGGATGTATTACATAACTATAAAGAATAGGAAGAAGAATTACTGACTCAAGTCATAAGAAAAGAAAGAGAAATAAATGGGATATAAACATTGGGAAAAAAGGGCAATTTGTCATTATCCTAAGATGCTGGAGTAGACTAATTCATGAGTCATCATGATACCATCACTTATCTCTGAAATCTGTGGATATGTTATCTTGCACTGGAAAGGGAACTTTGTCTATATGATTAAATTATGAATTGTGAGCTATGAAGATTATTATGGATTACCCAGGTAGGCCCAATATAATCACAGGGTCCCTGTAAGAGGGAAGCAGTAGAATAATAGAAGTGATATAAGGACAGAAGTTGAGCTCAGGGAGGATGGGAGATGCTGTCCTGCTGACTTTAAAGACATGGAAGAAGTCACAAGCAAAGGAAAGTAGGTGAACTTGAAAAGCTAAGAAGCCTAATTTTCTCCATAGCCTATAAGGATTGGCCCTGTGGATCCATTTTATATTTCTTATTTCCAAAATAATAAAAATTTGTGTTAGTTTACTAATTGTATGATAATTTGTTGGAAACTAATGTAGATTTTGTTTATATATCTTTTGAAAATATTTTGTTTATTTGAAAGGCAGAGTTACAGAGAGAAGGAGAGAGAGAGAGATCTAACATTGCTGCTTCACTCCCCAAATGGCTGCAAGGGCTGGGACTATGCCAGGCCAAAGCCAGAAGCCTGCCTCTGTCTGGGTCTCCCACATGGGCACAGGGGCCCAAGCACTTCAGCCATTTTCCACTGCTTTCCCAGGCCCATTACAGGGAGCTGAATCAGAAGTGAGAAGCATGTTTATATAACTTGAAAACCCAAGATTACTGATTTTAAGAAAAATCTCTTATAGACAAAAATATTTCTGCTTACATATCAATCTGCAGAAATCAATAGCTTTTTACAGACCAATAATGGCAAATTAGAAAATATAATTAAATAACAGGTTTGATTACTATGTCCATAGAAAAGCATAAAGCTCTTTGGAATCAAAGTAACCCAGATGTAGGCTACGGCTACCTCATTGCTTCAGTCTTGGCTGCATATTTCTATCATCCTGGAAAATTAAAAACCGTAATGCTCAGAAAGTACTTCAGGAAAAGCAAATCAGAATTTCTGAGAGTCCTGACATCTGTACTTTTTTTTTTTTTTAAGATTTTATTCATTCATCTGAGAGGTAGAGTTACAGACAGGGGGAGATCAGAGAGAAAGGTCTTCCATCTACTGGTTCACTCCCCAAATGGCCACAATGGCCAGAGCTGAGCCGATCTGAAGCCAGGATCCTGGAACTTCTTTTGGGTCTCCCACACAGGAGCAGAGGCCCAAGTGCTTGGGCCATCCTCTACTGCTTTCTCAGGCTATAGCAGAGAGCTGGATCAGAAGTGGAGCAGCCCAGATTAGAACCAGTGCCCATATGGTGCCAGCACTACAGGTGGAGGATTAACCCGCTGTGCCACAGCACAGGCCTCCATTTGTACTTTCTTTTTTTTCTTTTTTTTTTTTATTTGGCAGATAGAGTTAGACAGTGAGAAAGACAGAGAGAAAGGTCTTCCTTCTGTTGGTTCACCCCCCAAATGGCCGCCATGGCCGGAGCTATGCCAATCCGAAGCCAGGAGCCAGGTGCTTCTTCCTGGTCTCCCATGTGGGTGCAGGGACCCAAGCACCTGGGCCATCCTCCACTACCCTCCCAGGCCACAGCAGAGTGCTGGACTGGAAGAGGAGAAACTGGGACTAGAACCTGATGCCCATATGGGATGCCGGCGCTGCAGGCAGAGGATTAACCAAGTGAGCCACGGCACTGGCCCCCATTTGTACTTTCTTAAAAGCTCTCCAGGTATTTCAAGGTGCAGCCAGGATAGAACCATTAATGATCTATCTTTGGGGTTGGGAGGTAGAGGATATGTTGTGTTACCGTCAACTAAAAAGGATAATCAGACCCACATTTGAGGAGTGAACACCTGGACCGGGATATTGATCACAATCAAAAAAGTTCAACAGTACCTCACAGGGAACACCGAAAAGACAGGGCAATAAATGGAGTGTAGAAAACAAAGAAGGCTAATTCAGCGATTATCCCACAGCAGAGTGTTGATGTTACTGACTCACTCATAGAAATATTTAAGGGAATACATATCCAGATTGAAGGAAGAAAAAATGTTGACATGTTGAAACTGAAACCATGATGAGGAAAATGTATATATTCAAGTAACTGATAATAGACATTTGAGATCTTAGGAACATTGACATCCCTTGACAAAAATTTGAGTACCATCAGCTCAGAGATAAAAGACTGCAACTTCAGAAGAACTTGATAGGAAAGGCTGTAGTCTGAATGCTTGTGTCTCTACAAATTCATATGTTGAAACCCTAACCTGAGGCAATGGAGGTCGGAGTTGTGGCCTTTGCGAGGTTATGTGGTCAGGAGGATGAGACCCTCAGAAGAGAGATTAAAACCCTCGTAAAAGAGACCTGTTGGGGCCCGCTGCTGTGGTGTAGCAGGGAAGGCCACCGCCTGCAGTGCTGGTATCCCATATGGGTGTCAGTTCTAGTCCTGGCTGCTCCACTTCTGATCCAGCTTGGGGAGTGAACCAGAAGATGAAAGACTCTCGCGCTCTCTCTGCCTCTTTCTCTGTAACTCCATCTTTCAAATAAATAAATAAACCTTTTTAAAAAAGAGAGACCTGTAAGAGACCTTTGTCCCTTTTTCCATGTGAGGCCATAGCAAAAAGCTCTGCAGGAAGCAGGCTCTCACCAGCATACATCACGGATCTTATAGCCACCAATATTATGAGGAATAAAATTCTATTAATTATGAGCCTTCCAGTCTATGGTATTTCTTTTAAAGTGACACACACACAGAAAGTCTCTAAGAAAAGTAGAGGGAACCATGTCTAATAAAAACAAGTCAAAATAGGAGGAGACACTATTATTGTACAGGATAGCAATACACAAGATAAAATATAATCTTGGTAAAATGTACCAAGCAAATATTTTTGTAAAGGAAAAATAAAAAGGAAAGCTGTTGGACCTATCACTAGCAAAAGTACAATGTAATTGTTAGGTCTGCAATAGCTTGGGGTTCTGGCCTTTCGTACCCTAGACAGTAGAGATGAAAAAAGGAGAAGAGACCAACCTCAACAGAGACAGGTTGCTTTATTGGAAGTGGAGAGGTTGGCTACAGTCTGTTCTTGCGAAGAGACTATGCACCAGGAACGTTTAGAACTCAGGTTTTTATCCAGTTAAAGAGGGAATTTGCTACTACCCAGGGGAGGGGATAGGAGGCCACTGGCGGAAAAGTGGGGGGTTCTTTGAAGTCTCAGGGAACTTTCCCCTTATCTGTTTCATAGCTGCCCTGTGCAGCTTATCTGCTTTACCTTTTGCATTGCAAGGAGTTGAGAAGGGTCTTGTTAAGCACCAAGGATCTCATCAAAAGGGAGGAAATGGGGCAGGTGGGGAGGGGTGGAAGAGGAGGAAAGGGAGGATGGGAAAGGTGCGACAAGTCCTTTAGTAATTATAAAGTCAAATAACATTACAGCTCCACAAGAATGTGAAATCTGTCTATGGGAGGTACAAAGCATATCTGGAGATTCTGATGATTTTACCAATCAATTCTCAGTTAAGAAAAAATGGAGCTTCCTTCCCAAGTGACCAATTAAATTCAATAAATGTGTCTTGAGCATGAAACAGTGCAAAGGACAATACTGAATTTTAAGAGCATCATTCAGGTCGCCATAAGGAGTTTGGAGTTTGCAACATGACGTTTCCATTGCTTTGATGGATCTTTTGGTGGCTTTGTAGGTCACAAGTCACTTTTAATAAATGTCACAGAGAAGTGCTGGCATGTGCCAAAAGCCCCAGTGCAATCCAAATTGTAAATGTCATCTGTTGCATTCTAAATTTGCCTCAAAACATGCAATATTTATTTTCCTTGATGCAACAACATTTTGGCCATACGTTAAAAATGCACTTTAAATGTTCCTGAAGATGTTTTATGTGGACATCATTCACAAATCCACACTCTTGGTAGACAAAATTAAAGCCAGAAAGATTAGGTGACTTGGCTGGACTCAAATAGCATGTGGGAAGAGAAAGATCAGATTCTTAAATCTTTTACGTGGGCTCGAAATGACCCTATTTATTGTTGCTATATAAAGAAGTATATCAGACTATAATCAGAGACTCCACAATCTATAATGGCTCCAACTCAATAGACATTTGTTTTCCCCCAGGAGACACATGAAGTTCAGTAGGAGATACTTCTCACGGGGTGATTCAGGGACCCACGTCCCTGCCAAACTGGCTCTCCCATGATCCCAGTGCCCATGTCATCTTGTGCATTCAGCTGAGGGAAGGGGGTTACAGGTGATACACAGGTTTGTCCTGAAAGTGATATACTTGACTTATTCCCACTTTCCTTTGATGAGAATTGCTCACATGCCTATACCTCAGTGCCAGGCATAACCAATTCTCTTAATTGCTTGGTTTTATTTTGCAGATATATTGTAACCAGATCACTTTTAGTAGAACTTCTAACCTGGCATCTGGTTTGTTGATATGCATAATTTCTTCCTGTTTGAATACAGTGTGCAAAACAGTAAAAAATTATGCAAATGTCTCATCACTGCTTCAATTATTTGGGATGTTCTCATCTTTTCCTTGGCCCATCAGTGCTGTCTCATGCAACGGATATATTTGTTGAAGATTTTTTATTTAAGCAATTTCATTAACAATACACATCTCCCTTCGGATTTGTCTTAGGTAGTGGAGAACCAGCAAGGGTTTTCAAGAGCTGGTAAAATGAATGTGTAAAGGTTGAGAGGCAGAGACCAGATTGTAGCTTAAGTTGCTGAGGAAGTGGCTGTATTTGTGCTGTTACTGGCCCAGGGTGTTAGGCTCTGCAGTCCAGTGTTGTGACATGGTAGATGTCAGTGTTAATAAAAAGGGAGGCAAGTAGTGCTGATACGCAAATAGCTGAAGCATTCTAGAGCTGAGCTGATAAATTGCTTATTATACTAAAAAACAAACAAACAAACAAACAAAAAAACAAAAAAACCTCAAACAGAAGAAAGAAGCAAGACTTCATTCCCCAAAGCAAAGCAGATCTGATCATAGACCTATACCCTGCAGGTAGAATGTATATCCTTAGTACTTTCTCTAAGCAAGAGTAGAAACTGCTGGTTGTTTTTTTTTCCCCTGCATGTCAGCAGCTTGGAGGGTGAGGGCGGATAGGCCTATGGTTGCTCCCTATGGGCCAAAAATTCATTATTATTTCTGCTTTTATTGCATCCACGCTGATATATTTGACTTATCAGAAAAAAACAAGATGAAAGGAAAGTAGAAATTGTGATGAAGATGATTCGGTATTTCACGAGAGCCTTTATTTTGTGAGAATGGTAGCCACTTAGGTACCCGAACTTCAGTGCTTTTCTCTCGGCCCAAGGATTTCAGACACTGGATGCTGGAGAGGGGTGTCTCTTGTGCTCACCCTTTGGCCTATGATGTTCCTTGCCCATAAAAAAAAATTGTTAGTGTTGAGCAAACTTAGGGAGGAGGTCTATAATAGGGAATTAGCATGGGCTCTGCTGAATTCCCAGGACTAAAGTAGAATCTGGGGCCAGCTAAACTATGATTTCTTTAATTTTTCTAAAGGTCTTTTTGTTGTTCCTTTGTGTTCTGCTTTTCCTTGTTTTGATGCGTATGCCAGTCTCAGCTCCAAATCCACCTTTCTACTCTGGCAGCCAGAGCAATGCAGGCTCTTGTCAGCAGAGGACACTGGAGGAATGCTGCAAGAGGAAGTGCCCTCTCTTCTTCTTTTTCGGCTTACACCTGTAGCTGTCAGTTGATGGACAGCTTCCCTGTGAATCCCATCACTGACACATGAGGGCTTTTCAAGGGAGCCTTGCTGGTACTCCCACAGGTGTTTCCCACTTGCTGACTTGGAATGGAATACTTCAAGCAAATTTGTTCCTTATCCAATGAGACACAGCCACAGCATTTCAAAGACCAGACTCTCAGCCTTGGGAGAGGGATTATCCTTCTAAGTCAGTCTCATGTTTGAGTACTCTCTCTCAGTCCTATTGGTAGTGTTCTCTCTCTATTTGCTATTGGTGTATTCTTTAGCATTGTCCTTACCCCTCTTAATAGTCATCGCCTCGTGACAGATATGGCTCCACTAGCTGGGTCCCTGCCACCCACATGAATGACCTGGATTGAATTCTGGGCTCCTGGCTTCTGCCTGCTCCAACTCTGGCTATCGTGGGCATTTGGAAGATGAACTGGCAGATAGAGGATATCTCTTTGTTTCTGTCTCTCTCCATCTCTGACTCTCTTTCTGTGTGTGTGTGTCTGCATTTCAAATACATTTTTAAAAATATTAAAATAGTTCCTTAGGTATTTTTTTCTCTGCAAATTACTGGTATGACTGTTGTCTCCCAACTGGACCTTGTTAGTAAAATGGCGCAGTCTTATCTATGGTGAGATCTACACCCTGACACAATCCTAGGCTCTAGCTCTCGCTAGAGCCAGGTGGCCACATGGCCCAACCACTGGTGTCAAGCCCCAGCCCCATCCTAATGGGATTCGCTGTTCCTATTTTTTTTTTTTTTTTTTTGACAGGCAGAGTGGACAGTGAGAGAGAGAGACACAGAGAGAAAGGTCTTCCTTTTGCTGTTGGTTCACCCTCCAATGGCTGCTGTGGCTGGCGCATGGTGCTGATCCAAAGCCAGGATCCAGGTGCTTCTCCTGGTCTCCCATGTGGGTGCAGGGCCCAAGGACCTGGGCCACAGCAGAGAGCTGGACTGGAAGAAGAGCAACCGGGACAAAATCCGGAGCCCCGACCGGGACTAGAACCAGGGGTGCCGGTGCTACAGGTGGAGGATTAGCCTATTGAGCCACAGCACCAGCCTGGATTCGCTGTTCCTACTTCCCTGCCCACCCCCTAGCAAAGTTTTAAAAGGACCTGTTCCTGAACACATGGCTGGCTCTCTCTTCCTCTCAGTCTCCTGACCTCTGTCTCTGTCTCTCTCTCCCTTACGCTCTCCTCCCTCTTTTCCTTCTTCGCCCCTGCCTCCTGTCTGTCAGGTTTCCCCCAGTTTACTCTTTCCCTTACTCTGGTGTTTGGTGTGTTTTGTGGCAGCTTTACAGACCTGACAGATCCTGAGTGCTTCTAATATCTTCTTTCGTAACTAGGATTGCCTAAGCAGGGAATTTTAGAATCTGCTTATGGAAACTGAGAAATCACATATTATCAGTTCTAAATTATCTCCTTATCACCAAGATGCCAGCTGTATATGAGTCTAGTGTCAGTAACATTTGATGCTAATGGATAGGTGTTACATGTTATAGAGTATCAAGAAGCTATAATTAGGAAGTTAAAAAAAACTAACATTAAATAAGAAACTTTTACTTCTAGGTATGCATTTCTTTTTTTTAACTTTTATTTAGTAAATATAAATTTCCAAAGTACAGTTTATGGATTACAATGGCTTTCCCCCTCCTTAGTTTCCCTCCCACTCGCACCCCTCCCAACTCCCACTCCCTCTCCCATTCCATTCACATCAAGATTCATTTTCAATTATCTTTATATACAGAAGATGGATTTAGTATATATTAAGTAAAGATTTCATCAGTTTGCACCCACACAGAAACACAAAGTGTAAAATGCTGTTTCAGTATTAGTTATAGCATTACTTCACATTGGACAACACATTAAGGACAGATCCCACATGAAGAGTAAGTACACAGTGACTCCTGTTGTTGACTTAACAATTTGACACTCTTGTTTATGGCGTCAGTAATCTCCCTAGGCTCTAGTCATGAGTTGCCAAGGCTATGGAAGCCTTTTGAGTTCGCCGACTTTGATCTTATTCCGACAGGGTCATAGTCAAAGTGGAAGTTCTCTCCTCCCTTCAGAGAAAGGTACCTCCTTCTTTGATGGCCCCGTTCTTTCCACTGGGATCTCACTCGCAGAGATCTTTCATTTAGGTCTTCTTCTTCTTCTTTTTTTTTTTTTTTCCCAGGGTGTCTTGGTTTTCCATGCCTAAAATACTCTCATGGGCTCTTCAGCCATATCTCAATGCCTTAAGGGCTGATTCTGAAGTCAGAGTGCTATTTAGGAATCTGCCATTATATGAGTCTGCTGTGTATCCCAATTCCCATGCTGGATCATTCTCTCCCTTTTTGATTCTATCAGTTAGCATTAGCAGACACTAGTCTTGTTTGTGTGATCCCTTTGACTCTTAGACCTATCAGTGTGATCAATTGTGAACTGAAATTGATCACTTGGACTAGTGACATGGCATTACATTTCTTAACTCTTTTGGTGAGTGTCCCTTCTGTGTACGAAATGTTGGGATATGACACGAAGAACATGAGCTTAGGGATGGGAAATATGTAGCAATGAATGTACATGATTCATTCTTCTGAGTTGGGCTTATTTACCTCTCATTTATTTCCACTAAACTGGTCGACCTTCCTAATCGAACACATTTCCTGAGGGCCAGGAATTTGGAAGAAGCTTAGCTACATGTTTTTTGGGATAAAGATGTTGGCTAGTGACATTATTATCTACATGATGAACATTAACACATGTGCTTCTGAGACGGTTCACTTACCTGGTGACAGTTTGGTTTGGCAGCTGACTGGGAGGTTACAGTTTCTCACTAACTAGACCTCTCTCTAGTCCTGCTGGAATGTCTTCCCTGCTCAGTGACCAGATTCTCTCAGAGCCACTGATCCAAGAGAGAGCAAGGACAGTGTGCTGTGTGATGATGATCACTCGGGAGAATCCTGAAAATAGGCAGGAGAACATTGCCCAGCAGCACGGACATCAGCATGTGAGGATCACTAGGGGTCATCTTGGAGGCTGGCTACCATCAGTGCTTCAGGAAGAGTTCAACAAAGTAAGTACCACGCATCAGGCTAGAAAGACCTATCATTTCTAAAATGTCAGTTCTCCCTGTACTACGTAAACATTATAATGTTATTTTGATCAAATTAATGTTATTTTTTGCTTAAGGACTTTGACAAATTAACTATGTTTAAGTATGTACATTTATACCTAAATAAATGCATTAGAAATATATTAGGGGCCGGCGCCACGGCTCACTAGGCTAATCCTCTGCCTTGTGGCACCGGCACACTGGGTTCTAGTCCCAGTTGGGGCGCCAGATTCTGTCCCAGTTGCCCCTTTTCCAGGCCAGCTCTCTGCTGTGGCCAGGGAATGCAGTGGAGGATGGCCCAAGTGCTTGGGCCCTGCACCTGCATGGGAGACCAGAATAAGTACCTGGCTCCTGCCATCGGATCAGCGTGGTGCACCGGCCGCAGCGCGCTGGCCGTGGTGGCCATTGGAGGGTGAACCAATGGCAAAAGGAAGACCTTTCTCTCTGTCTCTCTCTCTCACTGTCCACTCTGCCTGTCAAAAAAAAAATACATTAGACTTTGGGAAGTAACAGTGATTAATTGAACACTTATTCATTGTTAATATTTTTAAGATATCTAATTAAAACAGTATGGTGGTGCTGGATTAGGAAGCATTTAATAAGTAGTGCAGGCAAATCGTAGCAATGAAGTCTCTGATATGTGTCTAATGATTTGAAGCCCTTCCATTCCTTCTGCCTTGTCTCTCCTACATCTGAGCAAGCTGGTAAGACACCCTGAACCTTCCCTTCTTTGGCATTACCAGGAAGTTCTTGCCACATAAGACTCAGCCTAGTCATTCCAGTTGCCCATTTCATAACCACTATAAAACCTTTGTTAGGTGTTGAATTTTCTTCCTCCAAAATTCATGTTTAAGATCTACCCCTGAGGGGCCAGCACTTTATCTGTTATAGCAGATAAAGCCTTCGCTTGTGGTGCTGGCATCCCATCTGGGTGCGGGTTTGAGTCCCAGCTGCTCTTCTTCTGACCCAGCTCTCTGCTGTGGCCGGGGATAGCAGTAGAAGATGACCCAGGGATTTAGGCCCCTTCACCCATGTGGGAGACTTAGAAGAAGCTCCTGCCTCCTGGCTTCAGATCCACCAAGCCCCAGCCATTTCAGCCATTTGAGGAGTGAACCAGTGGACCAGTGGATGAAAGATCTCTCTCTCTCTCTCTCTCTCTGCCTCTGTAAATCTACCTTTCAAACAAATAAATAAATCTTTTCAAAAAAAAAAAAAAGAAAAAAAAAAGCTGAGTTCCTCAGAATGTAATCCTATTGAAAGATAAGTTCTTTGAATTGGTAATGAAGTTTTGTTGACTCTAATCCCATGTGACTGCTATCTTTTCAAGAAGGAGAACTTTGGACTCAGAGAGCCACAGAGGGAGAACACCACATAAATGTGAAGATGTCCACCTCCATCTCAAGGAGAGAGGCCCAGAGGAGCTCCTCCTTCATAGCCTTTACAAGGATCCAACCCTGCACATATCTTGATCTTGGACTTCTGTCTTCTAATACTGTGAGATAATAAATTACTGTGTGTAAGCCATGCACTTTGTTCTGGCAGACTTCACAAACAAACACAAATTGAAAGCCAGCGTCCATTCCCTGTTCTCTTGAGCCATTCTTGGATTTGCTTTGGCACCTACAGTATTCTCCTCAAAGCCTTATTATATAATAACTAGTTCTGTGTTTTTGAAGAATGGACTGTCCATGCTTCCTCTGAAGTTGATCACATAAGTTCAGATAAAGACCCATGTATTTGGGGAGGCAGCATGATATGAGGGGGTCATCAAAATTTCATGGAAAATACATATTATAAAAAAGCTAAGTGATCCCTGTTAGGAATTTGGAAAACATTATGCTGAGTGAAATAAGCCAATCCCAAAGGGACAAATACCACTTGTTCTCCTTGATAGGTGACAACTAACTGAGCACCAAAAAGGTAACCTGTTAAAGTGAAATGAACACTATGAGAAACGGTGACTTGATCAGCCCTCACCCTGACTGTTGATGAGCAACTTGATATGTTATCCCTCTTAGTATTTTTTTTTGTTTGTTCTACTTAATACTTTTGGTTGAATACTGTAATCAATACACAATTCTTCTTAAGTGCTGAAACTTAACTGAAAAGTGATCACTGTTAAGTATAAGAGTGGGAATAAGAGAGGGAAGAGATGGGCAATTGGGGACATGCTCAAGCTGACTTACCTCAAACGGTAGAGTTAGAAACATACCAGGGGATTCGAATTCAATCCCATCAAGGTGGCATGTACCAATGCCATCTCACTAGTCCCAGTGATCAATTTCTGTTCACAATTGATCATAATGATAGGACTAAGAACCAAAGGGATCGCATAAACAAGACTAGTGTCTGCAAATACTAGCTGATAGAATAAAAAAGGGAGAGAACGATCCAACATGGGAAGTGAGATACACAGCAGACCCATAGAATGGCAGATTCCTAAATAGCACTCTTGCCTCATAATCAGCCCTTAAGGCATGCAGATCCCGCTGAAAAGCCCATGAGAGTATTTCAGGCGTGGAAAGCCAAGACACTCTGGGGGAAAAAAAAAACCTAAATGAAAGATCTCCGCGAGTGAGATCCCAGTAAAAAGAACGGGTCATCAAAGAAGGAGGTACCTTTCTCTGAAGGGAGGAGAGAACTTCCACTTTGACCATGGCCTTGTCTAAAAATTATCAGAGTCAGTGAACTCAGGGGGCTTCCATAGCCTTGGCAGCTCATGACAAGAGCCTAGTGTGATTACTGATGCCATAAACAAGAGTGTCAATTTGTTAAGTCAACAACAGGAGTCACTGTGCACTTACTCCTCATGTAGGATTTTTGTCCTTGGTGTGCTGTACATTGAGATTTAATGCTATAACTAGTACTCAAACAGTATTTTTCACTTTATGTTTCTGTGTGGGAGCAAACTGTTGAAATCTTTACTTAATGTATGCTAAACTGATCTTCTGTATATAAAGAGAAATGAAAATGAATCTTGATGTGAATGGAAGGGGAGAGGGAGTGGGAAAGGGGAGGGTTGCGGGTGGGAGGGACATTATGGGGGGGGGGAAGCCATTGTAATCCATAAGCTGTACTTTGGAAATTTATATTCATTAAATAAAAGTTTAAAAAAAAACTATGCATCAGTTTTATTTGGTTTTTCACCAATATAAATTTATCTCTTATTTTCATTTTCCCACAAACATTTTCAAATATATTCATAGTTAAAAACTTGTTGTTGAAACCAGATAGTTTAAATCCTGATCTCCTATTTAATAAATGCATGATTTGGGGCAATTCATTAACATTTACAGAGTATAGTTTTCTAGTCTTTATAATTTAATAATAATAGCAATACTTAACTCTTATTGGCAGCAAAGTAGTCTGACTTTTTAAAACAAAGTATTTGGCATATACTTTATTTAATTTGCTAATAAATGATAAAAAATTTAAGTTTGTTACATAAAGGATTATTGTGTAAATATTTTTTTCTAACAAATAGAAGCCTATTTCACACTATTCACACTTCCACATACCAAAACAAGTTTCAGATGGATTAAATATGTAATATTAAAAAAAAAAAAAGAGGGGCCAGTGCTGGGTGTAAATGGGGAAAGCCATTGCCTATAACCCCAGCATATCATATGGCCACCGGTTTGAGTCCTGGCTGCTCCACTTCTGGTCCAGCTTCCTGCTAATGTGCCTAGGAAGGCATCAGAGGGTTGGCCTAAGTGCTTGGTCCCCTGTATCCACATGGGGGACCCAAAAGCAGCTCCTGGCCTCAGACCAGCCCAGCTCCAGCCACTGCAGCCATTTGGATGGAGGATCTCTCTCTCTGTATCTCCCTTTCTTTCTGTGCCTCTGCCTTTCAAATAAATAAATGAAAGAACAAGAAAACAAGTAAATGTCTTTATTCATATACTTCCATTCTCATATGAATAGTACATGTACCCAAAGTGTATATGAAACTCAAGTGGATAAATGTTAAATAATCATTTTTTATATACTTAGGAATTGCAGAGACGAGCTAGGTGTGTACTAGTCCTGTGTCCCTCTCTTGACAATGCAGGAAATTGAAATTTCTTAGCCTCTTCTGTTTCTAGGTGAGACTTGATGACTCTCTTCTCCCCATTGGGATCTTAGAAGGAGTGATGCAGACTATTTGAAGACCTGATCATTTTAAGTCTGTGTTGTCTTCCATAGGCCCTTAGCATACTGTGAGCCCATTAAGCAAAGTACTCTGAGAAAGCAGTCACCTAGGAGTGCTGTTTTTGTACTGTCCCATTACCAGTAATAAACTTTTATTGTGATAAACTGATATTTTGGAGTTCTTTGAAATGGCAGCTAGCATTACATGCCTTAATCCATACAGGCAGCTTCCGTTTAAAAATGGGTGACAATTTATTGCTTTTTAGAACAAATCTTTGTAAAGGCAAAACAGTTTCACAGCAGCAAGACTAAATCTTGCTTCAAAGTTGAATATAACTGTGCTGTTATAACTAACCATGGCTTGTAGAGAGTGAAAATATCTAACAATTCAAAATGTATGTTTATGACCTAATTGTGAATTTCTGAATTCATCATTGGTAAGATGGTTTAGAGATAGTATAACACAGGGATTCTAACTTGCATGAGGATTGAGCATATAGAAGTCGTGAGCTATCCATAATCTCATTTGCGGAAGGCTCAAAATGAGAAGCCATCAAATCATTACATGATTTTTCTAAAATTTTTTTTAGAAAGCATGTGTGAAAAAAAAATCATTGCAGAATTAAAAAATAATTGACAAATTAGGGAAAATATTGGCATACTATGTAAGTACGTTGCTGTCCTCAGTATATGAAAATGCTTATTAATCACTAAAAAAAATCCATATCCTACTGTGAAATTGGTAAAGGAAAAAAAATCAAAACCAAAAATTTAACACACATCCACACGTAAAATGCTTTTGCCAACAAACATTGAATAAAATGTTTACTTCCATTTATTAACAAAAAATATATTTTGAAACAGCACTGAAATATAGTGTTTTAGAACTAAATGACGTTAATGAATAATGCTCAATGTTGACATGGATTTGGGGAAGTAATCGTTCTTATAAGTTCCTGTTTTGATGAGGTCTATAACTCAATGTAAATTTTGAAGAAGAATTTGTATATACCATTTGATCAATTACTTCTAGCATTTATTCTAGGGAACCAAGTAACTACGAATAGGGCTATTTACGGTAGGGAAGACTGGAGGTAGCTTAGTTAACGCAGATCAGGTGATCAAATAAGTTATTATGGATTATTACAATTGGCTATTACTTGGATGCTGAAATAAATGTTGTACGTATTTGTCACCTTATATACAAATATTTCTATAATATATTATTTATAGGTAGGGAATAGGCACAAAGAGGCTACCCAAATTTCCATACTCTTGTTTCTTGAGTATCCATCATACTTTTATTTTTAAAGATTTTATTTATATACTTGAGAGGTAGAGAGAAAGGTATTCCATATGCTGATTCACTCCCCAGATATGGCCAGAGCTGGGTAGATCCAAAGCCAGGAGCTAGGAGCTTCCTTGGGGTCTCCTATGTAGGTTCAGGAACCCATGCACTTGGACCATTTTCCACTGCTTTACCAGGCCATGGCAGAGAGCTGCACTGAAAGAGGAGCAGCTGGCACTGCAGCTCAATAGGCTAATCCTCTGCCTGCAGCACCGGCACCCCGGGTTCTAGTCCTGTTTGGGGCACCAGATTCTGTCCCCGTTACCCCTCTTCCAGTCCAGCTCTCTGCTGTGGCCTGGGAGTGCAGTGGAGGATGGCCCAAGTGCTTGGGCCCTGCACCCACATGGGAGACCAGAAGGAGGCACCTGGCCCCTGGCTTTAGATCAGTGCGGTGCGCGGGCCACAGCGGCCATTGGAGGGTGAACCAACGGCAAAAGGAAGACCTTTCTCTCTGTCTCTCTCTCTCACTGTCCACTCTGCCTGTCAAAAAAAAAAAGAAAGAGGAGCAACTGGGACTAGAATTGGTGCCTATATAGGATACCAGCACTGCTGGCAGATGCTTAGCCTAGTAAGCCACATTGCCAGCTTCCATCTTACTTCTTTACTGTGACCTGAACGATGCTTGCCTCTTTCACAACTATTTTGAGGTAGCATCTCCATGGGGGAATTCCTAAGTTTTCCAATGTTATGTCTATCATCTTTTTTTTTTTTTTTTTTGACAGGCAGAGTGGACAGTGAGAGAGAGACAGACAGAAAGGTCTTCCTTTGCTGTTGGCTCACCCCTCCAATGGCCGCCGCGGCAGGCGCACCGTGCTGATCCGATGGCAGGAGCCAGGTACTTATCCTGGTCTCCCATGGGGTGCAGGGCCCAAGCACTTGGGCCATCCTCCACTGCACTCCCTGGCCACAGCAGAGAGCTGGCCTGGAAGAGGGGCAACTGGGACAGAATCTGGAGCCCCAACCGGAACTAGAACCCGGTGTGCCGGCGCCGCAGGCGGAGGATTAGCCTAGTGAGCCGAGGCACCGGCTGATATGTCTATCATCAATGCTGGTCTCCACAGAGGGCTAATGTAGGAAAGGAGCCCTGGATGCTCCTCCCCAAGAACAGTCCTGTGAAAAGAAATTCAAAAAAGCAAATATTGACTTTAAAGCCAAGAAGAGAGAGCCTTGGACCAACCTTATCAGTTTGTATGTTGAACACAATGAGAATAGAAGCATTTTCTTGCTTACAAAGTAGCTGATTTTTTTTTTTTTTTTACAGGCAGAGTTAGACAAAGAGAGACAGAGAGAAAGGTCTTCATTCCATTGGTTCACCCCTCAAGTGGCTGCTATGGCTGGTGCGTTGCAGTCGGCACGCTGCGCTGATCCGAAGCCGGGAGGGAGCCAGGTGCTTCCTCCTGGTCTCCCATGTGGGTGCAGGCCCAAGCACCTGGGCCATCTTCCACTGCACTCCCGGGCCATAGCAGAGAGCTGGACTGGAAGAGGAGCAACTGGGACAGAATCCGGCGCCCCAACCGGGACAGAATCCGAGGTGCTGGTGCTGCAGGCGGAGGATTAGCCAAGTGAGCCATGGCACCGACCTGAAATGTTTTTCTTATGGGGGATTTAAGAGCGAGCCATGGGACAGTCTCCAGGTAGGAACTCAGTATGTACCTGAGATCTCTCCAGCTTCCCTTGCCTGGATTGTTTTCAGCACCTCCTCAGCTCTGCAAAACCACTTTAACTCTTGGCAAGAAGGCTCTGAGTGGAGGGGACACAAATTTGGTCTGACAGATTTTAGAGTTAACGGTGCCATTAAAATAGCTGTCAAAGTAAACCCTGCCAGAATTCATGGCACTCATGAAATCAGGAGAGTAATTTGTTCAAAATCTTATTATCTCGGGAGTATGGCGATTAGGAAAAAGGAGATAAGGTACTGCTTAATGTTCCTTGTAACTAAGTGTACCTCTTCCCCTAATTCTAATAGTGGCCATAAGGAAGGTGTGTTAGCTTTCAACTGAAACAGGCAGCAGGGTGTTCTTTAAGGAAGGAATGTAAGTTTTTTGTTTTTTTTTTTTTTTTTTTTTTTTTGTCTCTGTGTTTCCTTATTCCAAGCCACACAAATACCTTTAGAGAGCACCATGACACTCTTGCAGAATTGGGCCAATTCCCAATCTTGGGTCTGGAGTTAGACTAGTATGATTGGGATGTAGGGATGTACTGTGTATTTAGGGTGCATTGATGGAAAGGGAAGTCACGTAATAGAGTATGCTGGCGGGTAACACTTTACAGTCCCTGAAGCTGCTTCTTGATAAATATTGTATTCAGCAGTATGTATTATGCATGCTCTTTGTAAAATATCTGTAAACTTATCTCTGGCAAGCACAGATGACAGGAAATACTTTATGCAGGGCATTGGCAGCTTGTAGACATGCTCAAATTCAGTGCAGACAGAATCTCTCTTATAGACAGGGAGATGAAGGGCTTCACAAATAGGATAATAGCAGTCTTTAATGCCAAGTACATTTTCATTTATCCAAGGACCTCAAAATGCTTTGCAAAGGTTGTTCTTTTCTTCCATGTTTAAATTAGAGAGGTTAAGTGGTTTTCTACAGTTTTCCAGCAAGTCTAATGTAGGTGAGAGTTTCAATATTACATCGCGAAACTCCCCAGTAGGCACCTGGAAATTTTGGCTCCCCACCCCACATCAAGGGAGTTATGGTAGTACTTAAGTGCTGATGATAAATGTCAGGATGTTTGTAGGTATGAATTCGAATGGTTGGGTGACATAGACTGTTGAAGAAGACACGCCACAGCACCAAAACTGGAATGAAATTGTTTTTACTTGGGACTTAGGAGGCCCAGGGTGGTAGTGTTGATGGGAAGGTTGTGGCTATTCAACAGCTTGGATCTTATAGGCCTAAAATTTTTTTTGAAGATTTATTTATTTATTTATTTGAAAGGCAGAGTTACAGAGAGGTAGAGGCAGAGAGAGACATCTTCCATCCACTGGTTCACTCCCCAAATAGCTGCAATGGCCAGAGCCAGAGCTGGGCAGATCTGAAGCCAGGAGCCAGGAAATTCTTCCAGGTCTCCCACACAGGTGCAGGGGCCCAAGCACTTATGCCATCTTCTACTGCTTTCCCAGACCATGCAGACAGCTGGATTGGAAGTGGAGAAGCTGGGACTCGAACTGGTGCTCGTAAGGGATGCCGGCACTGCAAGTGGCAGCTTTACTCATTACACCATAGCACTGGCCCCAAGGCTTAAAATTTTTTTTTTTTTTTTTTGGACAGGCAGAGTAGACAGTGAGAGAGAAAGAGACAGAGAGAAAGGTCTTCCTTTGCCGTTGGTTCACCCTCCAATTCTGAATGCACAACCAAGAGGAAGCCAAAAATGGGGCAGGAAAGACCCAGGAATTTATAGCCTCCAGGTCTTGGAAAAGCATTAAAAAATACCCCAAGTACCAATGATTTGGAGGACTAGAAGGGACCCCAGGAATTGTGTCCATTAATCCTCCCCTGTGATTTTTCAGATGAATAAATGGAAACCTCATAAGCCACAGTGACTAAATGACCAACGTTGCACCATGAAGTAGTGCAAAATGGGCTCTAGAAACCAGTTCGTGTATTTTTATCTACTTCTTAGATTGTGTGAGTGTTAAAGATGCTGGGCTTTTAGACAAAAATCCTTTCCTAGAAATATAGTAAGGATATAGTAAAGTTACTACTTTTTTTTTTTTAAAAATGTTGTCTTAGCTCTGCTCTTTCTCTTCTCCTTCTGGATTTCCAATGATACAAAGGTTGAGTTTTTGTTATATACCTCTCACAGGGTTCTGAAATTCTAGTCTTTTTTTTTTTAATCTATTTTCTCTGTAGTTCAGATTGGGCAAATTCTTTGGTCTACCCTAAATTCACTGATGCTATCTTCTGTCATCTCCACTATACTATTTAGTACATTGACTGCTTTTTTGAGAATTGTAGTATTATACTCTTAAGGTCTATAATTTGTATTTGATTCTTTTGTTGTAGTACATTATTTGTTGATATTTAAAAATTTACTTCAGGAGACTTTGCAATTTTTTTGATGGCTGCTTTACAATTATTATATAATTACAACATCTGGTTCATCTTTGTCTTGGCACCAGGTGGGTATCCTTCCATATTTTAGCTGTGATTTCCCTGGGTCTTAATATGGTGAATTGGTATCTATACACATTTTTCTATTATGTTAGGGCAGTCTAGGTCCCAATTAAATCTATTTTATTGATTTGTATTTCTAAATATTTTGTCATTTTTATTTGAGAAGCATAAGGGAAGAGGGTAATATTACATGTACCGATTCACTTCCCAAGTGCCCACAATGGCCAGAACTGGCTAGACCCAAAGCCAGGAGCAGAATTCAACCCAGGCATCCCAAGCAGGTGGCAGGAACCCAATTACTTGAGTCATTACCATGGCCTCCTAGCAGTTACATCAGCAAGAAGCTGAAGTCAGGAACCAGAGCTGAGTATTAAACTCAGGTACTCCAATGTCAAACATGAATACCGTCAACATCAGGTTAAATACCCATTCTCTTCAATCTTCATTTTCAGCAGTCACGATGTTTAGACATAGCAAGTAATTTCCAGCCCAGTTTTGAGGGTTTTGATTCCATTGAGTTTATTTTTCAGTATTTGTGTTATTGCTTTGGCCTGATTGTGGGGCTCCCACTGGTCCCTAGTGCTGCCCGAGGTGATGAAAGGGGTTTCTTTGAGCTGCTTCCTTCAGTGTCTTTATTTTGTTAAAAAAATTATTTTTATTTTACTTGGGGAAAGGCAGAAACACACACACACTTCACAACAGCCAGACCTGTGCCAGGGTGAAGCCAGGAGCCTAGAACCAAGCCAGGTCTCCCATGTGAGTGGCAGGGACTCCTGCACTTGAGCCATCACCTGTTGCCCCAAGGATGTGCGTTAACAGGACAGTGATTGCCAGTGGAGAAGGGACTTGAACTGTGGCACCCTGATATTGGATGCAGTTGTCCAAACAGCACCCTAACCACTGTGCCACAGTACCCACCCCTGGTTTCCGTACTGTTGTTAGTAATATGTAGTAGTACTCTACTGCTTTATTTTCTTTTCTGTTCATAAAATATCTGCATTTCCTGTCCTACCTCCACAAACGGCCTTATCCAGAGAAAGGCTTCCTCTATATTACTGTAAGAGGTCATCAGGATGACCCAGCTTGATCATCCCTGTCACCTTAGTAGTCTGAACCACTATTCTGTTCACCTCCAGTCTGACCCAGCCCTCCAGCCTTCCCTTCTCTCATGCTCAGCACCTAGAGCACACCAGCGACTCCAGCAGAGCCCCACTCTCTGGTCTACATTTTTCCTTGCTGTAACTGAAACCTGGCTGTGTCTAAGGACCTTACTCCCCTACAGTACCATTTTTTAGTGACTATTTTTTCCCTCCCTCTAGTCCATGGAATTTGGAATATCATGTATTCCATGGAATTTGGAGAAGGGGATGGGTGATTGCCTCATGTTTCATTAGCACATCTAAACTATGTTTCTATTTCCCAAATTGCTCAAAAATGCTATTCCGTTTTGCTAGTCAGTTCTGTTTTCAATTTTCCTACTTTCTCAACTATCCATTCAAATCATCGTTCTCCTTAATTTCTAATTTCTTGCTCCCTTCTTAACTGATAAGTAATGATTTTGTTTCTGATGCTGTTATGATAGAAAGCATTCATAAGGAACTGCCTTATTTCCCATGTGTTATTCCTTCATCTTTTTTTTTAAATATTTATTTTATTTATTTGATAGACAGTTACAGAGAGAGAGAGAGAGAGGTCTTCCATCCACAGGATCACTCCCCAAATGGCCTTAATGGCCAGAGCTGAGCTGCTGAGCTGATCCAAAGCCACAAGCCAGAAGCCAGGAGCTCCATCTGGGTCTCCCACATGGGTGCAGGGGCCCAAGGACCTGGGCCATCTTCTACTGCTTTCCCAGGCACATTAGCAGGGAGCTGGATCAGAAACAGAGCAGCCGGGACTCAAACTAGCACCCATATGGGGTGCTAGCACTGCAGGCCAGGGTTTTAACCCGCTACACCACAGCACTGGCCCATTCTCCATCCTCTTTTTTTTTTTTTTTTAATTTTTTTTGACAGGCAGAGTGGACAGTGAGAGAGAGAGACAGAGAGAAAGGTCTTCCTTTGCCGTTGGTTCACCCTCCAATGGCCACCACGGCTGGCGCGCTGCGGCCGGCACACCGCGCTGATCCAATGGCAGGAGCCAGGTGCTTCTCCTGGTCTCCCATGGGGTGCAGGGCCCAAGTACTTGGGCCATCCTCCACTGTAGTCCCGGGCCACAGCAGAGAGCTGGCCTGGAAGAGGGGCAACCGGGACAAAATCTGGCGGCCTGACCGGGACTAGAACCCGGTGTACCGGTGCCGCAAGGCGGTGGATTAGCCTAGTGAGCCATGGCGCCGGCCCCTCCATCCTCTTAAAATGGCTATGCTTCTGCTGTCCACTTCTAGGACTGGCCCATTTATATGCAGGATGACATTATTTCTCATTCAAGGATTTGAATTTGCACTTGCCCTCTCTTCTCCTGCATCTGCCTCCCCCCACCACACACATACTGCATTTGCTTCATTGTGTGTGGCAGCCAGTTTCTAGGATGGACCTCAGTGATATCTGTCTCATGCAATTCACACCTTTTGCTCTGGAGAGAGCCAGCTGCCATGCCACTCCATAGCGAGGCCCACCTGCTCTGCTCAACAGCAGTGGGAGTGAACTCCACACTGATCAAGTCTTCGGATGACCATAATCCAAGCCAACATCTTCGCTGCAGCCACACAGACCAGAAACATGTATTCAACCTGCTCTCAGATTCCTGACTCCCAAAAGCTGTTTGAAAACAATTACATTATTTTATGCTGCTAAATTATGAGATAATTTATTATGGATAGTTAATATGCCACACAGTTAGATTAGAATATCTCACTTCTGATCCTCCCTTAGTTGTATATATTCCTTTAGTTCCTACACCATTCTCTAATTACTTTTTGAAGCTTACTTTATATATATATATATATATGTGTATATGTGTATATATATATATATATTCCAGTTCATGCCAATCAGACTTTTGTTCCCACCCCTTCATTCAAAAGGCTCACATCCAGATGACCAAACACTGCAATGTAATATCCAAAAATAAATGGATGCCTCCTCTCGCAGATGACACCTCCTTTTGGCAATAGTCGCCTTGAAGCCTTTTCTTTGCTCCATTTCTGGGACACTCACAGCCCAGTATTCATTGCTCACTCCTTCTCCTTCTCCTCATCTTTCAGAATTGCAGAGTCCCTGGAGCTGTGTTTTTTTTTTTTTTAATTAATTGTCTTGATTCCCCAATTACTAATCTTTTAATTATACCAGACTGAATAACATTTGGAAAAATCAAGATTAAATAGTTACATTTCTCTGAATGTGAAAATTAGTATTTCTTTTAATTTGAGGAGATAATTTAGTTATTTAATAGAAGTGAATGTAACTTGTTTTTCTCAGAATTCTGTCTGAACACTAATTAGGAATGTGCCCATCCATAATTGCCAGGATAGCTAGAATACAGATATATGTTTATATTTGGAACTTTCTCTTGCACTGCAAGCTTTTGCTTAAAAGAAAGTTTCGGGGTGGGCGTTTGCTTTAGAGTGGTTAGGTCACCCTTTGGGACACCTGCATTCTGTATCAGAGTCCTGGCTACTGCATCCAGTCCAGCTTCCTGTGCTTCCTGGGGGACAGCAGATGGTAGGTAAAGTTCTTGTGTCCCTGCCATGCATATGGAAGACCCAGATGGAGTTTTGGACTCCTGGAAGCAGTCTGGCACAGTCGTGACTGTTGCAGGTATTTGTAGAGTGAGCCAGTAGATGGAAAAATCTCAATTTCTCTCTGTCTCTCTCTGTCTCTGTCTCCCTTTCAAATAAAATGAAATGTAAACAGTTTTTTTTTTTAAATAAGTGTTTATCCAGTTTCTAGGAGGCCACATATCCTTTCTGAGCAGTTGTATGTGTGTGCATAAAGCTGGACACTACAGATTCATGCTGGTTTTATTTGCCTAGCCCTTAGGTCAGAGCTCTTTGGTTCCACTCTTCACAGTCTGTCCTGAGATACACATGTAAATGTGAGGCTCACACGCTGCTCCACCTGCTAGAAAGACCCTGTGCTGGGTGGAGGTGACCAGGGAACTGGCACTCAGCGGATTATTGATTTTTTCCTTAAAAATTTTTTTTTTTTGACAGGCAGAGTGGACAGTGAGAGAGAGAGACACAGAGAGAAAGGTCTTCCTTTTGCCGTTGGTTCACCCTCCAATGGCCGCCGCGGCCAGCATGCTGCGGCTGGCGCACCACGCTGATCCGATGGCAGGAGCCAGGTGCTTTTCCTGGTCTCCCATGGGGTGCAGGGCCCAAGCACTTGGGCCATCCTCCATTGCACTCCCGGGCCACAGCAGAGAGCTGGCCTGGAAGAGGGGCAACCGGGACAGAATCCGGCGCCCCAACCGGGACTAGAACCTGGTGTGCCGGTGCCGCTAGGCGGAGGATTAGCCTGTTGAACCGCAGCGCCGACCTATTTGATTTTTCTATTCAATGCTGGCCTGGACTGTATATGATGAATGTAAGAAAAAAGAAAAAAGGGTTTTAGAGCATCTGAATACAGAACATAATTGGAGGTGAGTCATGTTTGCTCATAAAGCTGTGTGGATTCACAAGCTGAGAACTAGACAACCTTCTGTTCTATGGCTGTCCAGTCACCAGTGTTACAGTCCTCGGCACATCCTGGCTGTTTTTGAGGACCTAGCACAGAAGCACTGATAACCGTTTTGGGAAAGACACAGAAGTATGTAAATAAGAAGTTTTGTGGCGTTAACAATACCATTTGACTGCTTGCGAGGAAACAAGTGGTGTACAGGTCAAGACATTATACAAAATGCTCAGAATTAAAGTTTGGCATTAACTTTAATGAATGAATTAATATCTTAGAAAGTGTCCAAAAATGTTAGAATGACAGTGTGTAAAAGCACTCATTACTGTAGGATGTATAATTGGATAATAATGTATATCCTGAAATGTCTTAGGCACAGCAATGTTCTGTAAACTTGGCATTTTTACTCCAAAAGATCCATTGCCATGAGAAATGACTTATCTTGATTGATTCTGCTAATACCATTAAAGTCAGCATAAAATTAAAATGCAGAATTCTATTATGATGAATCTAAACATGATATGGAAAACAATTAGAATTTGTGGGGCATACTTTCCCTTAGTTAAATCACGGCTGGTCTTATCTAATATGGAATGATTTAAATAAGTATCATTTTAATATTTGAGTATGTTTTTATTTGACAGAAGGTAATTCATTGCATTTTCTGGGGCCTCGCATATTTTGTCCATTAAATGAGAAAGCAGGTCCATAGGAACTTGAAATGAACAGTAACTTTCCAGATATAAAATTCCCATATTTTAAAGAAATTTTTTCGCAATGTGATTATCTCTGGTGAGGGGTGTGATGATAGGGCAGAGAGGCAGATGTCAGCAGAACTATTGTCTTCAAGGAGCTCAGGGGATTTCAGAAACAAGAAAACCAGAAATGAATTACTACAACACAAAAGTAAGGAAATAGAGAGATTGAAGCCATCTGTTATAGGATATATAAGGAAAAAACACTATGGCTGAGTATCAAGGGGGTGAGGATGTTTGCATGGAATTTTGACAAATAAAGAGTGAGAACAATGAGCAAAAGAACTTTGATCTTCAGCAGACATAATCGTGTAGAGATGGAAAACTCAGGACATGTTCACGAAACCTAAAGAATATTCTTCCAAAGTGGCCATCCAAGAAGGATGTACTTTTCTCTAAAGGGAGGAGAGAACTTCCACTTTGCTCATGGCCTTGTCCAAATACTGATGGAGTTTGTGAACTCAAAAGGCTTCCATAGTCTAGGCAGCTCATGTCAAGAGCCTTGGGTGGTCACTGACGTCATACATAAGAGTTAATAGTTAAATTAACAACAGGAGTCACTGTGCACTAACTCCCCATGCAGGACCTCTGTCCTCAATGAGTTGTATTGAGAGTTAACTGTAAAACCAGTTATCAAGCAGTCTGTGTGTGTGTGCAAATTGTTGAAATCTTTACTTAGTACGGAGTTGGTCTTTAGTGTATAAAGTTAATTGAAAATGATTCTTAATGGAGAATGGGACTGGCAAAGGGAGGAGGAGGAGGAGGGGTGGGAGTGTGGGTGGAAGGGCGGGTATGGTAGGAAGAATATTATATTACTAAAGTTGTACTTGTGAAATTTGTATTCCTTAAAAAAGAAATTAAAAAAAAAAGAATATTCTTCCAGATTGGTTTGAGCTCAAGGTACATGCAGAGGAGTAAGCTAGAAATAGGAGTATAGCTTGAGGCCCTGTTGTAAAAAACCTTAATAGCCAAATTAGAGATGAAAAGTTGACTTAGTAAGCAAAAGTTAGTTCTAACTTTTTAAAACATTTGTATTTATATAAGGTGAACAAATTTGGTGTATTTTATAGGAACAGATTTAGCAGCACAGTGATACTCCTCACTCTAAGCTTCCTACTGCTCATGTCCCTACCCTCCATCCTCCTTCTTTTCTTATTTTAAAACTTTTTAATTTTTTAAATTCTTTTTAGTTCTTAACAGATTCAATGTAGTTTATAGATACAGATCTAAGAATGTAATGATAGTCCTTTCCTCCCTCCCTCCTATCCTCTCTCCAACTTCCTTCTTCCCTCCTTCTTTTCCCCTCACTCCCTCCCACCCTCTTTGCTTCTTCCTTTTCTTTTTTTAGTTTTTGAGATAATACATTTTAAAATTACATTGTGTTAAAAGGCTTAATATGTCACCAAATAAGATGTTTAACAAGTAAAAAGCAAAACGACCCTAGTATAGTGGGAATATAGGTAATGGCAATAAATAATAATTCAATAGAAAAAAAATTGCCATTTTACTCACAGTAAATTTTAAAGAAATCACAGATCATTAAACTATAGTAATATAACATTCTTTCTTTAAAGATTTATTTTTATTAGTATAACATTCTTAACCATTGATTTGATAAAGTTATAAAACAAACTATTGTAGAACTATCTTTGCAGCAATACTGAGACACAAATTTCTTTCTCTCTTTTTTCTCTTTTTTGGTTTTTAATATTTTTTGAACAGAAAATGGAGATGAATAGGGTGATTATTTTTTTGGCAAGAAAATGGAGAAATGGAACTGAGAAATGAAGGAAAGAGTTAAGATAACTTAGGAATTTTCATAGTAGTAACATTAATTAAAAATATTTACTGAATATTCACTAATTGCTAGGAAATGTTTTGACATAACTTATTCAAGGATGTTGGACATAATGAATGCAAATATGTGGATTAAGATTTTAATATCCAATTAACTTTTAGAGGTAAAATAGAAGATATGCCTATGCTATCTACTTTTCGAAGATGCATCTTATTTTCATACTTGAAACACAGAGGAGAGGATTAAGCTCTGAGTTATCAGTAGTAAAACTTGGGGAAAAGTCCACGTAAATCACAGAGGGATATGTTACATAAAATTCCTAGTGACTGACAGTTCTAATATCTTTATGGGATAACATTTTCATTACTTGACTTATATACATGGAAACTATCAAATGATCTCCAGTTATGACTCTAATGCAGAGTAATCAAACTAAGGTGTGTAGCCTTACGAATCAGCATTTCTGGGTTGGTAGATTTCTATTTTCAGCTGCAAAAGACATTTGTGACCATGGTTAAAAAAAAATACTTGAAAAGTCCACTTTTCTATGGCGTTGTGGAGAAAACAAGGAAGCTTTGATGAACTCAGTTTCATAGATGGAGGAGTCCTTTATTTTTTATTTTTTATTTTTTATTTTTTATTTTTTTTTTTTATTTTTGACAGGCAGAGTGGACAGTGAGAGACACAGAGAGAAAGGTCTTCCTTTGCCGTTGGTTCACCCTCCAATGGCCGCCGCTGCAGCCGGCGCACCGCGCTGATCCGATGGCAGGAGCCAGGATCCAGGTGCTTTTCCTGGTGGAGGAGTCCTTTATTGAATAATGGAGAGACTCTATGTGAGGGAAGTGCCTGTGGTGTGTATCTTTGGATGGGATAATTGACCAGGGATGAGAAGAAACCAGCTGAGAGTTTGATTGACAACATGATGGGATGAATTGGAATGTGAACGTAACCAGACTCACCAGACTTGGCATGAAAATTACTATACTTCTTTTCTGCAAAATTTTTGCTCAAGAATATATACAGGGTCTAGAAAGCAAATGATAATTTTACACAAGCTTGCATATCTTTAGAGTAGCTAGATTTTGTGACCCTTCTGTATTAAAATTAATAGATGCACCAAAACTATATGAAAATGTGGCCTAACCCCACTCCCACTTCAAATACTACAAAGATTCAATGGATTGATTTGCGATAGTTGCTTGAGGAAGTTAGGGGTAGGGCTATTAAAGTGAACTTCATCTAATTAAAACTTCAATCAAACCAATCTGAACTCAGCTGTTAAAATGATAGGAGTGCTCAGCTCCCATGCTAACCTTTAGACGGAGAGAGAGCCTAACAAAAATATTGTATTTCAATATTGTCACTTTATATCCAATGTCCATAAGACAATAAAAAAAAGATAGATGATGAATGGACTTGTGCCTGAATGTCACCTACGTAATCTGTAGAGCCACTAGCTAAAAAAGAATGCTGGCATAGAATGTTTGGCGTGACACAGAGAAGAAAGATGACAATAGAGAGCCAAGAGAGATGAAGTCATTTGTGAAGAGAAATGAATAGCATCAAATGCTGCAAAGTGGGATGAGAAGTGGGATGTAAACTAAGATAAAAATTGTATTGACTTGGTTTTGTTATTCCTTACAAACGATCTCCCCTTTTGACAACCAGTAATGTAGTTTATTCAACTCATGGCCAAGTTTCTGGAAGTTCTAATTTGCTACTACAAATTTAAAGGAGTAACTTGATAATTCAAAAGTTGCTTCTCTTAAAATGCCTTTATTCTCAAACTGGGGTTAGACTATGTCTAATAACTAATAACCCCCTGTTGCTTGGAAAATTAACAATTTATGACTAAAAAGAGAAATTAGAAGATATTCCTTGTGCCTAATTATCCTTTATCAAGCTATTTACTTGATTCAGAAAGCTAATGTTGTAGTCTTTAAGGAATGGAGGATTAGAGATTCACATTGGTAACCTGGAAGAGGAAATTCTAGCTGAAAAGGCAATGAATACTTCCTCTAGTATCCTCCTTAAACAGATGCTCTATCTAATCTGCATTCACTTTCCTTAGTATCTTATCGTTGACCTTTCCTTTGGAGGTATTCATGGAAGAGAATGTCAGTATTTACCTACCTGCTGTGCTTCCATCTGTCTCAGCAGTGCGTGGATACACACAAATTATATTTCCTTTGTATGACTTTGAATGACAGAAGCACAACCAAGACTTCATAGACAGAATGATCAAATATTATCTCTCGCATCCCAGAATAACTATAACATCATCTTACATCTGGCTTGTTTTTGCTAGGAACAGGTGCTTCCAAATACTTCAGACTAAGAGCCTTGGTGTTCAGAACCCCCAGAGGTTTCACAAAGCAGTTTTTTCATTCTCCTGCATATATAGCCATCGTGTTATTAATTTTCTCTGCCTAGAGAAGGGGGCTGTGGTAGAAACAGTGATTCTTTTAAAAATGGGTTAGTAACCTTAACTGTCTAGTCAAATAATTTTTCACGTTTGCCTCAGGTTTCTGTTGATGATTTGGGGTTAAAATTTCATTCTGAAAAATGCTTAGGTTCTTTGGGGTTTATTTTGTTCTTCAAATAGCTTGGCACTTTTATAGGTACACAGTGATTTGAGACAGATGAAATATATTTGATAAGGTGTTCTCCCATATTTCTTGAATAAACATGTAGTGCTTGCCCAGGAAGCTTTGGATAATAGCTACTTGGAATATGGTGGAAGTAGAAGCATAGATTGTGTAAACCAGAAACCTTAGAAAGTCAAGCTTCCAACCCCAGGTTATAGGTTATTCCTAGAAACTCTGGCCGCCAAAAAAGTAAATTAACACTTCCTTTGGGGATTCTTCCAGGATAGTCTGGTGATTTAATTCATGGCATAAATTTAGGTTTTTAACACGTGGATGACAGTATGTTGAGGGACTACAGATCTTCTCCAGTAGAGGAGGATAAAAAATTTGGGGGTTATTTTGACTGATAAAATTTTTACACAGTTTGGCCGTAATTTTCCTTAGATATGTTTGATAAAAGTGATACCATGAAATAAATACCTGGAGTTCTTTTGTCTGAATAGACTTGTCTGTGTACAACTTAGCATAAAGTATACATTTATTATGTATTACCACATAGAAAATTATAGCACAACTTAGTTTCTTAAAAGAACAGTTACCGTCTCACAGATTCTGAGTTTAGCATCCAGGAATGGCTTATGTAAGTAGGTATAGCTTATGTTGGCAGGGACTTCTGTCATCTTGAAAAGCTTACTGGCGCTAGAGTGTTTATTTTCAAAACTGAAATTTTAGAACTGAAAATATAGTACATGAAATAAAAAGCTTACTGGATGGGGCCTATGCTGTGGGTCACTTGGTTAATCCTCCGCTTGCAGCATTCGCATCCCATATGGGCTCCGGGTTCTAGTCCCGGTTGCTCCTCTTCCAGTCCAGCTCTCTACTGTACCTGGGAGGGCAGTGGAGGATGGCCCAAGTGCTTGGGTTCCTGCGCCCACATGGGAGACCAGGAAGAAGCACCTGGCTCCTGGCTTTGGATTGGCGCAGTACCAGCTGTGGCGGCCATTTGGAGGGTGAACCAATGGAAGGAAGACCTTTCTCTCTGTCTCTCCCTCTCACTGTCTATACTTCTACTTGTCAAATGAAAAAAAATTTATTTAAAAAAAGAAAGCTTACTGGATAGCTCAGGAGCAGTCTGGAGATGCAGAGGTAGATAGCACTTATTGGGTTCATTCTTTTATTCATCCTCTATTTGAAACCGATTTTACATATAATGATGTAAGCAAGTGGAGTTGAAATAATTTAAAAAGATAAGCATTAACTAAAAGAAAACTAGAATAGCTAAACTAGAGTGAGGAAAATTATTGGGACAAAGATTGTTATGAAATAACAATAAAAGTTCAATTCAACAAGATGATATAATTACCTTAAATGTATGTGGACCAAACAACAGAACTTAAAAACTCATAAAACTAAAACCAAAATGAAGGACTGAAAGAAAAATTAGATCAATCTATAAATATATTTGGCAACTTTAATACCCCATCTCAATAATTAATATAACCCTATAGGACAGAAAATCAGAAAGGATATAAAAAACTTAATGCCATCAACTAATGGGATCTAATTGGCATTTATAGTACTTATCATCCAATACCATCAGAATACATATTCTTTTCAAGTGTACATAGAGTGTTTACCAAGATAGACAACATCATGGACTCTTTAAAAAAAAAAAACTCAAGAAATTAAAAAGAAATCAGAAAAATATTCTGTTATGTAATGGAAACTAGTTATAGAGAAAGACTTCTAGAGACTTGTAATTTAAGAAACATGTTTATGCCAGCGCCGCGGCTCACTAGGCTAATCCTCCGCCTTGCGGCACCGGCACACCGGGTTCTAGTCCCGGTCGGGGCACCGGATTCTGTCCCGGTTGCCCCTCTTCCAGGCCAGCTCTCTGCTGTGGCCAGGGAGTGCAGTGGAGGATCGCCCAAGTACTTGGGCCCTGCACCCCATGGGAGACCAGGATAAGCACCTGGCTCCTGCCATCGGATCAGCGTGGTGCACCAGCCGCAGCGCGCCGGCCGCGGCGGCCATTGGAGGGTGAACCAACGGCAAAAGGAAGACCTTTCTCTCTGTTTCTCTCTCTCACTGTCCACTCTGCCTGTCAAAAAAATAAAAATAAAAAAAAATTTAAAAAAAGAAACATTTTTGTAAATATTACACTGGTCAACTCAGAAGTGTCAAGGAAAATCAGTTCAGTAGATCTTGGGTAGATCCAAGGATTTGCATGTCTTATAAATTCCCAGTTGCTGCTGCTGCTGCTGCTTTGTGATAAGGATAACGTAGGGCAATTGGCGGGGGAGTCATATTTTGAAACCACTGAGTTAGAGCATTAACTATACAGAATTGAGGGGTCGGCGCTGTGGCGCAGCAGGTTAACGCCCTGGCCTGAAGCGCCGGCATCCCATATGGGTGCCGGTTTGAGACCCGGCTGCTCCACTTCTGATCCAGTTCTCTGCTATGGCCTGGGAAAAGAGTAGAAGATGGTTCAAGTCCTTGGGCCTCTGCACCTGCGTGGGAGACACAGAAGAAGCTCCTGGTTCCAGGCTTCGGTTCGACACAGCTCTGGCCATTTTGGCCAACTGGGGAGTGAACCAGTGGATGGAAGATTCTCTCTCTGCCTCTCCTCTCTCTCTCTGTTAACTCTGACTTTCGAATAAATAAATAAATCTTTAAAATGGTCCCAGATGGGGCACTGGTTCTGTCCCGGTTGCTCCTTTTCCAGTCCAGCTCTCTGCTGTGGCCTGGGAAGGCAATGGAGGATGGCCCAAGACCTTGGGCCCTGCACCCGCATGGGAGACCAGGAGGAAGCACCTGGCTCCTGGCTTTGGATTGGCACAGCGCGCTGGCCATAGCAGCCATTTGAGGGGGTGAACCAACGGAAGGAAGACATTTCTCTCTGTCTGTCTCTCTCTGAATTATATATATATATATATATATTATGTATATATGGAATTGAGTATAGGCATTTGGCGTTTGGCACAGCAGTTAGGATGCTGCTTGGGATTCCTACACTCCATATTGGAGTAACTGTTTTCGAGTCTTGGTTTCCACTTTCAGTTTTACCTTCCTGCTAATGTGTATGTTGGAAGTGGCAGTAATTGGATCCCTGCCACCTACCTGGGAGACTTGGATAGAGTTCTAGGCTCTTGGCTTTCTCTTGGATCAACCTTGGCTATTGCAGACATTTGGGGAGTGAACCAATGAGTGGAAGATCTCCTGTCTCTGTCTCTGTCTCTGTCTCTCTTTCAAATAAATAAATTAAAAAATTAAATTACATAGTTTCTCTGTTTTGCACATATAGTCCAACTATATCAATCCAAGCATTCCTCTTTATGGAGTAGCAGAAACTTATGATATGTTCTTCATTTGTAAATTTTTTTCTAATCAAATTTAGATCACATTTACATCCCATGACTGGTGACAGAGTGTGTGCATGTGTGTATTCGTTAGCCCCTTTGCATGGCAACCTGGCTGTTTTTCACATTTGTGGCCCTGCATAACTCCTGTAGACTTATTTGTGGCTTCTATTTAGAGACTGTGTTTAAGTGACAGTACAAAGAACTACTTGATTTGTCTGAATTGGAAATAACATCAAAATTGTTGTTTGTACTCTTCAAGTTACCATAATGGTAGTGCCTGGTTTAGATGGTTCAAATTTTCCATGCATAGGTAACTGACAGTGATGGAATATTGTAAAATCCTCATGCAGTTGTATCTTTCTTAAAGAAAATGAAGCAGAACAATAATAAAAAATCTGTTTATACCATATGTTCTCCCTGATCGGTGACAACTGACTGAACACCAAAAAGGAAACTTGTTGAAGTGAAAGGGACACTATGGGAAACGGTGACTTGATCAGCATAGCCCTGACTGTTAATGAACAACTTAATACATTATCCCTCTTAGTAGTTTTTTTGTCTGTTCTACTTAATATGACTGATTTAATTCTGTAATTAATACACAGTTATTCTTAAGTGTTGAAATTTAACTGAAATGTGATCCCTGTTAAACATAAGAGTAGGAATAAGAGAGGGAAGAGATATATAATTTGGGACATGCTCAAGCTGACTTGCCCCAAATGGTAGAGTTAGAAACATACCAGGGGACTCCAATTTAATCCCATCAAGGTGGCATGTACCAATGCCATCTCACTAGTCCAAGTGATCAATTTCAGTTCGCAATTGATCATAATGAAAGGACTAAGAGTCAAAGGGAGCACATAAGCAAGTCTAGTACCTGCTAACACTAACCGATAGAATAAATAAAGGGGAGAGTGATCCAACATGGGAAGTGAGATACTCAGCAGACTCATAGAATGGCAGATGCCCTAAATAGCACTCTGGCCTCAGAATCAGCCCTAAAGGCACTCGGATCTGGCTGAAAAGCCCATGAGAGTATTTCAGGCATGGAAAGCCAAGACACTCTGGCAAAAGATCTCTGTGAGTGAGATCTCAGTGGAAAGAACAGGTCTTCAAAGAAGGAGGTGCCTTTCTCTGAGGGGAGGAGAGAACCTCCACTTTGACTATGACCTTGTCTAAACAAGATAAGAGTCGGAGAACTCAAGGGGCTTCCATAGCCTTGGAAACTCATGACTGGAGCATAGGGAGATTACTGATGCCATAGACAGGAGTGTCAATTGGTAAAGTCAACAACAGGAGTCACTGTGCACTTACTCCTCATGTAGGATCTCTGTCCTTAATGTGCTGTGCATTGAGATTTAATGCTATAACGAGTACTCAAATAATATATTGCACTTTGTGTTTCTATGGGGGTGCAAACTGTTGAAATCTTTACTTAATGCATACTAAACTGATCCTCTGTAAAAAAAAAAAAAAAAAAAAAAAAAAAAAAAAGAAACTATCAACTCCCAACTTGACTCTCACTGGGATTAAACATGACAATAGGTCTGATCTGATTTCATCATCATTAAAAAAAATCATCTATTATTTTTCACTTTATGTTTCTGTGTGGGAGCAAACTGTTGAAATCCTTACTTAATGTATACTAAGCTGATCTTCTGTATATTAAGATAATCGAAAATGAATCTTGATGTGAATGGAAGGGGAGTGGGAATGGGAAAGGGGAGGGTTGTGGGTGGGAGGGACGGTATGGGGGGGAAGCCATAGTAATCCATTATTCGTACTTTGGAAACGTATATTCATTAAATAAAAGTTAAAAAAAAAAAAAAAGTTGACAATCAAATATACAGGTCTTCACCAATTTCTTATGTACTTTGAGCATTAAATAAAAGGCTATGTGTAGACAGATGAAATCCTGTAAATGGCAAGCATCAATCCAATAAGTAATTATTGTGACCCCATTGGAGTCAGATAGTGGATTTCAAGTGTATATTATGTGTATTACAGCTGCATTATATGCATACATGTTATATTTTATTTCTCTTGATTCACCAAGATCATGATTTTGTATAAATTATTAAATCATGTCTTATGATTAGCTGGATTGTTTGCTATTAGCTTTTTAGATTATTTTCTAATTTCTAAAACTGATAAAATTTATCTGTTTTTACAGTAAAGTATTGCCTTTTTAAAAATTTACGTAAGATGAACACATTTTATATATTTCATATGTTCAGATTTAGGAGCATAGTGATACTTCCCACCCTGTGCTTCTTCCTACCCACACTTGCACCCTCCCTCCTCCTTCCTTTTTTATGCTTCTTTTAATTTTTCCAATGACAAAACTTCTTTTCCTTGTAAATTCTTATACTTTATTTCTGTGGGTTGAATTTCCAAAAATAGGATTATTTTATTAAATAAAAGTTTAAAAGTTTAAAAAATTGCTGTTAATTACTCTTTTATATATTGTCTATGTTGACTGAAGAAGTTAATTGGGATTTTTTTCTAATTATAAATGAGTGTTGGACATTGTCAATTTTATTTTACATATATTGGTCTGATCATATGATTTTGCATATTTGATCTGTTGTAGCAGTCATATCGATTGCTTTTAAAATATTGATTACAGTATTCAACCAAACTGGCTTAATTCACTCAGCAGTGGGAATAAGAGAGGGAAGAGATGTGCAATTGGGGACATGCTCAAGCTGACTTACCTCAAACGGTAGAGTTAGAAACATACCAGGGGATTCCAATTCAATCCCATCAAGGTGGCATGTACCAATGCCATCTCACTAGTCCCAGTGATCAATTTCTGTTCACAATTGATCATAATGATAGGACTAAGAACCAAAGGAATCACAAAAACAAGACTAGTGTCTGCAAATACTAGCTGATAGAATAAAAAAGGGAGAGAATGATCCAACATGGGAAGTGAGATACACAGCAGACCCATAGAATGGCAGATGTCCTAAACAGCACTCGGCCTCATAATCAGCCCTTAAGGCATTTGGATCCGGCTGAAATGCCCATGAGAGTATTTCAGGCATGGAAAGCCAAGACACTCTGGGGGAAAAAAAAAAACTAAATGAAAGATCTCCACGAGTGAGATCCCAGTGGAAAGAATGGGTCATCAAAGAAGGAGGTACTTTTCTCTGAAGGGAGGAGAGAACTTCCACTTTGACCATGGCCTTGTCTAAATATGATCAGAGTCGGTGAACTCAGGGGGCTTCCATAGCCTTGGCAGCTCATGACAAGAGCCTAGGGTGATTACTGATGCCATAAACAAGAGTGTCAATTTGTGAAGTCAACAACAGGAGTCACTGTGCACTTACTCCTCATGTAGGATCTTTGTCCTTGGTGTGCTGAACATTGAGATTTAATGCTATAACTAGTACTCAAACAGTATTTTTCACTTTATGTTTCTGTGTGGGAGCAAACTGTTGAAATCTTTACTTAATGTATGCTGAACTGATCTTCTGTATTTAAAGAAAATAGAAAATGAATCTTGATGTGAATGGAAGGGGAGAGGGAGTGGATAAGGGGAGGGTTGCGGGTGGGAGGGACGTTATGCGGGGGAAGCCATTGTAATCAATATTCTGTACTTTGGAAATTTATATTCATTAAATAAAAGTTAAAGAAAATATTGATTCAATCCTGCATATCACTTTTTCACATTTTATAATTTTTTGCTGGTACTTTGTTTGAGATTTTGTATCTATGTTAATGAGAGATTTTGAGTGTAGTTCTACTTTTTTGTGATGTCTTTGTCTAGTTTCACATGGTCTCATAGAGTGAATTATGAAGTGTTATCTGTTTCTGATTTCTAGAATACTTTGGACAAATAGTATAACTTCATTCTTAAATGCTTGGTAGAATTCATTGGTGAAGCATGTAGACCTGATGCTTTTCATTGTGAAGTAATTAATAGTTGATTCAATTAATTTAATAGATATGAGATTATTCAGATTATATCTTGTTAAGGTTTAGTAGTTTATAGATGGAATTGATCTATTTTATCTAGGCTATCAAATTTGTGCTTATGTTATTGTTTCTGGTAATCATTTAGTGTATTTTTAATGTACATGAAGTCAGTATTGATTCTCTTTCATTGCTCATAGTGTTGCCTTGCATTTCTCTTATTTTCCTGATTATCCTCACCAGAGGTTCATAAATTGTAGTGATATTTTCAAACATTTGATGATACCGATTTTCTATATTTTCTCTTTTCTGTTGTGGAATGAGAACATATTTCATAGGATTCTTATACATTTGTGGAGAGGGGATTTGTGACCAATGATATGGTCTATTTTGGTTATTCTCTGCAGTCATTGGAAGAATGAATATTTTGTTTCAGTTGCTTGGATTAGTCCATAAACATCCCGCCTTCTCCGGGTAGGTCTCCCATGTGGGTGCAGGTGCCCAAAGAGTTGGGCTACCTTCCACTGCTTTCTCAGGCCATAGCAGAGAGCTGGATCGGAAGTGGAGTAGCTAGGACTCGAACCAGCGGCCATATGGGATGCCAGCATTGCAGGCAGTGGTCTTACCTGCTACGCTGGCCCCTGCATGTTATTATTTTCCTCTTCTCTCAATTCTGTCTTCTAGCTCCTTACCTTTTGAAGCCTGGGATTGGTATAATTGTTAGTTTATAATTGACCCTCAAGTTTTTCTTCACTGAGTTCTACACTGTATTTAAAAATTTTTCTTCTGATTCTTTTTTAAATATTAATTTTTAAATATATATTTAATTATGTGAAAGAGTTAAAAAGAGAAAGCAAGGGGCAGAGAGGGAGAGATCATCCTTACTGGTTCACTCTCCAAATGTCTGCCACAGCCAGGGCTGGCCCAGGACAAAGCCAGGAACCAGGAGCTTCATCTGGGCCCCCAACATAGGTTCAGGGGCTCAGGCACTTGGGCCATCTTCTGCTGCTTTCCCAGGCCATTAGCAGAGAGTTGGATCAGGAGTGGAGTAGCTGGGAACTGAAATGCCGATATTACCGGTGGCAGCTTTACCAGCTATGACACACTGCTGGCCCAATATTTTTAAATGTTTTGTAATTTAAGAAATTTATTCATGTGTTAGATTCTTAGGGTCACAGCAAATGCATGATAATTACTACAATGCAATTCTCATCAATTTTCATGCTAATGTGATATTAATAAAAGGAGCAGAATCAATGTAGTTCATAGATGCAAGTCAAAGAATATAATTGAAGAATACTTCTTTAAAGGGAGCAGATACCTCTCTCAAAACACACTTTAAAAATATCTTTAAAATTATTAGGAGTAGGCATGGAGAGAGACTAGATTATTGATCATGTTCTATTCCTGACCTAGGTTAAGGTTACTTAGCTGTAGTCACAGTGTGATAATTCATTTGTGCTTTGTGTATCTTTCTATACTTTTGCTACATTGCTATTTTAAAAAGTGATTGAGCAATTATAATGAAGTAGAATGCATAGTTTTTAAAATATACTTCTCTATATAGTATGGGTTATAATTATGGTATAACACATTGAGTCTTTTATATGCCTTGACAAATATTTTTTTAAAGATCTGTGTATTTACTTGAAAGTCAGAGTTACACAGAGAGAGAAGGAGAGGCAGAGAGAGTGAGAGAGAGAGAGAGAGAGAGGGCTTCCATCCACTGCTTCACTCCTCAATTGGCCACAATGGCCGGAGCTGCGCCAATCCAAAGCCAGGAGTTTCTTCTGGGTCTCGCATGTTGGTGCAGGGAGCCCAAGGACTTGGGCCATCTTCTGCTTTCCCAGGCCATAGCAGAGAGCCAGATAGGAAGTGGATCAGCCGGGAGTCGCTACGCAATAGTGCCGGCCCTATTTTTTGGGCCAGCGCTGTGGCGCACTGGGTTAAAGCCCCAGCCTGGAGCACCGGCATCTCATATGGTCGTGGTTTGAGTCCCTTCTGCCCACTTCTGATCCAGCTCCCTGCTAAAGTGCCTGGGAAAGCAGTGAAGACTGGCCCAAGTACGTGGGCTCCTTCACCCATGTGGGAGACCTGGAAGAAGCTGCTGGCTCCTGACTTCAGCCTGGCCCAACCCCGGTCATTGCAGCTGTTTGGGGAGTGAACCAGCAGATGATACCACCCCACCCCCGTCTCTACCTCTCTGTGTAACTCTACCTTTCAAGTAAATAAAAATGAATCTTCAACACATGATCTTTATTAAAAATTTTGTATTAGGCTTAATAATGGAATACCGAACATATAGCAAGTTAAAATCAATTCTGCCTGGTTTCCAGCCTCTGTAAACCTTTTCTTCTACAGCTTGGTTACTGAATTTGTTTTCTGATGGTCATCCATCAGTCTCTTAAATGTATTCCTAAGTGGAGAGATTTAAGGGGCCTTCATCCAACAGTGTTAGGTTCCGAACCAGTTTACTCTAGCTTTTGTCATGAGCCTAGTATCTGAAAGCCTTACCTCTTTCCTGTTTACTGGGCTGAAGTTATGTCTTTTTTGATCTTCCAGTTACTCTATTCTCAGATGAGACCCCTGCGTGCCTCTACTCCATTTTCCTTGCTTCCCTGATGACTGGCGTAATTTACCTAAATCGCAGCATGATGTTTGCACTCTTGTTGTCACAGAATAAGCATTCTTGGACCAACAGTCAATTTCAGTAGGTTTCAAGGTGTTATTTATTATTTTGTCTGTTGCTTTCCCTGTCAACTTTTCTACCTGTATCTTCTGTTAACTTTCATTATCTCTTTTTGATTGTTTGTTTTTTTAAAGATTTATTTTATTTATTTGAAAGAGTTACAGAGAGAGGTCGAGACCAAGATACAGGTCTTCCATCCACTGGTTTACTCCCAGATGCCTCAAAGGCTGGAGCTGCGCCAATCTGAAGCCAGGAGCCAGGAGTTTCATAACGGTCTCCAATGTGGGTGCTGGGGCCCAAGGACTTGGGCCATCTTCTACTGCTTCACCAGGCCATAGCAGAGAGCTGGATTGAAAGGGGAGCATCTGGGACTCAAACCAGCGCCCATATGGGATGCCAGCGCTTCAAGCCAGGAATTTAACCTGCTGTGCCCCAGTGCCAGCCCCAACTTTCATTATCTCTAACCTCAATTGCTTCTCTCTGTTTCCATATAGGCCTATTCTTGACATATCCATTTGACCCACTGGACTGCTTCCTATCATTGTATAGAACTTACACATAGAAAGTATTAAAGATGGAAAATAGAGTAGATGTGTACAAATCTTTCCTCTCCTTGAGGGGTAGCTAAGTATTTTACTGAACTCATATTTTTAGGTACTATTGTAAAAGGATAATATTCTAAAAATCTGTTCAGAGACATTTTCCTTCATGCTAATGTGGTTTCTGGTTAAGAAGGTGTCTCGATGTATGGACTTGAAGGCAGCCTTACAGAACTCAGTACTTAGCATCCAGGCATAAAAAGAGAAACAAGAGTATCCCAGTCCCCAAATGGTTACAGAATTTCCCAAGGAAATATTGGTTTGGTATTGTCCTGGAGTTGGCCCAGAGACAACATTTGGGAAACTCAACGTTGAAGGGTTTGGCAGGGGCTATGGAGTGTAGCAGCTGGTACCAGCACTTGCCCAGAGGACCAGATGGGTCCAAACCACACCTGAGTGGGCACCAATACAGGATGCTCAGTGACCAGGCAGGTGTGAAATGTCTCAGAGAAGGCCTGGGGGAGAGAGTCCCTTCCCATTCAATGTCAGTTTACAGGAAAGTCTCTCCATGTGACCTTGAGAGAAAGAGGGCAGGGAAATGTCCTTGAATAATAACAATAGACCTGGTAGGAACTTTGCATTTGGAATGAGTTTTCATCAGTAGGTTCAGAATGGACAAAATTGAATTACTCCTAGTAAGCTTAGTATATTTTTCTTCTGTAATCAAAATGGCAGTTTAACAGCAAGTTGTGATGAGTTCCAGGAAAATTAGTTTGCAATATTTTGCATGTCAGCTTTGAAGAAGGATATTTTCAGAGGCTGGGGGCAGTATGGGAAACCGTGGAGTCCTGGGAATAATCCATAGGTGATGCCCTGGGTTGACAGCAGAGGGAGTAGGGTCACAGGAAAAATCAGGAGACTTCCATACCCGTGTGGCTCACGTGGGCACAAACAGTGGAAGTCAGAATTGGGTACCTTGTGTGGACAGCTGACCAACAACATGTTGCTTAGAACTGCTTTTCTTGACTCAGGAACTATGGCATAACATAGAGTAGCCTAGATGGTCTACGATTGCTTCCTGCAAGCCCAAAGAGGCTGTTAAGGTCAAAATTAAGGTGATGTGGAGTAGATAAAGAAGTCTGGCTTGATGTGACTTTCGTTGGAGGAAGAGTCTCAGACCTGTGTTTGTTATAAATCTCTTTGGCCGTCGCCGCGGCTCACTAGGCTAATCCTCCGCCTTGTGGTGCCAGCACACTGGGTTCTAGTCCCGGTCGGGGCGCAGGATTCTGTCCCGGTTGCCCCTCTTCCAGGCCAGCTCTCTGCTGTGGCCAGGGAGTGCAGGGGAGGATGGCCCTGCACCCCATGGGAGACCAGGATAAGTACCTGGCTCCTGCCATTGGATCAGCGCGGTGCGCCAGTCGCAGTGCGCCGGCCGCGGCAGCTATTGGAGGGTGAACCAACGGAAAAGGAAGACCTTTCTCTCTGTCTCTCTCTCTCTCACTGTCCACACTGCCTGTCTAAAAAAAAAAAATCTCTTTGGCAAACCCAAAGCCACAAGAGCCATCTTTTCTCCCAGGCACTCTTAGCTTTTAAACAAAGATGGAAAGCATTCTAACTTCCTGTCTGGTGTTTTTCCTATTCCACTGCAACCTGCCTAAATCAACTCCTGATTACTCACCAATGTTCCTTGTTTCATTAAGACTCATTCTTGGCCGGCACCATGGCTCACTAGGCTAATCCTCTGCCTTGCGGCGCCGGCACACCGGGTTCTAGTCCCGGTTGGGGCGCCGGATTCTGTCCCGGTTGCTCCTCTTCCAGGCCAGCTCTCTGCTGTGGCCCGGGACTACAGTGGAGGATGGCCCAAGTGCTTGGGCCCTGCACCTGCATGGGAGACCAGGAGAAGCACCTGGCTCCCGGCTTCGGATCAGTGCGATGAGCTGGCTGCAGCGCGCCGGCCACGGCGGCCACTGGAGGGTGAACCAACGGCAAAGGAAGACCTTTCTCTCTGTCTCTCTCTCTCACTGTCCACTCTGCCGGTCAAAAAAAAAAAAAAAAAAAAAGACTCATTCTTAAAGTAACTTTAAAAATAGGAGTGTTTGCAAGTCACTCTAAAATAAACTTTCATCAGGTCTTGACTAATAGTGGCTTTTTAAGATGGGCATGATTGTTACAGTGGGAATCTCAGACAGTAAGCAAGGCTTTTAATAGGAAGCAGATTTATTATTATTATTATTATTATTATTATTATTATTTTAAATGCTGGCAGTCACAGACAATTTGTTCCAGTCTGGGCCGTGAACAAAGCAGGGTGTTGTCTTATATAACCTGGCACAAACAGCTGTAAGTTTCTTTTTACATATTTGGCTATACATATTTTGATTGAATATTTTAGAGCTGGAGCACTGCTTACATAATTGTTACAGGGCTGCACATGTGTATACCAAAACTGTTTAGGTTACGAAGTGGCTTTTCTTGGAAAGCCATTATGATATCTGCCCCTAGCCAGTTTATCTTTACAGCTTAATATTCATTTTCTCTAGTTTTGGGAGAGCTCCCTGCCACAGTAAGAGAAGTGGCAGTTGCTTTCGCTATTTCTCTTGGTTGACCCTAGCTAACAGTTTTCTACTGAGTCCTGGTTTTAGCATTCTGAGATGGAGATGCAGCTACACTCTGGGCCCTGCCATGATCCCCACCATCCCAAGAGATTGACAAAATTGGATGAAGATTTATTAATACAAAGGACTTGAAATAAATATGGAGCGACACCATATGCTGTCTCACATTTGAGAAAGCTGTATCTTGGAGTCAGAAATAGCGTTTTCCAGCCTTCATTGCTTTGTAGCAATGTGACCTCAGGAAAATTATTTCATGTTTATGAGTCATGGTTTTATAATCAAAAATTGGGAATAAAATCATCATTGTTGAATGGCATTGTGGGTAATAGGTGCCACAGATTTGACTGTAGGTCCCTTAGGAGACCCCTTTTTTTCTAAGATGGAGCAAGATCTTGCTTAGATACTACCTAAGTTTTCTGAATTTATTGCTGACCACACCTCCTTTTCAATCCTTTCTCATTTTTTGTTTCATTAGATACGGTATTAAAATCTACAAAGTCATACTCTCATCTAGGAAGTGTTTTCTAATTAGGTTGACTTTGTGTCTCTTTCATCCTTTGAAATGGGCAGAATATTGGTACCTTCCCTTGTAGGGTGTCCCCACCCTCATCCCTGGCCCACCTGTGAATATGTTGCTATACATGGTAGATGGGATGAAGATCACTAAGCATCTACTCCAGTCGAGCTTGATCTTACTACAAGGATCCTCCAAAGTAGAAAGGCAGCAGGGGCAGAATCAGAGGTAGATCAGAAAATACTGCATGATTGGCTTTGACGATGGAAAGCCAGGCCCAAGAGCCAGGGAATGCAGAACAAGTGGAAGAAAACATTCTTCCTGGAACTTCCAGAAGGAACGCACCCTTGTGGGCACCGTGATTTTAGTCCAGTGAGACCCAGTAGAGGCTTCTGATCTCCTGTGTTTTTAAAAAAGTTTGCCTTTAAGTCACTAAATTGTTGGTAGTTTGTTACAGGAAGAGTAGGAAAGTAATATAACTCACTTTCTTATTTTGGGGAGAAGACTGCACTTTTGTACCATGTACCCCTTATGCATTGTAGGAACTGAAAAGCGTGTCTTTTCTTCAAAGATGAAGTCTCTCCCTTTACGCATTATGACATAAACTTCCGCAGTAGGATAAATAGGAGAGTGATTGTAATGTCCCCTGAAGTCTATACTAGTGCGTTATGGTAGGCATGCAGTCAGGGATGTGGTAAGAAACAGAATCTACATTCAAAATGAACCACTTGAGGGAGGTTTGGTAAAGGGATCATTCAGAGCTAGACCTGGAGGATCCTCAGCTAGCTCCCCTTGCCCTGGAGTGTAAGCAGAGGAGGCAGTGGTGACCGGAATTCAGAGGAAGACAAGGAGAAGGGGAGAGACATTGGAGAGAGAGAGAGATTTCAAGCTCTAGAGGTCTGGATGGGAAGGAGGAAGGGAAGGAAACATGTCTGTGAGCAGCTAGGACCTGTGTTTGTAGGACTGTAGGCAGAGAGCTGTGATTTAGTTGAGATACAAAAGCAGGCTGCAGCAGCCCTGAGGAGAGACTTGAGGCTCTTGGCATCACTCTCCTTCCTCCTCTCAAGGTCCTCTGACTGCCCCCACAGACCCGCTTCTACCAGAAATTAGAGGGTAGATAGCCCTTTGATAAAGGCCCGTATTGGTCAGCCTTCAGGAAGAGCACTGTGTGAAGACATGGAAAGAACAGGTCTAGAGTGGCTGGCAGATGATGGCCAGCATGCAGGAGGCACTCAACAGAAGTGTGCTTAATTGAATTGGAACAGTTGAGGGGTGGGGATGTCTGGGAAATGAAAGTCATCTGTAGGGATACGGAATGGGTTGAGAACAGGTAATACAGAGCATTATCTTACAGAAAAACTCAATGCCTGTCAGGTACTCAGGTAAGCAAATGAAGGAATTTATGTTACAGAATTTCCCAGAGAATGTTGGTTAGCTGGCGTTACTGAGTAGAGAACCAGACATTGGATGAATAATTCCTATGACATATTTGAATAGTCTCAGCATTTTATATATGGACTGAATAATCAGAGTCAACAACTGTTAGCTGAATCTTTCTGTAGCTGAGCGTGGAGCTCTGCCCAAGGAGCTATAAACTGAATAAGAAGTGGCACTCGATTTTTAGAAGTGACTTCTTTTTTAAAGACTGATCTGATTATTAATGCATGGTTTGCTGAAGTTCATGGAGATGCTATAGATTTCAATGTATCCCTTACTCTGGTTCTTTAAGTGAAAAAGCAAGCGATACGTTTATATCTACATTTAATTCTGTTTAAGTTTGAATCACCAAGAGGCCTTTGAAAAACCAATTCTTTATCTTCAGGTCCCAAACCTGTGAGAGCCTAACCAGACAAATGTGGAAAATCAAAACTGTAGTGCCTGAGTTTCCAAAAGCAGGCCAGTGAAATTAAATCAGGTAGAAGTCCATCTGGCTCTCTGCAACATCATGCCGGGGATATCCTCTCAGGTGTACGAATGCACCTGAGTGGAAATGTGCCCACTAATTGCTTGTTTCCTGCTAGTCTTTTTGATTCCTCTGGGCCTTCAAAAGAAATAAAAATTATACAGACTTCTCAAGAACAGAGTCCATCTGGTTTGAGATAAATGACATTATCTCTCCACAGATTTAGACGATTTCAAACTCCAAGTCCTTAAAACTTGGAAGAATTTCTCTAACCAGACCTCCGAGGAAAGGAAGGTGTTATCCAAGGGAACTCTTCATCGGTGTTTCTTGCTGACTACCAGGATGAACCCATCCAGATTTATGGTGACCACCAGTTGATCTTTTGACCTACCATTAGTCAATTTTGTGACGAAAAACCCAACGCTTTGTGCTTGCACTGGTTTGTAAAGGATGTGGAAGTTTCAAAGAAGTAGATCAGCGTTTATCAGTATCATTTGGACACCTGCTTCAAAAATACGAATGGCCCACCTGACATATGCTGAGTCACATCCTTTGGAGGAGAGAGACCAGCAGGTATAAGGTAAGAACTGCGCTTGGGTAAAGGACAACAGAAATATTCATGGCATGACTAGGGCATCATATTCTTATGCCCTGGTGCATTTGTCTGATGTTTTATGGTTTCCTCTGGAATCTACATCTGTGGTCACATTTAATACTTTAAACAATCATGTGAAACAGGGGGAATAGATGATCAATAATACTTATTAGTCTTTGGCCAATTCATCCTCCAGTTTCCCTCCTCTAGTTCATTTTCCATGCTTGGCTGAGGGTAATCTATTTAACATATGCATTAAATCAACTCTATTCCTGCTCATATATTTTCTTAAACGGCTTCTCATTAGGATTAGCATAAATATAACTTTTCTCACAGAACAGAAAATGTCCATGGTAATCTGGTCTCTGCAAGCCTTCCTGGTATAATCTAGCATCCTTCCCTAATCATACATGAATCTTCAGCAATATCAACCTCTCTTTTGCCCTATACCTGTCAATCTCTTACAAACCCAGCCTACCACATCTCCCTTCTGGCCTCTGAACGTGGGTAATCCATCCTAATTCACCTATGCCTCTGCCCAGTGAATATTTTCTTTTGATCATTGCTTAATCTTAGCAAAAAGATGTAGATGTTTATTGTGATTGTATGTTTTCCATTTTGGTAGTTATCATACTTATTAACTTTTTTTATGTCTACTTCCCTACTGCTATGTTAAGGGGAAGAATTGTACTGTTTAGTCTTTGCTTCCCCAGGCTGAGAACAGAACTTGGAATATGAGTGGATAGATGGGTAAAGGAATTTCTATTTTTGCTGCCGTGCAGCCTCGGTGGTCAGTTTTGTGTAGACATTTCACACGCCTTGCCAAGATGAAAGCCTCGCATGGGCACAGCCTGACAGCACCTGTCATCCTCCTGTGGGGCTCCCTTGTTACTGTATGATGAGATAAGGTGGGACTTGATTCTCAGCTGGGTAAACTGGAAGTGGAGGGGGGATGCTAGTGTGCATGTAGTGAACATTTTAGTAGTAGGGGCTGGAAGCAGTTGAATGGAAGGCTCTGAGGATAGGCCCAAGATGCAAGATTTTCCTTATTAGTACTCGGAAGATGGTTGTGTCAGGCTGAGGAATCTGTTGCACTTGGTAACAATCCCAGGGCATCACAGTAATGCACCCTGCTTTCCCCTTCCCTCTTCAGCTCCTTTTCTCTTCAGCTTTCCCAATTACGTAGTATATATCCATCAAAGAGTGTGAGACACAGTTGTTTAGATACAGGCTTTTCTTTCTGGAGGCTGGTGTTTTGGCTTAGTGGATAAGCTGCTGCCTGCAATGCTGTCAGCCCATATGGGCACCAGTTTGAGTCCTGGCTGCTCCTTTTCCAGTCCCACTCCCTGCTACTGTGCCTGGGAAAGCAGCAGCGGATGGCCCAAGTGCTTGGGCCCCTGCACCCATGCGGGAGACCTGGAAGAAGCTCCTGGATCTTGGCTCCAGGCTGGCTCAGCCCTGGCTGTTGTGGCCATTTGGAGCGTGAACCAGCAGGTAGAAGACTTCTATCTGTGTTTCTCCCTCTACGCCTGTAACTCTGCCTTTCAAATTAACAAATCTTTTGAAAAAAAGTTTTTTGGTGACATAACTGGTGCTTTGTAAATGTAGATTAAGTATGAGCAAAACATAATTCAGAAATTTCCACACAGATATTTATGTTTTAACATAATAACTGCTTTGCTTAGTCCTAATTTTGAAGAGGAGTGAGCAACAATAATTGTAGAATGTTGATTCACTTTGCTTCTTCAGATAAGGGACAGATCAGTTTTACTGCTCTGCTTAAGTAGTGCTCAAGCGTATCTAACAGAGCAGCCTCTTAGATTTCGCTGGACAGCACAATGCATTGTAGCTCTTAGATATGAACATTCTTTGATCTTGGTTTTTATATTTTTATCTAAGCATTAAACACTTCATTGCTTCCAAACAGCTAGATGATCTCTTTACTACAGGCAAAGCAGTTACTGGCTCAACCTCACATTCTTGGTTTGGATCAGGTGTTTGACGTCAGGTAGTCGAGTCCACGAGTGTGTGAATTGCTGGCATGTTGCCACTGAGCAGCTTCTGTGCCAAGTACCATAGAGTGAAGCATGATGACTCCAACAAATAGACAATAATTAGTGGCTGACATGATTAGGTACAATACATTTTATAATCAGCCCAGTGCTTTTCTCTCAGACCATACTTACAAATTTACAAGGTAGTTTAGAGACCTAGGTGTAGCTTAGTTAAGTTTAGTTGGATAAAGACCAAAACTAGATTTCAAAGCGCAATGTCCCCAAGGGGAAAACGCCAGGAGGTTGAGTCTTTTACTGATTGATTGATCACCCATGTGAGTGATTTTAATTTAACTTAATTTAACTCTTACAGTAACCTTAATTGTCTCAGCCAAGGTGATATCCTTAGCTAATGTAGAATTGCTCAGATCAAGTGCACTTTAAACTTTGTGTACAGGTATACCAGACCAATACTTCTCAGATCACGGTGAACATAGGAATCATCTGTGTTTATTGTTTAAAAGATTCTGAATAATTGGCATGTGACTTCAGATTCTGCATTTTAATCAACTTTCGGGTGATGCTGATGTCTTCGATCACATTTTCAGTGGTGAGGCTATAGACAATGAAAACAATAAAAGCATAAGTAAATTAAAAACTATAGGGAATCCTAGAGCCAAAAACAACCTAAAGCCACCAGTATAAGGTCTAAAAATTTGATTAATTTCTTTGGCTCTGGTGGGTTTGTACTCTTCATGCCTGTCGTTTGCTCACTCATGTTAAAGTGCAGCCAAATTAATTTGGATGACTGGTAGAAGAGAAGCACAGGTTCAAGAATGCGAAATGACCTCTTGGGAGTCCTTCATTCCTCCTCATTCTTAGTAGGCAAACATTTTTATTGTTTCCCAGGTGAAGTGCCCCTGGGGGCTGTGCAGCTCCTCTATGAGGGACAGGAAGAGTAAAGACTAGAAAGGGTGGATTAGAGCAAAAGGAAAAAGTTAATAGAGGTTAGCCCTATCATTGATAAAGATAAAATTAAAGTGGCTTCATGAGTTCCTTCTTGCCAAAAGGAACGCAAAGCTCAGCTGTTATTTTATTTCCTGCTGTGATCTGAAATAGAAAGGTTAAAAATGATTTTAAACAGATTAGGATAGTTTCATTCTGCTTCTGGAAATTCTGAAAATATATATAATCAGCATAACATATTGTTCAAATATGAAAAACAAAGAAAATTAAGTCAGCCAACGGGTCCAGTACCAGAAGCATTGGAGTGGGGGCAGGGGGTGCTGGTCTCCCAGGGAAACTCGGGTTTTTTTTGGAAGGAAAACAATAGTTATATTTATCTTTCTTTGAATTTTCTTGAAAAGTCCAATATACTGTGTATTAAAAATTGATATTTTGTCAGGATAAAATTGATTATATTTTCATGTCTATACATTAAAAAACCAAAATGATAAGAAAAATAAATTAGGCAATGTGGCTAATCTATGCTAATCTCTGTATTGAAAGGCAAGCAGTAGTGTTCTCACGTGGCTGTGGCATAAACTGCTTCCTGCTGAAACTCTCAAATAAGTAGATACACTGTGTAGTGTCAGGTGAGAATTTCCCTCAATTTACTGATTAGCTTAGTTCTAGGAAACTTTGAAAAATTGACAAATCATAACTGTAAGCACTGAGTCCTAATTTGGATAAGATCAATCCATTTTAAAAAATTATGGTATATCTGCTTTAATGCCTGATTTCATGCATTTAAAAAATTATTAGGAAGGAAGCAAGAGAGCTATTGAGAGAGAGAAAGAAAGAGAGCATGGCAAGGATGTGCTCATCCACTGTTTTTTTTTTTTTTTTTTGGACAGGCAGAGTTAGACAGTGAGAGAGAGACAGAGAGAAAGGTCTTCCTTTCCGTTGGTTCACCCCCCAAATAGCTGCTACGGCCGGTGCGCTGCACCGATCCGAAGCCAGGAGCCAGGTGCTTCCTCCTGGTCTCCCATGCAGGTGCAGGGTCCAAGCACTTGGGCCATCTTCCACTGCCTTCCTGGGCCACAGCAGAGAGCTGGACTGGAACCCCAACCAGGACTAGAACCCGGTGTGCCAGTGCCGCAGGCGGAGGATTAGCCTAGTGAGTCTCTGTGCCAGCCCGGGAACTCAACCTGTGTCTCCCACATGAGTGGCAGAAACTCATCTACTTTACCATGACTGCTGTCTCCTAAGGCCCTCATTAGCAGGAAGCTAGAATCTGGAGTGGAGCCCAGACCTGAACCCAAGCGTTCCCATGTGGGATGCTGGTATCTTAACCACTAGGCAAATTGCCTACTCCTTGTGGACTTTTTAATTAAGAAAAAAACCACCTCATTAAAAATTTACATGGAATATTGAAGGAACCATCATACAGTGCTAATTAACACTGTTTACAAAATGCTATCTAAATATTTTGTGAAAATGTATTAGGAGGGAGAAAATTTATCTACATGTCCCACAAAGCCAAGTGTAATACCCCCTGGCCCTCCTGCCCTGGGCTCTCTGTCTTACTGTTCTATTCAACATGGATAAAACTAAACAGACCCAATGTCTTCATTTTTTTTTCTAAGTCTCATTTGCAAATCATTTAATTATCAGTTATGTAGTCATATGGTTGCATTTTACCAATTAAAGGGCTTTGTTCGATAAAAATGGAGGTTCCACGTCTGATTTTCTTGAGTTCTTTTTACCAGATACTATGGGCATTTATTGTATTCTCTCTGTACCAGCACTGTTTGAAATCATTGCACCATTTGGGGAATTTCCTGTCAAATTCAACCTTTTCAGTTTCCTCAATGCTGTGCTTTGGACGTGGTTTGTCCTTCAGTGGTTCCTGAGCTGAAGTCTTGGTCCTCAGTGGGGGCCATGTTGAGATAGTGGAAGCTGTAAGAGGTGGAGCCTAGTGTAAGGTAATTAGGTCACTGGGGACACTGCTCTTGGAGAGGATTAATGATGATCGCTAAGAGCATGCAGTCCTTCCAAGAGTGTGTTGTTATAAAGGGAGCCCACTGCACACACTTGGCCCCTTCTGTATGCAGCCATTTTCCTTCCCACTTCTCTACCATGCTGTGGTGCTGCAAAGCATGTCCTCCCCAGAAGCTGAACACGTGGACACAGCTGATCTTGGACTTTCAGCCTCCAAGACTGTGCTGTAAATAAACCTCTTTTCTTTATAATGTACCCAGCCTCAGGGATTCGGTTATAACCACAGAAAATGGACTGGTTCTCAGACCCTTGGGTTCCTTTATATTTAGTTTCCAGACTTCTGTCCTGGGTTTCACCTACTACAAACCTGATTGCTGCACAGTTGTGTTTCCCTAAAATTGGAAGAGTTATTGCTGAATGTGATTGCATTTGGAGAATGGACCGTAGGAGATAATTAAGGTTAAGTAAGGACAGAATGATGAGGCCCTCATCTGATAGGCCTTATATGAAGAAGAAGAGATGTCTTTGCACACCCAGAGGCAAGGCATGAGGAGACATAGCAAGGAGGCAGATATGTGCAAGTTAGAAAGAGTACCTTTAACAGAAACTAAATCTTCAGAAGTGTGATAACACAGATTTCTGATTAAGCCTCACAGTCTGTTGTGTTTTGTTACATGACAACCAGAACAGATTAATGCACTACCCTCCTTTCCCTTTGGAAATAAAGCAACCTGAGGAAGTAGTGCTGGCTGAAATATGTTTTGTGGCAATAGGGAGACAGATACAGGGTTCAGAGGAGCAGTGGTTATAAGGTCAAAGCATCGATGCTGTGAGAAATTTTGTTTGCAACACATAGTATTTCCTACCAGCAGTGCCACCAGAAGCATCTGGATTTTGGTAGAGGCGATGGCAGGGGAGCCAGTTCAGCAGCAGTGCTAATCGTCATTCCTGTGGCTTAGCTATGAGCAGATCCTCTAGCTCACTCAGTAATCTTGTGAGCTACCTACCTACCCTCTTTTTAGAAAGTCCTTTTTTTTTTGGCCCCAGCCATAGTCATACTCCCTTACACTTGGAGATGTACTCTCTTTACACTTGGAGATGTACTAGAAGAATAGAAGGTAGAAAACATATTCTACTGAAAATGTTAGGTTTTAAGTGTTCAATCGGCAAGTGATGGGTGTTGAACATATTGTGTTTAATAGCGACATGTCTTGTGAAATTAGGATACAGGAAAGGATACATTCACGTACATGCACATGAGTACGTAGTTACTGATGATTTTTTTTCCACACATGCTGAGCCGTCTGCTGTCTGGCAAGGGTTAACACCATTGACCTGAACTAACCAGCAGAACCTGAAATGGTTACATACAAGCAGGTAGGAACTACAGGTGAAGCATTCACAGGCAAGCAGAGGATAATCATATTTCATTCCCAGGACAGATACCTTCTTTGTTTTTTCTGACCTTGGGAAGGCTTCTACCACAACTTGAATCATGTCATTTGAAACAAGTTTAATTAAAAGACAAAGGCCTCTACCGCATCATCTGATGCTATTAAATAATTCTGAACCATGAGGGTACTGCAAAATTTTGGTGGAAAATGGAATTAAAAGATGTATTTATTTTGCTGCAAAATTTTTTTGAACCACAAATATTTCTTTTCATAATATGCATTTTCCATGGATTTTTTGAATACCCCAATAACAAACATTGCTAAACCCACTTTTAAGATGATGAATATGAAGGAATAAAGGTCAAAAAATGAAGTAATAAGTTAGAAAAGTTACGGGATTCTGGCTGTAAAAGAAACAGAATCCATTTCTCTTGAGTATATACAACATCTTATATGTTCATATATTTCCTCTCTTTACTGTTATGTGATTTTTAAAAGTTTATGGAGCCTTCTTGGAATCACCTTTAGTTTTTATTTTCCAAGGACAATGCTTCCCTTCCTTTGTTTCTGCTCTTTTATAATGTTCACACTTCCCAGTAGATTTCAACTCTGCTTGTGAGTAACCTCATTAGCCTTTACTTTTATTAATGACCAGATTTGTGCTTTGTGTACTTCCACCATTTGCAAATGTTATCTATAGATCCACTCTAGTAACTTCTAGAGAGCTGAATTTATTCCTGTCAGATTAGGTTGGCTAATGTTACTAAAAATGTTGCCTCAATTATATTGTCGCAGCATTTTGGGGGAGCTTATTCTAGCTTCTAGTCTGTCTGCCTTGATCACTGATCACATTGCTAGTGTGTGAAATTCTAACGATAAATTCTTGGATGAATTATACCTGAAAAAACTTCAAATATTTCATTGCAAAGTAGAATTAAAAGATAAGTTTACTTTGATGTAAGTATTTTTGAAATGTATGTACATGGTTGGCCTTCAAAAAGCTCATGGAAATGGACTTTATGAAAAAACTCTGCATGGTTGTCTTAAGTTCTGCATCAAAATGAATGTGTCTTTTAATTCCATTTTTCATGATCTTCCTGGAGTAAACCTGGCCCAGAAGTATGACTAGATATATATAATTTGGATTACTAACCTATCAAATGACTTTTTGGTTGTATAACAGAAGCATATTTCCTTGTGAAAGTAAAGGCATCTTTCAGACAAGGTACTTGCTTACCTTTCTCTTCTCTAACATTCCATAAAACTCCATCACCAAGTCCTTTTGGTTTTATCTGGCAAATATGTTTGTGTCAGTTGTGTTCTAAGCATGATACAGACAAAGCAATCAAATTAGAAAAACTAGGGGGACTGTTTAGTGAAATGGCTTTTTCCTATTGATGTGAGCAGGACGTTTGGGAACCACAGTAGATATAGGTACCCTGGGGAGAACAAGCACCCCAAGACCAGAGGGACAAAGGCAGGAACAGTTGCTGGGAACTGGAAGGAGAGCGTACAGAGTAGAAGGCTGCCTTAGATACGGATGGATGATGTTGCAGAACACTTAACATCAGCACAAGGGTCCTCCCTGTTGCCCTTTTGCAGCCACAACTACTCGCTCTTGCCCCCAATCCCATCTTGATCTCTGGCAACCAATAGTTTCTTCTCCATTTCTCTGATTTTGTATTTTCAAGAATTGTATCTGTATGTGATCAGATGACATGGGATTGTTAGCACTGACTTTTTCAACTCTGCATGATTCTCGTCTCCTTACATATAGAGAGGTCAGAGGGGAGTGAGAAATATTACAGGGAAGTGGCTGTTTAGCCTCACAGGTAAGACACCTGTTTCCCAACTTGGAGGACCTGGATTTGATTCCCACTTGCGCTTCCTGACTCCAGCTTCTCACTAAGGAGGACCCTGGGAGGTAGTGGAGGTGGCCCCAGTAATTGGATCCCTGACACCTGCATGGGGTACCAGGTTGAGTTCCCAGCTCTTGGCTCTGGCCACATTCTGTCCTGGCTGTTGTGGGCATTTGAGGAGTGAACCAATAAGATGCAGTTTCCCTCTCTCTCTCCCTCTTTCCCTCTCCCTCTTTCCCTCTCTGTCTCTGTCTCTGTCTCTGTGTCTCCCTTTGTCTCTTCCCCACTCCCCTCTTCCTTCCCCTTCCTCTCCCTACTCCCCAGTTCCTGTGTTATTCAAAAACCAAAAAATTTTATTACAACCATTCCAGGGGATTTCTAGTGCTACTGTATTGAGATCTTTAGCACTCCCAGGGAGTTCCTGACTTGCTTGTTTGCTTGCTTGTTTCTTCTTTCTTTTTCTCTAAGATCTCCAGAGCCCTGGAGTTGATTTGTAGGGAAAGTACATCCTATTACAGTTCTTTTGCTTTTGTGCCAACAAGGAATGGTGGAAAGTTAAGCTCGGTTATATTCCTGATTTCTGAAGATTGGTCTGGATTCTTTGCTGATAAGAGGCATCTGGTCTAGTCCGGTAGTTCTTATCTGTTTTTCATCCCTTTGTTGCAAGAGCCTTCCCTCTAAATGACAGAATTACTTGATTTGTGGTTTTTTTTTGTATTTTTCAAAAGTGTGTTTTTATTTGTCATTCCCACTTTTCTGTTTCAGGGAAAGAGAAGGTTGATTAACAGAATTTTGTCTTTAGTTACCACTTATCAAATTGAAAGCAAACATAGGCTATTCCTTATTTAGAAATTCTTATTATTTTGCCCTATATCTCCTCATGTTCTTAGGGAAGAGAGACGGTGTCGCATTGCCTTTACTCCAACACCATTCCTTAAGAGCCCTTAAACACACTTCAAATTAGGAACATTGTTTACATTGGGCTTTCATGTAGAACTGTGCCTTGTAGTTGAGTCAAGAGATAGGGTCTAAGAACAAGAAAACATGCAGAAGACCAGAGGGATTAATCTAAATGCCCAATTTAGGATATAGGAGAGGCCCTAGTGGTTAGGCAAGTAGTGTTAGACAGTCATGAAAAGAATTTAAGGTCTGAGGAGCTGGAAAGTGGAGTGGCTGATGAGTTTGCATTCATCCTCACAGGTGATTAATTTGACAATCAAACCATTGTCAAACAAATCCCACCTGGAAATTTAACAACACACAATCTGGGCTCAGAGCAGAGGCGCTGTCACAGGGAAAAGAACAAGAGATCTGATGCCTCCGTTACTCACTTATCCCACTCCCTGTGCCAGCTGCTGAGGCACAGCTGTGGAATGCTAGGACTGGAGAACCACCATTTGAAGCCACTTAACCAGGAAAAGATTTCTAAGTAGCTGAGGATGACAATTTAGTCTCCCAAATTCCTATACCTAACACATACTAAATTCCTTATATTTTAAAAATAAGCTCAGCGTTCATTATTTATTGACTTTGCATGCCATTTCCAGCCGAGATGAGTACTAAGATCTGATCTGGTAGTACAATTTTATGCGTACATTCTTTGCTCAGTTCCCTAGGATTCTAGGAAACATATAAACTATTGAAAAGTATTAAACCTTTAAATTAGATCCACAACATGGCCAGTGACAAAAATTTTATGTGCCACCTATTTTTCCAACAATATACATATAATTCTATTCCACTGTCTTTATATCCTAAAAAAGAGAAAGCTTCAGGGGAACATGTCAAACCGAAATATAAAGCTAGCCCAAGTACTTGCAAAGAAAAGCATTCCTAGCATGTGTTGAAAGTTATTTTTGACATTTCTATAAATAAGCTCATCCCACATTTCTGTGCACTTCCTTCACTTAATAAGAATTTTCAAAAAAATCGATCAGTAGAGTTTGCTGCTTTTCATAAAAATTTCAGTTAACTTATTTTTTTTATTTTTAGAAAAAACTGAGTATAAATATTGCTATTGAATTTCTGCATTCATTAAAGTAGTTTAAAGTTCAACTCTTTATTTTAAAAAGTTATTTGCTGGGGCCAGTGCTGTGGCCAGTGGGTTAAAGCCCTGGCCTGCAATGTCAGCATCCCGTATGGGCGCCAGTTCGACTCCTGGCTGCTCCACTTCTGATCCAGCTCCCTGTTAACGCACCTGTCAAAGTAGTGGAGGATGACCCAAGTGGTTGGGCCCCTGCACCCACATGAGAGACCTAGAAGAAGCTCCTGGCTCCTGGCTTTGGCAATGATGGAAGACCTTGCTCTCTCTCTCTCTCTCTCTCTCTCTGTAATTTCAAACGAATAAAATAAATCTTTAAACAAAAATGCTATTTATCACTTAGACATCAATTTAAAAATATGTTTGCTAGTGTTACGTAGTTGCCAATGATCAACTGCCAAGGGTACAGATTTTCTAATAAGACTTAAAGGGTGTCAAACAGAGCATGGATGAGTTTAAAATGATTAGAGATCATTAGAAAACATGATAGAATTGCCTGGAACTATTCCAGGAGTCCATCACACTGATAGAAAAGAAAGCACCAAGGAAAAGCAACTTGTGATCACAGGTCTGTCTGTCATTGATAGTGACTTCCTAGTTCAGAATAGAAGAAATTGTTTTCTTAAACTAATTTTGTATGTGTTGGGGAAAATAGCATTTTAGTGAATTTTAACCTAAAAGAGAAATTGTAAAACAAAAAAGACATAAAATCTATGTGTACTTTCTAATCAGTCATTTTATTCACCTTCATATCAGCCTCCTGGAGGTAATAACTACTTATTAAGCACCGTGACATCCCAGGGAATATGACAGGCTCTGAGGACATAGTACATAGTACATGTTTCCTCTGACCTCCAAGGGCTGTACAGGTAGAGAAAACCACAACATGAATGGTGTCAGATACAATGAGTACCCTCTAGGAGCTGTGTTCACAAAGATCAACATCGCTCCACAAAGACCTCTTTGAAAAGTGTTTTTAGTGAAATATGAAGGAATGAAGGGCAGGAGGCTGAGGAGAAGGCCACGGAACATTCCTGGATCATTCCCTGAGGCAGGAGAGAACCCCCTCCTCTGGATACATAGAGAAGTCCAGGTGTAACTGTGTGAAATAAAGGGAGTTTGAATGAATAAAACTAGAGGGGTTAGCAGGGACCAGTGATTCATACTATTTCATACAAAGCTCTAGAATAATCTTATCTTTTAATTTTTTAAAGATTTATTTTTTTATTGAAAGGCAGAGTTAGAGAGATAGAGACGGAGAGAGAGGTCTTCCACCCACTGGTTCACTCCTCAAATGGCCACAATGGCCAGAGCTGGGCCAGCCCAAAGCCAGGAGTCAGGAGCTTCTTCAGGGTCTCCCACACAGGTGTGGGGCCCAAGGACTTGGGACATTTTCCACTGCTTTCCCAGGCCATAACAGAGAGCTGGGTCAGAAATGGAACAGCAGGGACTTGAACCAGCACCCACGTGGGATGCTGGCACTGCAGGTGGGAGCTTTACCCACTATGCCAAAGTGCCAGCCTAAATAATCTTATTTTAAACTTTTTATCTTAAACTATTTAGCTGAGAAAGTTTGAGCATTTTCAAGGTATACCAATGATGTTTTGATATATATATAGTATAATGATTGTCATAATAAAATTAATTAACATATTCATCACCACCCATGAGGTACACTAGATTTCTGGAATTACTTATCTTGTAACAGAAACTTTGTACTCTTTGACCAACACCTTAACATTTCTCCCGGATCCCAGCCCCTAGCAACCACCATTTTACTCTCAGTTTCTGTGTGTTCAGCTTTCACATATTCCACCTATAAGTAAAATAGCACAGTATTTGCCTTTCTGTGCCTGGCTCATTTCATTTAGCAATATGTCCTCCAGTTTCATCCATGTTGTCACAAATGACAAGGCTTCCTTTTTTTTTTTTATCTTTTATTTAATGAATATAAATTTCCAAAGTACGACTCATGGGTTACAATGGCTCCCCCCCCCATACCGTCCCTCCCACCCACAACCCTCCCCTTTCCCACTCCCTCTCCCCTTCTATTCACATCAAGATTCATTTTCGATTATCTTAATATACAGAAGATTAGCTTAGTGTACCTTAAGTAAGGATTTCAACAGTTTGCTCCCACACAGAAACATAAAGTGAAAAATAATAGATGATTTTTTTTAAATGATGATGAAATCAGATCAGACCTATTGTCATGTTTAATCCCAGTGAGAGTCAAGTTGGGAATTGATACTTTCTTTTTTTTTTTTTTTTTTAACAGAAGATCAGTTTAGTGTACATTAAGTAAAGATTTCAATCGTTTGCACCCCCATAGAAACACAAAGTGAAATATACTGTTTAAGTACTCGTTATAGCATTAAGCCTCAATGTACAGCACATTAAGGACAGAGATCCTGCATGAGGAGTAAGTGCACAGTGACTCCTGTTGTTGACTTTACAAATTGACACTCCTGTTTATGGCATCAGTAATCTCCCTATGCACCAGTCATGAGTTTCCAAGGCTATGGAAGCCCCTTGAGTTCTCCAACTCTTATCTTGTTTAGACATGGTCATAGTCAAAGTGGAGGTTCTCTCCTCCCTTCAGAGAAAGGCACCTCCCTCTTTGAAGACCTATTCTTTCCACTGGGATCTCACTCACAGAGATCTTTTTGCCAGAGTGTCTTGGCTTTCCATGCCTGAAATACTCTCATGGGCTTTTCAGCCAGATCCGAGTGCCTTTAGGGCTGATTCTGAGGCCAGAGTGCTATTTAGGACATCCTCCATTCTATGAGTCTGCTGAGTATCTCACTTCCCATGTTGGATCACTCTCCCCTTTATTTATTCTATCGGTTAGTTTTAGCAGGTACTAGACTTGTTTATGTGCTCCCTTTGACTCTTAGTCCTATCATTATGATCAATTGTGAACTGAAATTGATCACTTGGAATAGTGAGATGGCATTGGCACATGCCACCTTGATGGGATTGAACTGGAATCCCCTGGTATGTTTCCAACTCTACTAATTGGGGCAAGTCAGCCCGAGCATGCCCCAAATTATACATCTCTTCCCTCTCTTATTCCCACTCTTATGTTTAACAGGGATCACATTTCAGTTAATTTTCAACACTTAAGAATAACTGTGTGGTAATTACAGAATTAAACCAGTCATATTAAGTAGAACAGACAAAAAAAATACTAAGAGGGATAATGTATTAAGTTGTCCATTAACAGTCAGGGCTATGCTGATCAAGTCACCGTTTCCCATAGTGTCCATTCCACTTCAACAGGTTTCCTTTTTGGTGTTCAGTCAGTTGTCACCGATCAGGGAGAACATATGGTATTTGTCCCTTTGGGACTGGCTTATTTCACTCAGCATGATGTGTTCCAGATTCCTCCATTTTGTTGCAAATGACTGGATTTCGTTGTTTCTTACTGCGGTATAGTATTCTAAAGAATACATATCCCATAATTTCTTTATCCAGTCTACTGTTGATGGGCATTTAGGTTGGTTCCAGGTCTTGGCTATTGTGAATTGTGCTGCAATAAACATTAGGGTGCAGACCGCTTTTTTGTTTGTCAATTTAAACTCCTTTGGATATAAAATCAATGCACAAAAATCAACAGCCTTTGTATACACAAGCAATGCCATGACTGAGAAAGAACTGCTAAGATCAATCCCATTCACAATAGCTACAAAAACAATCAAATACCTTGGAATAAACTTAACCAAGGACGTTAAAGATCTCTACGATGAAAATTACAAAATCTTAAAGAAAGAAATAGAAGAGGATACCAAGAAATGGAAAAATCTTCCATGCTCATGGATTGGAAGAATCAATATCATCAAAATGTCCATTCTCCCAAAAGCAATTTATAGATTCAATGCAATCCCAATCAAGATACAAAAGACCTTCTTCTCAGATCTAGAAAAAATGATGCTGAAATTCATATGGAGGCACAAGAGACCTCAAATAGCTAAAGCAATCTTGTACAACAAAAACAAAGCCGGAGGCATCACAATACCAGATTTCAGGACATACTACAGGGCAGTTGTAATCAAAACAGCATGGTACTGGTACAGAAACAGATGGATAGACCAATGGAACAGAATTGAAACACCAGAAATCAATCCAAACATCTACAGCCAACTTATATTTGATCAAGGATCTAAAACTAATTCCTGGAGCAAGGACAGTCTATTCAATAAATGGTGCTGGGAAAACTGGATTTCCACGTGCAGAAGCATGAAGCAAGACCTCTACCTTTCACCTTACACAAAAATTCACTCAACGTGGATTAAAGACCTAAATCTACGTCCTGACACCATTAAGTTATTAGAGAACATTGGAGAAACCCTTCAAGATATTGGCACAGGCAAAGAATTTCTGGAAAAGACCCGGGAGGCACAGGCAGTCAAAGCCAAAATCAACTATTGGGATTGCATCCAATTGAGAAGTTTCTGTACTGCAAAAGAAACAGTCAGGAGAGTGAAGAGACAACCGACAGAATGGGAAAAAATATTTGCAAACTATGCAACAGATAAAGGGTTAATAACCAGAATCTACAAAGAGATCAAGAAACTCCACAAAAACAAAACCAACAACCCACTTAAGAGATGGGCCAAGGACTTCAATAGACATTTTTCAAAAGAGGAAATCCAAATGGCCAACAGGCACATGAAAAAATGTTCAAGGTCACTAGCAATCAGGGAAATGCAAATCAAAACCACAATGAGGTTTCACCTCACCCCGGTTAGAATGGCTCACATACAGAAATCTACCAACAACAGATGCTGGCGAGGATGTGGGGAAAAAGGGACACTAACCCACTGTTGGTGGGAATGCAAACTGGTCAAGCCACTATGGAAGTCAGTCTGGAGATTCCTCAGAAACCTGAATATAACCCTACCGTTCGACCCAGCCATCCCACTCCTTGGAAGGCTTCCTTTTTTATGGTGAAAAATACTCTATTGTATATATGTATCAGAATTTTCTGTATCTATTCACTTAGGACATGGAGATTGTTTCCATCTCCTGGTTATTGTGAATAATGCTGTGATGAACCAGCAGATGCAGATGTATCTTTTTTTTTTTTTTAACAGATAGAGTTAGACAGTGAGAGAGAGAGATACAGAGAGAAAGGTCTTCTTTCCGTTGGTTTGCCTCCCAACTGGCCGCTACGGCAGGCGCACTGCGCCGATCCGAAGCCAGGAGCCAGGTGACTCCTCTTGGTCTCCCATGCAGGTGCAGGGCCCAAGGACCTGGGCCATCCTCCACTGCCTTCCCGGGCCACAGCAGAGAGCTGGACTGAAAGAGGAGCAACCGGGACAGAATCCTGTGCCCCAACCGGGACTAGAACCCAGGGTGTCAACGCCACAGGCAGAGGATTAGCCTAGTGAGCCGCAGTGCTGGTGAAGATGTATCTTTGACATCTTGATTTCATTTGATTTGGATATATATCTGGAGTTGTGATTGCTGGTTCATATGGTAGATTTGTTTTAAATTTTTTGAAAGATCCTCCATTATGTTTTCCACAGTGGTGATAACAATTTACGCTTCTACCAACATTACACAAGGGTGCAGAGCCATGGAATAATTTTAAGCAAAGGATGGAGCATTAAATAATTTGTATTTTAATAGATTAATTATATGGGAAAAGAAAGTAATGATTTCCAAAAGGTGATGGCAGCAGAGGAGAGGTGGTTGACTTTTGGACTTTTTGGGAGTCAGTGTCTGATAGGTTTGGTGATTATGCAGAAGTGAGAAAGAGTGAAAAAAGGATGTGGATGAGTCAGATTTGGCACAGGGTTAAGCATGTTGATGAATTAGATGAGGGAGACAGAAGAGGGGATGAGTTGGGTGCTGGGAAACAAAGAATACACAGATGTTGAGTTTGTGGTTCAGAAGAGAATTTGGGTCTGCAGGTACACATTTGGGGACCATAAATACACAGGTAACATGGACGATGATGAGAACGGATTGGATGATGAAGGTAAGAGGAAAGGGAAAGGCAGTAGACCCTGGGGTTTCTCACAAGTATGCTGGGAACAGGTTGTACTGTTGTGGGATACAGCTAGGCAAAGGGACTGAAGCCTGAAGCTCAATCACTGCTGGACAGCTCCCCTGCCACCCAGGTGCAGTGTGGCTTGTTAACTGACAGTGTTAGCCCACCCACGTGTGCTGCTGATGGGCAATTCCAGTCAATCCTCCGTTGGACAGCATGGCCTGGCCTGCAGGACAACTCCCTTTGTGTGCACCACTCAAACTTCCATTTCTATTTGCACTCAGTGCAAGTCTCCCTTTCTGGACACCGTCCAGGCTTTGTCAAGCGCCCCATCCCCACCTCACCCCTTTCTATGTAGTAGAAACTTCAAGTTCCACAATGCTGCAAACTTAGAACAAGCACCAGCTGGGAATATCCAACATGGCTTCAGGATGTGTTCCCCTACCACCTCCCATCACATGGTATTTGGGGCATTGCAATGTCATTATTAAAAGAATTTCAATGGAGGACACTCCCATTCCCATCACATGCCTGATGCCATGACATTTCTGATATTTCCCAAAAGGGCCTGGAAGTGGGTTGTGCTCAAGTCCTGGCCCAAATCCTGCTCCCTTTTGAATGTTCGGTTGAATCCCACCCAGGACCTCACCCCTATGGACAGTATAAAGGGAAGGCTTAAGCTTGTTAAGGAAGCTTCTTTCTTTGTTGAGGACTTTGTCTCTGTTAGAGGTTTTATCTCGGAGGGGGCTTTTGCTTCATGAGCTTTTCTCTGTTTGGGGACTTTTTGTGTTTTGGCTGTTCATATTATCTCTGTCAGCTCAGTTCTTGAGTGTGCATTTTTGTTCGGCTCTGTTGACCTTTATGCCTCTACATTTGAGTTCTTTCACATGTGGAGGCAAGAACCTGGACTAAGCCTAGCCATGTGCTCCATGGCTCTGGTCTGCATTAAACTTGTCATTTCACCTAAGACAATTTAATTCTTTTTGAATTAGTGCAATCTTTAATATTGTTATATCTTTTCATGCAACCATGGTTGACCTATTGCTATATAACAAATTAACCCAAAATTTAATAGCTTAATACAAAAATGATCTTCATAAAAATGATGAGTCTGTAGGCTAGTAGGACTCATATATGTAATTACTCTGCTATAAGTGATGTCTGTTAGGACTACATTATTCTGGGGATTGGTTGAGCTGGAACATCCAACATGGTTCATTCCTCTGGTAAGAGTTTGGTATTAGAACTTGGCTAGGGATTCAGCTAATCAACTAGAGTGCTTTATTTCCCTTCCATGTGGCCATTCTGTTTGGCTTTGGCTTCTCACAGCATGACTACTGGTTTTCAAGAGGAAAAGCTACTGGAACTCTTGTATTTGGGTTCAGAGTAGCCAGAACATGACTTTCGTGTCATTCAATGCATTTGAAGAGTTGATTCAGAATCCATCTCTTCATGGAAGGAGCAGAATGTGCAATAGGGAGAGAAAAAAATAGTGATAGGGTGCTCTGAAAGTGTTCTATCATAGAGGACAATATCTTAAATATATCACCAATGTCACTAATATGAGTCCAGAGTAGCATTTGTTTCATACACTTATGACTAATTTTACTGTTTAAAAATCATTTATGTTATTAGTTATGTTAATTTACAAAGATTCTTGTGTAACTGACATATCAGTAGCTGAAGCACCTGTAATAGTCAGGCCTAGAATGTACCTTTTTCCATTAGAATGCTAGATAAGCAGTGCTAGACTGTGAATTTGTGATTAGACATGGAGCTGTTACCTTAGTTGTAACACATATTATGTGTGTGTGTATATATATATTATAAAATTATATTGCATGATATATATAACATCACACTGTCTATACTATATTAAAATAAAGTACAAGAATAACTAATTTAAAAAAAATGAGAGTAAGCATACATGTAGAATGTGCAATGAAAAATAAAAAATAATAGAATTTTTTAAAAGATCTATTATTTATTTGAAAGGCAGTGTGGCAGAGAGGGAGAGAGACAGAGATATTCCATCCTCTGCTGATTCACTTCTCAGGTGTTCACAGTAGCTGGGGCTGAGTCAGGCTGAAGCCAGGAACCACTCCATTCCAGGAAGCAGGAACTCCCATGTGGGTGGCAGGAACCCATATTGCTCTGCCATCACCTGATGTCTTTCAAGCACATTAATAGGTAACTGGATTGGACGTGAGGAGCAGGGACTCCAACAAATCACTCTACTGGGCTTCCCATGCACTTACCTGACCCATGACAACACCATACCTGCCCACAGAATATTATAAAAAACGAGAACACTCTTTAAACACTATGCAGATGAATTTAAAACTCATAGTATCTAGCTGTACATGAAAAGAATAATTCCACCTAAGTAGGGTGTATTATAGGAAGATGAGGATCGTGAAAATAGTAATCTATTAATTAAAAGCACAACAGAGAAATGAAACTATGTGATAATTTCAAAGAGTATCAGTCTGTTTGAAATTATTTTACTATGAAACAGGGGGCACATTGCTGTTAAACTTAAGAACAAGACCAAGATGCCCTTGATCACTTTTCAGTATTCATGTGGAAAAGCTGTCTGATCCAATTAGACAGGAGAAAGAAATGAGGTGTTAATCATAGTCGAGAGGAAGCACTGTTCTATGTGTAACTGACACAACCACAGAGAGTTAATTACAAACTACTTAAGTAGAATGTTATTGAGTATACCAGCTTCTTTCAAATTAATATACAGAAAATTACTTTCAGAGAGAGTGACACTTTTGCTTCTTGGTCAGAGATAGAATGAAGGCATTTTGGAAAATGCCTTCTTTGCTTCTTTACTGAACATTTAAGAGGATCACCTAGTTTATCCAAATTAAAGCAAGTTCCTCTAACCCTTGAGGAAACTATAGCAGAAACTGGCCATGACAAAGGCATCTCTAAATATTGTTTGATATTCTGCACTAGTTCATATGAAGAAGCTGGGTAAGTTTCCATAGGAGTCAGATAACTTCTGGAGAGCACCTCACACCTCTACCTGGCGTCTGAAAGGAAAATAGATTTCTAAGTAAACCCCCTGAATTCTGAAATGTTTTAGTGGGAAAGCATCAAGACAGAGAGAAAACACTGCCAATCTGGGGCAAGGATGTCTGCAAGAATAAGAACTACAGGCTACATTTTCACCTTAAGCTTGTGGGTAAAATTATATTGGGCACAGAAACAATAGCCAATGATTCATGGCACATTGATTCAGTGGAGGTATTTGTTACAAAGATGAGTAAAAAGAGTAAGGGAGGGGCCAGCACTGTAGCACGGGGGTTAAGCCACCGCATCTGATGCCAGTATCCAGTTTCAGAACACTGGTTCAGTTTGAGGCTGGTTGATTCAGCTCCCTGTTAATGCTCCTGGAAAACCAGCAGAAGATGGCCCAGCTACTTGGCCACCCACATGGGAGACCTAGCACAAGGTCCAGGCTTCTAGCTTCCCTAGACTTCGAGGACTTTGGGGGTGTAAACCAGCACATGAAAGATCATTCTGTATTTTTCTCTCTTTCTCTGTCACTATGCCTTTCAAATAAATAAAATCTTTTTCTAAAACAGAAAGCAATTTATTGGGTACAAACTTGAAGTTAGAAGTCTGTATCTGATAAGCAGACTCAATCAGAGGAAATTCTAAACTCATTCCCTTGCATGTGCATACACATTTGCTTATTGATAAATTTATGATGTATTTATTACCCAAATTATTTATGATGGATATCTCTGAAGAACTGGAACATAGAAGGCAAATATGAATCTTTTATCCTTTGTATATCTAAACTGTTTAAATTTCTGTAGAATAGCATGTGTTCTTTTTATGATAAATGCAATGGATTTTTAAAGACATACTGTCTTTTAAAAAAGATTTATTTGTTTCAAAGGCAGAGTTAGAGCAGAGACTGAGATCTTCCATCTGATGGTTCACTCCCCAAATGACTTCAACAGCCAGGGCTGAGCCAGGCTGCAGTCAGGAGCAAGAAACTTGATCCAGGTCTCTTACGTGGGTGGCAGGGATCCAACACTTGTCCAGTTCTGCTATTTTCCCAGATGCATTTTCAGGGAGCTGGATGGGAATCAAAGCAGCCAGACCTCGAATTGGTACTGATATGGGATGGCAGCTTAGCAGGGAACAGCTTAACCCACTGGTACCACAACACTCACCCAAGATAGCTTGTCTTTAAATATGAGAATAAATGGTGCTAAGTCCTGGTCATCCATGGTGGCTTTGGGATCCGCAAGGAAGGAAGGCCTATACTTCTGGGAAGAAAAGTCCTTGTCAAGGTCCCTGTGGGTGCCTAAAGGTCAACCAATGAGGATCAGATCCGCCTCAACCTTTAACTCCCATGCCCTGAATCTATAAAAGGAGTTCTCCCAATCTCTGACGCGCGACTTCCCCGGCCCCCGCTATGTTCCCCAATTGGACCCGTGAACCTCGCCCGGGAGTGGATCCCCAATAAAAGCCTGTGAATTAATTGATTTGTCTGCCTGGAAAGATTTGTTACATGCCAGACACCTTGCAGATGGTGCCGAAACCCAGGCAACGAAGAAAGAGGACCTTACAGAGAAGAATAATTTCCACTAGGGCTAGGCTGTGAGCAAGGCAAGATTCATTCAGGACCCTCCTGCCACAGCAGCCAGAAGAAGAGGCTCCAAGAGAGGAAGCAGCCCCAAGAAAGTGGCTGAAATGGTGTCTTTTAAGTACAATTTGAATGACAAAGTGGGGGGACAAAACCATCAGAGGGTCAGAACTGTAATCCTCTCTAGCCTGCTCATTATGGAACAAAATCTTTCTATTCTCATGATAAAACTGAGAAATCAGGCACTTTTGTCTTGCTAAAGTGCATTTTGTTGGACTGCAACACATCCAATGTGTTTTTTTTGTTTTTGTTTTTTTTTTTTGTCAGGCAGAATGGACAGTGAGAGAGAGAGACAGAGAGAAAGGTCTTCCTTTGCCGTTGGTTTACCCTCCAATGGCTGCCTTGGCCGGCTCGCTGCGGCCAGCACACCACGCTGATCCGATGGCATGAGTCAGGTGCTTCTCCTGGTCTCCCATGGGGTGCAGGGCCCAAGCACTTGGGCCATCCTCCACTGCACTCCCGGGCCACAGCAGAGAGTTGACCTGGAAAAGGGGCAACCAGGACAGAATCCGGCGCCCCGACCGGAACTAGAACCCCGTGTGCCGGCGCTGCAAGGTGGAGGATTAGCCTAGTGAGCCGCGGCGCCGGCCCCAATGTTTTCTACAGGAAAACAACTTTGAGATTTTAGGAAGGAAGATTGAATCCTTGCTGAAAAATATTTCAGCTTACAAAGGAATGTATCAAAGTGATCTTGATAGATTTTTCTTTCTAATTAAGGCTGCTAGCAAGTGTGGTAGACAGGATAGATCTTTGAGAAGGAGGAATTCTAATAGGCAATAACAGTGGTATTCTGAGGAGTCAGATGGGTTAATAGGCAGCCAGGGTGGTTCCAGTGGAAACTGAAAGTGCAAAATCTTTAGCAAGGTCAAAGGTGCCTGCCTGCCCACTCCTTATCGTGAGAATAGCAAGAGAGTGGCAAATCCTTCTGAGCTCCCAGTTTATTGCAAAGCAAGTTAGGTATCCCACTCTTCTGGTGGCTCTTTGTTTTATCCTGAGCAAGCCAGATAGGATGAAAGATTGCAAGTCAGGTCTTTTGATGGTTTTGTCCCTGCCTTGTAATTGAATGCCAAGTTTTTTTTCTTCCCCAAAATTGTGCTTAAAAACCTCAGTACTGGCTGGCGCCATGGCTCACTAGGCTAATCCTCCACCTGCGGCACTAGCACCCCAGGTTCTAGTCCTGGCTGGGGTGCCGGATTCTGTCCCGGTTGCCCCTCTTCCAGGCCAGCTCTCTGCTGTGGCCCGGGAGTGCAGTGGAGGATGGCCCAGGTGCTTGGGCCCTGCACCCCATGGGAGATCAGGAAAAGCACCTGGCTCCTGGCTTCAGATCAGTGCGGTGCACCGGCCGCATTGCACCAGCCGCAGCGGCCACTGAGGGGTGAACCAACGGAGAAAAGGAAGACCTTTCTCTCTCTCTCTCTCTCACTGTCTACTCTGCCTGTAAAAAAAAAAAAAAAAAAAAAAAAAAAAAAAAAGGAAAAAGAAAAAATGAAAAACACCTCAGTACTGGCCTCTTTGGGTTTTGCCTCTCTTGGAGAACTCCACTCCCCACCCCCATGCCACATGCCACTGTGGCTGGAGGTCTTTGTCTATAGTAAATCTTGCTTTTAAATTTCTCTGCTTTTGTCTGCTTGGAAATTCTTCTTCTGTGTGAGACAAAGAACTCACGTAATAATATTTTCTCTGCTGCTGTTTCACCTGTCACAGTATGAATCTTTATAAATCCTATGAAACAAATTCAATAACCCTGCCTAAATAGTTCAGAGTGCATTGATATTTAAAGAGTATTAATGAAGTAGGCAGGCATACAGGTCAAAATTGATTAGGTTTGTGAGCTGGAAGACCACGCCTTCACTACGCCCCTGTGTGACCTCATCCCCCTACCTGGCCACATCTGGGTGCCCACCAGCCAATCAGGTTAATTAACCACTCCCCTTTGGAAGTGGGTTAAAAGCCTGGGACACTGTGTGTCCTGCCCTTCTCCTCTTTCCTGGCCTCTTGCCAGGAAGGGGCTGGCTGCAGCCCTGCACCTCCAGGGTGTGAGGCCTTCTGGCCTCCTGCCCTAGGCTTCCTGGCCTAGATGCCCCTCCACGTGGCTGGTTACTGGTGCTTAGTATGAACCCAGATTTGCCTCTCTCTCTTAAATAAAGCTCTCACTCTCCTATGCATCTGTTTCACAAAATAAGGATTAAAATGTACCATGCTGCCTTGTTTATCTGTGCCGGTATTTAGAATTCTTCTCTAAATATTAGGCCAGAACCTTCTTGGGCTTATTATTATTAGGGTTTTGTTAATAAGCATATGTTGAAATCATATGGCACCCCAAATTCTGGTAGCACATGTGGCACCCCAGATAGCACTTCTGGGGAACTTTAAGGGGCCATATTTTTGGTGTAAATTTTAGGGGATCACGTCCAATTTCATTAATGCTTATTATTGACTGACATTTTGTAGCAATAAGGAGAATTGTAATGCAATTAAATTGTTACTTTGTTTCTTTTGAATTTGAAGTCAGTTATACCTGTAAGAATAAAGTTTTGAAGGAAGATGGTTTTCATTCAGGACATTTGGACAAGGTAGATGGTGTGGAGTAGGTTCTTGTTGTTCATGGTACTGTTCTATAAAGTCAACACAAATTCTGCATTACTGAATGCCAAATCATTGCACCTCGGGGAAATACAGGTTGAGTTTCTGCCAGCCTTTGGGAATAACGTTTTAGTCAAATGCTCAGTACATAATCTGGCTTTGTTCTTCTGTTGGAAGACACCTTTTTTAAGATATGTTTTATGCATTGACATTGAAATTATGGTTGACAGCTCTATAATTTATATCTGAGTGAAGCTTATATAATGTACTGTTTTCCTCCATCTTGGATTTTGGAAGTAGTACTTCAGCACCATGCTTTGGAGCCATATTGAACAAAATCACCCACAAAAACATAAAAATGTGAAAAACATAGCACTATATAGACTACAAAAAGAATACTTATTACAGTGTGGATGGAATGTTGCTCAGCTGGGAATGTGGAGAATTCAAAGTTTTCCCTGCACTGGGCATGACTGTAATCAATTCAAAAGCACTGTGCATACTGATTTGGGGCTTTATAAATAATGTTATAAATGTTAGTGAGTAAGTGAATTTGCAAATATGAAATCTGTGAACACTGAGATAGACTCCATCTTTCAACCAAGCTCCATGGAATAACATCCGTGTAACTGGGATCTAAGCTTTTATGTTTTAATCTGCAGGTTTTAACTATTTATTTTCCCTTTTCTTTGGTTTTGAGAAAGAAAAGAAGAAGCAGTTGAGCAAACTTGAGATGATACTTCCTGTTACCTCATGACTTACAGGATATGGGTATATTTGTTATTCCTCTGAAGATAAACTGACTCCCTGCCTAGACCAGGTTCATACCAGGTTAGGGGGCCAGCGTTGACTTAGGTTTGATATCAGAAATGATCCCCCCAAATCTTATCAAAATGTGGCCCCTAAAGTTCCCCAGAAGCACCATCTGGGATGCCACATGTGTTACCGGAATTTGGGGTGCCATATGATATCACCATATGCTTATTAATAAATCCCCCTTTTTTATTTGACAGGCAGAGTTAGTGAGAGAGAGAGAAACAGAGAGAAAGGTCTTCCTTCCATTGGTTCACCCCCCAAATGGCTGCTATGGCTGGTATGCTGCACTGATCTGAAGCCAGGAGCCAGGTGCTTCCTCCTGGTCTCCCATGTGGGTGCAGGGCCCAAGCACTTGGGCCATCCTCCACTGCCTTCCTGGGCCACAGCAGAGAGCTGGACTGGAAGAGGAGTGACTGGGACAGAATCCGGCACCCAAATGGGGCTAGAACCTTGAATGCCAGTGCTGCAGGCCTAGTGAGCCGTGGCACTGGCCTAAATCCCCAATATTAATAAGCTTGAGAAGGTTCTTGCCTAATATTTAGAGAAGAATTCTAAATACTGGCACAGATAAACAAGGCAGCATGGTACATTTTAAGCCTTTATTTAGTGAGAAAGATGCATAGGAGAGTGAGAGCTTTATCTAAGAGAGAGAGGTAAATCTGGGTTCATACTAAGCACCAGTAACCAGCCACGTGGAGGAGCATCTAGGCCAGAAAGCAGGTGGCCCGAAGGCCACGTGCCCTGGAGATGCAGGGCTACAGCTAGTCTGCTCCTGGCTAGAGGCCAAGGAAAAAGAGAAGTGGGCTGGTAGGCACCCAGATGTGGCCAGGTAGGAGCATGAGGTCACAAAGGGGCATAGAGAAGGTGTGGTCTTCCAGCTCACAAACCTAATCAATTTTAACCTGTGTGCCTGCCTACTTCACTTCTTTTGGAATCTCCAAATTTACCATGAGAATAGCAAGGAAGCTCCTCCTGAGCTCACAGTTTATTCTGAAAACAAGTAATCTACCCCACCCTTAGCAGGCCAGACAGGATGGAGAATTGTAAATGAGGTCTTTTGATGGTTTTTGTCCCTGCCTGGTAACTGAAGGACAATCTGATTGTCAGTTGTTTTTTTTTTTCCTTTTTAAATTGAACTTAAAGCTGACTGCCACCAGTCCCCTTTGGGTTTTCCTCTCTTGGAAGCCTCCCTCCATGGCTCTCTGGCTGGAGGTCCTTGATTCTAATAAATTCTTTTAAATCCCTTTGCTGTCCACTTGGAAATTCTTCTTCCATGTGAGGCAAGGAACTGAGGTAACAATCTCTCCGCCACCGGTTTCCCATAACAATGCTTTTAAATAGCCCAGGAAATTGAGAGCTCCTAAGTGCCATGGTTAAAGCATAGCTGGGGTGAAGACAATTCCACAAGACTATAGAACTCTTTGCTAGAAAGGTCCATAAAATCGGACAGATGGTAGTTGAGAACTGAACCTCTTTGGATAAAATTTGGACTCTCAAGGGGTAAACATATGCTATTTGAAAGGAAGGATGTCATGATTAGATATATCTTCAGAACTAGCTAGAATCTTTAATATTGCATAATAACCCAAGAGACAAGCAGTAAATGAGCCGGCGCCGTGGCTCAATAGGCTAATCCTCCACCTTGCGGCGCCGGCACACCGGGTTCGAGTCCCGGTTGGGGCGCCGGATTCTGTCCTGGTTGCCCCTCTTCCAGGCCAGCTCTCTGCTATGGCCAGGGAGTGCAGTGGAGGATGGCCCAGGTGCTTGGGCCCTGCACCCCATGGGAGACCAGGAAAAGCACCTGGCTCCTGGCTCCTGCCAGGATCAGCGCGGTGCGCCGGCTGCAGCGGCGGCCATTGGAGGGTGAACCAACGGCAAAAAGGAAGACCTTTCTCTCTCTGTCTCTCTCTCTCACTGTCCACTCTGCCTGTCAAAAAAAAAAAAAAAAGAGAGACAAGCAGTAAAGAAATCATAAATTATGCAACGTGACTGGTAACTCCATTTCTGGCTGAATTTTCTTCTGATGGGGCCAGGATCCATTCTCTTGGCTTGCTGTGAGCATTCTTGTCTCCTGGCTAAGAATTATTTATTATACTATATGTGTATATATATATTATTATTATAGCAATTATCATTTAGCAAACACTAAATGTTAGGAAAATGTTGCAGTTATCTATGGAGCAATCTACACCCTGACATCATTCTAGGCTCCAGCTCCCACCACCATTGCAGGAAGCCAGGTGGCCACATGGCCCAACCACCAGTGTCAAGCTCCACCCCCATTCTAATGGGATTCGCTGCTCCTACTTTCCTGCCCACCCCCTGGCAAAGTTTAAAAGGGCCTGTTCCTGAACCCCTGGTGCTCTCCCTCCCTCCCTCCTGACCTCCCTATCTCGCTCTTGATCTCTCTCTTATGCTCTCCTTCTCCCTCTTTTCCTTCTTTGCCCCTTCCCTCCGGTCTGCTGGGTTTTCTCCAATAAACCCTTTCCTTACTCTGGTGTTTGGTGTGTTTTGTGGTGGCCTTACACTAAATATAATTATTCTCATTGTGTTTGTATTTTGTACTCACTCTGTGGTTCTCACGGTCTTAAATGCTGATGTGTAGTAGCTGTCCCTTTGCCACTGTACCACTAGATGAGTGGTACAAGAAAATTTGAAACCACTTATTGAAGGTTGAAATAAGCTATTCCTTAAGGCTTCAAGTACAATCACAACACCTGACCTAGCAGTGACAATGTGAATTGATCATGTTCTCATATTTAATGATCTGCAGTTTAGGGACAAAGGGAATCTAAAAACTGAAATCATCTGCAACCATATATATAACTGTATGAATAAGACCTTATCCCAGGAAAATCTTGTCCAAGATGAATTCAAAGCAACTTTATTATTAATTTTCAGAACCTACTGCAAATCCATTTATACAAATTATAGAATAGCTAACCAGCCCTCATCATAGTCCATATGTGGGTATCATAATCTGTCTTGGGGATAATGGGTCATTCAACTATGAGGCTCCAGAAATAACAACAGTTTACTCTTCAAGACTTGCTTCCAGTGCCTCTTTTTGCTGTGATTCAAAAACTTATACTATTATGACAGATTCATTCAATCTAATCATGCCCCTTCACTGAAAGGCGCTGAAAGTCATTGAAGTAGATCCTCTCCCCTGTCCAAAGTCTTATAATTATTTTGCATTTTCTCTCTCAATTGCCACATGTGGGTAAAACTGTTTTTACTTCCTTTACTGATAGTAAACTCAAATCAAACTTTGCTTAATCAATAGGTTTTATTTTGTTGGTGTTTTTGAAAGGTTGATGGTCAATAGCTTGCAAATGAGAAACTGAGACAATGAGAAATTTCCTTACCTACAGAATGTTTCAGAGGTTGCAAACTGGTAGATCCAGGTTGTGAATCAATGCTTCTGAGTTTACATTTTTAGCACATTCATTTTATTAAAAAATGGATTATCATCTTACACATAAAAATGAACATTTCACGTAACATCTATATTTTTTACTTTTTAAAAAATATTGAATTTGGTATAACTGGAACATCTTTTCTACATGACAGTGAATTTTAAGCACTTCAATTACAGTGTACCTTTCAGGCCACCACAGTCCCTGACACTCACTGTTGTTTATTGGCCTGCTTATTCTCATAAGGGATCAAATAGTAACTGTTTTTTACTTTGTGGGCCATGTGGTTACTATTTCAACTATTCAGCTCTGCTATTATATTGTGAAAACAGCAATAGCAAATATGGTGGGGTGAGTGTTTGGTGCTGTGGTTAAGATGCTGCTTGGGATGCCCCTATGCCATATTGAAATGCCTGATTTGAGTTCCATCTCTGCTTCTGACCCAGCTTCCTGCTGAGGCACACCTTGGGAAGGTGTGGGTCAAGTAGCCAGGTCCCTGTTAATGTGGGAGAAACAGATTGAATCTTGGTATTAGCCTGGGCCAGCCCCAGCCCCAGCTCTTGCAGGCTTTTAAGAAGTGAACCAGCAGATGAAAGATTCTTCTCTCTGTCCTTGTCCTTCTCCCTTTTCCCATCTCTCTGCCTTTCAAATAAAATAAAAATTAGTTAAGAAAGTAAAAGAAAATACAAAAGTGATTGAATGTAAATGTTTTCTGGTAAAGTTTTATTTCCAAAAAAAAAAAAAAAAAAAAAAAGTCTGAAGCTGTAATTTCAAACCTGATTTGTGTAATATACATTACCAAACTTGGCACTGCACTTGGCAACCACTGTTAGCAGTGAACCAGTCCTGGTCTGGTTTTGTGGAAATGCTTGTGGATTCAGGGAGGGGGTGGGAAGAAGGTTGTGACATAAACAAATTTTATCAAGAAAGGAGGTGTCATCGCAAACGGCTGGAGAGAATGGTGAGCAAAATAAATAAAAATGGGTAGCTTGGCTTGATACATTGTTGGGATAGAATACCAGCTGTTTAAGAAATATTCAACTTGAACTTGACAATGGTGTATACATATCAGTAGTTTTCCCTGGTTGTATGGCATTGGTTCTCTTTAAATATGCATAAGAAAATATAGATTTATTTAAAATCAATGTTAAAATTGATTTAGTTAGAAAAATAGAATGCTTTAAATAGCAGATTTGCTTTAGCACATCTAAATTATGATTAGATTTGTGAAACTTCAGTTTGCAGTGTGATTTTTCTAGCAGCAAGTGTAGATCCCAGAACAATATCAAATATTATCTGAAAATATTGTTTCTTGAAATTTAACAGTTTAAAATAAATCAAACTTGTTTTAACCACTATTGCAATAATAGTAATAATTAATAATAATAAATTATTGTTACTCTTTGATTCCATAGAACTTATAGAATTCTTTCAAATGAGTCTAAATAGAATCAAAATCTTTTGCATTGGGAAAATCAGAACATAAATTTTTAGAAATCCTTTAGTTTACACTTCACTAATTCACTCTTTTGAAAAATCTGGGAACAGCTGGGATGAAATCAATATTTGGCTATGAATGTGACTTGGCAGGAAGCAGCTGTGTGTTTACAAGTCTAGGTACATTTCTCTTTAATTGCATTGGCAATTTGGTTGTTTTTCCTTAGTTGCCTTGCCAGTCTTAAGCAAGAGACATGGTTTTGCTGCCTTTATTTCTTGGCCACCGATTTCCCACTCTCTATTGAAACTGTTCCCATGTAGGTCAGTTTCTAGACTTCTTGTTGATACATTTATTAACCTTTCTTCTATACTCATTTTCCTGGACCTCTGTTGGTTCCTTGAAGTTTCTGCCTTCTTCGTCTTTTACAACCAGTATGTTGCTGTTAATTCTTTTATCATTCCAACAACTCCTTTTGACTTTTGTTCTCACGGTCCAGCTAAGTTTTCTTCAAGTGTCTACATTTGGTTGCTGGTCTTGTTTCTCTTTCACTTTTTTCCTTAGAAATCTCAAAAACTTCAAATCCTCTATATTAAAAGTATCATCATTTTGCACACATTCCTTTATTTCTGCTTCCTGGGAATTTTGATTACTGGTATGTAAGACTTTTTTTTATTGTTGTTGGTTAAGGCCTCCTCATGGTGCCTAATACAAACCACATTACATATTTTTTTTAACTCCTTCTTGTTATATGACAGTGGTAGATTTTAGCTTACATCTACTCTTCCTAAATAAGATTGTGGGAAGATTGCTATGGCCCTTTCACTTGCACTGCTTGGAGTAAATGTATCTTACAGATTTCCTGGTTGTAATTATTTCATTTAGAGACCCTGTTGTTCATATAGCAGCTGGTCTAAGGACAAATAGGATCAGTTTAACTTAAAGATATGTGGCATGTTTGTCCCTGGTAAGAATGTAAAGAGGGCTTTGCTAACTGCTGGAGCCTTAGCCTAGAAATTCCTGTGGAGTGTGAGATGTAGGATGCAGATGTTAAGGCGAAATGGTGGTGGAGAAAATATTATAACCTTGTTCTTTGTCTCACGTGGAAGAAGAATTTCCAAGTGGGTAAGCAGAGAGATTTAGAAACAAAATATTTTAGAGTCAGAGGCCTCCAGCCAGAGTAGCATTGGAGAAGGCTTCCAAGAGAGGCAAAACCCAAAGGGGCTGGACAGTTTTGGGCAAGAAAAAAACCTGGCATTCAGTTACAAGGCCGGAACAAAAACCATCAAAAGACCTGATTTGCAGTCTTTTATCCTGTCTGGCTTGCTCAGGATAAAACATAAAGAGCCATCAGAAGGATGGGACACCTAATTTGATTTATAATAGACTGGGAGCTCAGAAGGAATCACCACTCCCTTGCATTCTAGGAGTGGGTAGGCAGGCACTTTTGGCCTTGCTAAAGATTTTGCACCCTCAGTTTCCACTGGGACCACCCTGACTGCCTCCTAATCCATCTGATTACTCACACAGGGAGCTCCCTTTATTAATCTGCTAGTTTGAAATTTACTTAGTCCAGGATTTTAGGTGTTCTGAATTTCACTCTGAAGATCAAATCAATATAAAACATAGTTATGTGAATTGAATTTAATAGAGAATAAAAGACATGTCCATTTGAACGATCAAAGGCCATGCACCCTGGAGTTGCAGGGCTACAGCCAGCCCCCTCCTGGCAAGAGGCCAGGGAACAAGAGAAGTCCCAGGCTTTTAACCCACTTCCAAAGGGGGTAATCTGACATCTCAGTGCTACTATGCCTATTATAGAGCTTAATGCCTATATATCATACCAAGAAAATATAAACCACCCAGTCTGAGAAACACCACTCCAGACTGTTCAAATACCACTCGGAGGCAAAACAAAGGAAATACAAACCACACAGTCTAAGAAACACCATTCCAGACCATTAAAACCCCACGCAGAGGTGAAGATAAAACAATTAAAATAATAAAAACAGGATATATATCACTCTATTAATCAGGCATGTAGCATGTGGTGGGCCACGGGGGCTGCCATCTTGGGGCGGAGTCTATTGCCCATCTTTCTGTGAGGGTGGAAATCCCACCCTCCCAGACAGAAGTAGAGTGTCCTTCATGTTTGAAGCTCCTCCTCCCGGACGCTAACAAGTTTCTAAGCAACCAGACCAGTTCTCCAACTCGAAATTAGCGATTGAAGGCTTGTATGATAGGCCCAGCGACAAGTAGAAATGTTTTAGAACTTTTTTAGCTGCTGATACTAGTTAAAAACCTTAGAAAAGCACGTAAATTGTCTTTGAAACACTACAACGAATCTAGAATCCTTCGGAGGTTTTCCTCCGTGTAAATCTATTTTATGTCTCTTATTACATTGCACTAGCAACAACACCAAAGTCTTTAAAGCCAGAAAACATGAAAAAAAAAAAAACAAACAAACCCATGCCTTCCTTTTTGAAAGCCAGCAGCAAAAAAAGAAAGAAAAGAGAAAGAAAGAAAAAAAAAATCTTGTCTTTTGTGTGAGGGAGCTGCTCTTTCCCCCAGGGCAGGGTGGCTCTAGACTCACTCCACGTGGTCAACCACCACACTAGGCTCCTCTCCCAGCACCCATCTCAGCTGGCTTTGAGCATGTTATGGTGGCTGCCTTTACACTCTGGGGGAGGGCGCTAGCTCAAGACATGGGTGGAAGTGCAGCTCCCTGTGGGTCGCCCTCTGGTGGACCTGAAACTGGGAGGCCAGATCCAGGGCGCCCGTGGCACCCAGATCTTGGGCCACTTCATACCACAAGTCTGGCCATCCTATCCCTGCCTTGCAGCCAACACCAGAGCTGTAGAAAAAGACGCGCCCTTCCCCAGTGAAGTTCGTGAGCACAACCCAACAGGGTACCCATGGCTGGGAGTGCAGGGAAAACACCAACCCAGATGGAGGAGAGAGGGTACAGGCAGAGAAATAGGGTCAGATGCCACAGGAAGTCCACTCCCACCATAATGCCTACTTTTAAAATTTCTTAAAAATCAGTCCTTCTTAAACATTTTTAATAGTCTTTTTTTTTTTTTTTTTTTTTTTTTTTTTTGACAGGCGGAGTTAGACAGTGAGAGAGAGAGAGAGAGAGAAATCTTCCTTTTCCATTGGTTCACTCCCAAAGTGGCCACTTTGGCCAGTGCGCTGTGCTGATCCGAAGCCAGGAGCCAGGCACTTCCTTCTGGTGTCCCATGTGGGTGCAGGGCCCAAGCCCTCATCCTCCACTGCCCTCCCAGGCCACAGCAGAGAGCTGGACTGGAAGAAGAGCAACTGGGACAGAATCCGGCGCCCCAACCAGGGCTAGAACCCGGGGTGCCGGTGCTGCAGGCAGAGCATTAGCCTAGTGAGCTGCAGTGCTGGCCCTTCTTAAAAATTTTACATGTTAAAAATCCCTTCATAAAAGTTACACATTTTAAGTCCTTTCATGGTTGCCATATGAAATTGGAGATGACCCCCTAAAATTTATACAAAAATGTCGCCCTTTAGAGTTCCTCAGAAGTGCTATCTAGGGTGTCACACATGCTACTGGAATTTGGGGCGCCATACAATATCACTATATGCTTATTAATAAATCCCCAATATTAATAAGCATGAGAGGATTCTTGTCCAATATTTAGAGAATAATTCTAAATACTGGCACAGATAAACAAGGCAGCATGGTCCATTTTAGGCTTTTATTTAGTGTGAAAGGTGCATAGGAGAGTGAGGGCTTTAGTTCAGTTTAAAGAGAGGGAAAAATCTGGAAACTAGGGTAGTGTCCCTACCAAGCAGAGAGCAGGCCAAAAGCCACATGCAGAGAGCGCCTTGAGCTGCTATCCACCGCTTATCACCGGCAGCAAAGCAGAGGCGAAGTGCCTTTTGGGACGTTCCTTGCCTTTTATATATTTTCCACAGGGGAGTGGCTTGTAGGCAGGTGGGCACTCAGGTATGGTCAGGTAGAGCCTGATGTCACATGGGGGCGTGGTGAGGGTATCAGGTAGGGTGTGAGGTCACACAGAGGCGTGGTGAAGGCGTGGTCTTCTAGCTCACAAACCTAATCAATTTTAGCCTGTATGGCTGTCTACTTCAGCTCCTACAAATATTTTCTTTAGGTTGCCACATTGATTGCATTTAACATTATATAGAATAGAATATTTGAGTTAATGTCAACTTCAGAATGTATTCATCTTTATGGCTGAATGGTATATATCTGGGTTCAAGCCCTGGCACCGGTTGTGATCTGGTATCCTGCTATTGTACATCCTGGGAGGCAACAGACGGTGATCCAAGTAGTTGCATCTCTGCCACCCACTTGTGGGACCACATGGAGTACCTGGCTCCAGGCTTTGGGCTGGCCCAGCCCTTGTTGTTGCAGACATATGGGGACTGAACCAGTGGACGTGATATCGGAAAATGATCCCCTAAAATCTATATGAAAATGTGGCCCCTTAAAGTTCCCCAGAAGTGCCATCTGGGATGCCACATGATATCACCATATGCTTATTAATAAGTCCCCAATATTAATAAGCCCAAGAGGGTTCTTGCCTAATATTTAGAGAAGAATTTTAAATACACAGGCATCAATAAACAAGGCAGCATGGTACATTTTAGGCTTTTATTCAGTGAGAGAAATCATAGGAGAGTGAGAGCTTTATTTAAGATAGAGAGGTAAATCTGGGTTCATACCAAGCACCAGGAACCAGCCACGTGGAGGAGCATCTAAGCCAGGAAGCCTAGGGCGGGTGGCCCGGAAGGCCATATGCCCTGGAGGTGCAGGGCTGCAGCCAGCCCCTTCCTGGCAAGAGGTCAGGGAAAAGAAGAGAAGGGCGGGACACAGGCTTTTAACCCACTTCCAAAGGGGAGTGGTTAATTAACCTGATTGGCCGGTGGGCACTCAGGTGTGGCCAGGTAGGGGCATGAGGTCACATGGGGGTGTGGCGAAGGTATCAGGTAGGATGTGAGGTTACACAGGGGCGTGGCAAAGTCATGGTCTTCTAGCTCACAAACTTAATCAGTTTTAGCCTGTATGCCTGCAGTGGAAGATGGCCCAAGTACTTGGTCCCCTGGCACACAATATGGGAGGCCCAAAGAAGCTCCTGGCTCCAGATCTGCCCAGCTCTGGCCATTGCTGCCATTTGGGGGAGTGTCTTCTCTCACAGTACCCTCAAGAAATAAGAATTACATTTCCAAACATTTCAAGGATTTTTTTAAGTCACTTCAACTGTTCTCTCCTTTACCCATATATACTGTAAAAATGAATCTGCTGGAAAGTAGGATTATGTTTCTTTTAGTGCAAAATATTTTCATATCCATGCGTAGGTCTTTCATTATGCAAATTTTCAAAGAATTTTTTTGAAGTACTCTTATATTAACCTCACATTCCAAACAACGTTTAAGGTGAAACAGTATGCACAAGACAATATGAGTATTAAATGATGGAACTGAGATATGAACCCAGCTGGTTTTACTTCACACACATGCTTCTCTCATTTTCTTTTTCTTATTCTTTAATTTGTATTTTATATGTGGCCTTTCAAAGCATGTCATCCTTGGAAGACCAACAAATGTTATTAAAAAATTATGTAGGTACTATCAAGGTCAACTTAAGGTAAAAATCTACCTTCTTCCCATTTTCCTGCTGTGTGAGCTCAGGCAACCTGGTTAACTTTTCTACACTTAGCTTTCATTACCTATTAACTATATTGCAGTTTTATCAGTATCTTTGAATGCTTGATTTAGTCATTCCACAAAGTAATATATGCAAACATCACATTGTACCTCATAAATATGTAATACATAAAATTATTACTTCTCAATTGAAATTTGTAAAAAAACAGAATTAAATTAGTTAATATTTAAAAAAATACTTGACCCAAAATGGACTTGTAATTTACCATTTAATCCATGCTTCTTCCTGTCAGATCCCGCAATCCACATATCTTATTAGTTGCAAAGTTCTGTTGAACATATAAATCATTAAATTTCTTTCATACCTATTTCTTCTTTGCAGTCATTATCTTTATCACAGATAAAATAAAAGCTATCTCCAGTTCTGTTACTGGGTCCCTTCCCACTGCCCAGTCAGATTTCATGAGGTCTTTTGAGGAGAGACAGGCTTTATTATTTTTTCTCACAAGTAGGAAGCAGGGCAACTACGTCTCAAATGCTTGCCCAGTTGAGTGGTGAGGGAAGCCTTATGGATCAGGTACAACAATGCTGGTGTTTGGAAATGCCCAGCAAGGCAGGTCTTGACTGGAAAAGCTTGGAGTTCATTCATGTGTATGCCCAGCTGTGGGACTGCAGTTCCCTCTGCTCGGATGCACACGTATCATAAAATGCTGGGGTTTAAAAAATATCATCAGACTCACTGTTAGAGCATAAATGGAAAAACTTTCAGGAAAATAATGGGGAAGTAAAATAGAAGATTTTATGTCTGGTGCATCAAGGGGAGCCTGGTAAAAGGCCAGTCTGACATGGGCTCTCTATTCTGGACAATGTGGAGTTCCTATTCTGGTGTTCACGTTTCCTTGCTGTCTGGTCCTCAATTATTTCAGCAAACTTACATCCTACGGCTCTCCCCGTGAGCCCTTTATTCCATTTGGGCTGGAATGTGTTTTGGTATTTTTACCTCCATGTTTTATTCACATCGTGGGCCCAGTTTTCTGTATTCCAAACAGTGGTGCATACACAACATTGAAAAGTGTGAACAGCATGCTTCTCCCACTTTCTAGTTGTAAACCCCTTTGTTGGGGGAACTTAGAAGTCCTTGCTGTGGTCTTAGATTTTAGAAGGAAAGTCACAGAGAAAGCTAAGTCATCCAGAGTGTCGATTAGATTTGATTGTGAGACACTTTAGTTCAGTTTTTTTACACCAGAATCTACATATCCTCTTCAGCATACATACGTGGGGACTAAGCCATCATGGAAGGGAAGAGATGGCAAAGTTGAATCCTAAACTGTATGCTTGTCCTACCTTGGCCTTTGATTTTGAGAAAAAAGCAAAGAGAACAATAAGGAGGTAGATTTTACGCAAACAAGGCAACTCAACTGAATTTAAAATGTATTTCATAATTCAGATTTTACAGATTGAGTTTAGTCTTCCCTCCAATAACAGTAATGAACATTGCTGGTGGCGTGCTGTGGTATTAAGGGGTGTTGGGGCAGAGGCTAGTCAGTGGTCCTGATTGGACACAGGGAGCATGAAGCCATGGTTCCTGGAAAATTCTGGATTTATCCACAAGTTATAAAACATCAGAAAAAGGCTAGGCGTGAATTTTTTCAGTGGTATTTCCAAATTGTTGAGAATTTGAGTATAAACTAAATCTTCGTCAATTTAATCATATTTTAAATTTTCTCACAAAACTGGAGATATCAAGATATTTGGGGGCCGGTGCTGTGGTACAGTGGGTTAATGCCCTGGCCTGAAGCACTGGCATCCCATATGGGCACCGGTTCAAGACCCGGCTGCTCCACTTCCAATCTAGCTCTCTGCTATGGCCTGGGAAAACAGTAGAAGATGGCCCAAGTCCTTGGGCCCCTGCACCCACGAGGGAGACCTGGAAGAAGCTTCTGGCTCTTGCCTCCGATGAGTGCAATTCTGGCCATTGCGGCTAATTGGGGAGTGAATCATCGGATGGAAGACCTCTCTCTTTCCTCTCTCTGTGTAACTCTGACTTTCAAATAAATAAATCTTTTTTAAAAAATCAAGATAGTCCAATATAAACTTTCTCAAATCATTACACAAATGTAGGTTTCCATGTATTAACTGTGTCCCAAGGAAATTATAAATGTATTAGAAACTGTCTTTTTTTTTTTACAGAACAGGGTCAAATTGGAATCTTAGCAACTCCCCTTCACCTTCAAATTGTGCTTGTATTTAAAGAGACTTCTTCCCATGAGTGAATAGGCTATTAACAATCAATATATTCATCATAGTGAGAATGACCACAGGCGGGGCAAACATTATTTCTTAGTTTTTTTTTTTTCTCTTTTTAGTTCTTTCTTCATTTCATTTTGAAGCAAGATAATAATAACTATAACTTCAGATTTCCAGGAATAACAGAATCTAGCAAAAGAGGAACTGAATATTTGGTAATTATGTCAACTTCAAAGCTGGAAAGTTATAGCAAAAGAGTATGAAATGAAGTCTCCTATCTAGCACCCACTTTAAAACTGGAATGAATATTGATGTTTCTGCAAGCACAAGTACTGAGGATATGGATTACAGAAAATGATGTCTGAGATGAAGGTTTTATATTTGAAGAAATTGACTGCTACTAAGGACCATGCAAATACATTTTTAAAGTCAGTCAATTTAGTGTAGATGCGGTTGCTGTGGGTCTCTTTGAACTATTCATGTTTGAGAGGCAGAAGAGGATTCCTGTCTGTGAACCTGAGTCTGAGCCCTAATCCATGACGTCTTAGCTGGAGGGGTATTGGACAACTTATTATGCTTCCCTAAGTCTTGGGTCTCTTGACTTATTTTCAACTGGAGTTATGATAGTGCTTGCCTCCCAGGGTATTGGGCATTTGAATGATAATATATGTAGAAAATATTTTCTAGACTCTAGATTTTTCATTAGTAGAACAGTTTGGGTCCATTTTAGGGGGTAGACATTTGGCACAGTGGTTAAGCCACTGCTTGAGATACTCAAATCCCATACTAGAATGTTGGATTTGAATTCTGGCTCTGCCTTCCATTCCATATTTCTACTCATGTACTACCTGGGAGGCAGTAGATGATGGCTCAAGTTCTTGGATCCCTGCCTCTAAATGGGAGACCCAGATCGAGTTCTTGGCTGCTGGCATCAGTCTTGTCTGGCCCTGGCTGTTGCAGACATTTGAATAGTGAACCAAGGGATAGAAGATCTCTGTCTCTCTGCCTTTCAAATAAAATTAAATAAAGTAATTTTTGGAACAGCATAAGCAAGTGACATTATATATCTTGGCTACATTTATAATCTCCCACCTGGAAAAGTCTATTATTGCTCCTCTCCTTCTAGTTTGCCTCATTTCAATTCATCCTTTACCCTGCTGCCAGGGTGCTGTCTTATTCCCTCTCCCTTCTGCCTCTTGCTTCTACTTCTTATCTACCTTCTTCCTCCTCCTTCCCTTCTCCTCTTAGTATTATAAATGCATGGACATTTTAGGAAAATGATATGATGGATATGTATGTTCACTTCATTTTATCAAGTCTTAATGATATAATCAGGTAGGTAGCTAAAAGACATGAGCTAAGGTTTAACTACCCTGGCCTGCTGCAGCCCTGCACAGCCTGTGTCATAACAACGTGGCCCATGACATGACACCTCCAGGTGCAGAAGCCCCACCAGTGGCAGTCCTTGCCAGCCTACATGACAGGTCAACCACAGCCCAGTTTGTCCCATCCAAACTTCCATTCTGCACGCTGCCCAACCTTCCTTCCCATGCACTGCTGAAAACTCCCTTTCTGTACAAATCCCACCCCCTTCCATGTAGTAGAAACCACAAGAACATGATGTTGTAGGCTTAGAACTAGAGCCAGGAGGAAATCTCCAATATGGCTGCAGGCTGGGTTCCCATGATGAGCTTCAGATCATTGTAATGTTGTTATAATAAAGTTACCATGGACAACACTCCCACTCCCATAATGCATCTGATGATATGACACTTGTTAGATTTCCAAAGAAAAAGCATGGAAATGGGCAGTGCATAAACCCAGCCTCAAAGACAATCTTCTGTGCCTCCAGATTGCATAAAATGGCAGCCTGAGCCTTGCTGTTGCAGCTCATTCTGTCCTGAGCTCCTGCACACTCACACCTTGGTGCATGCTTGCCTACTCATCTTTACGTCTCTTCCTTGAAGTCTTTCTTAAGTGGAGACCGGAACCTGGACCACGACTAGCCAGACACCACTCCACCATGTTAATATCTTATTGTGTTTTCTTCAGAATTTTAGTGAGTGAGACACTTCATTGGAAACATTTATATACTCTCCATGTATCTCATTTTTTCTTTTTACTTAGAGGTAATTGTTATCATGCCCTGTGGGGAGCAGCTTGGACTAGACTAAGTTACTGGAATTAAGACTTATTCTATGCATCTGCTCTCCTCTGTGGGGAGCAGCTCGGACTAGACTAAGTTACTGGAATTAAGACTTATTCTATGCATCTGCTCTCCTACAATATGGCGCTGGGAGAGGAGAAAACAGCTTCTACCCAGCTGCCTCCAGTTCAACCAATAAACTGTAGGACTTGCTCCTGATTGGAGAGCAGCGTACTCGGCGTGTGGGCAGCCGAGTTGGGATTGGCGGAGGAGGACTATAAAGGAGGAGAGAGACGGCATGCACCAGGAACATCTATGGGGAACATCTAAGGGAACCCGTGCAGCCCCCGAGAAGAGCCGGCCGGCGGTGTGCCGCTCCCCTGCGGAAGTGGGGAATGTGGCCAGGGGGAACTGCCCTTCCACGGAGGTGGAAGGGATAGTAGCCAACCAGGGAAGAACCAGCAGCAAACCCGGGGAGGGCTGAGCAGACGAAAGAACAGCGCAGGGTCCTGTGTCGTTCCCCCATGAAGACGGGGAGCGACATAATGGTGCCGTGACTCGGATATGAAGCCTAGGCAGGGTTTAGTGTCGTTCCCCCATGAAGACGGGGAGCGACAATGCCCTAGACAAAGGGAGTTAAAATTTAGGTACTCTCACCAGCTATATAACAAGAACAAATGACTTAATCTCCATCTGCCTCAGTCTCCTTATATCTGTAAACTTGTACCAATAATAGTATGTAGCTATACTATAATAATAGTATGTTGTGATGCCTAAAGGATAGGATGAAATGTTTGCAGATCACTTGTGTGACACTTATTAGACTCCCCTAAATATTATTACTCTTAGGAGCTGGACAATGGCAGATCATGAATTTTGGGGATTTGCCATTCTCATATACTTTTGTAAACTGTTACGTACCTATGTAGCCTACATAGTAATAATAGACATGTTTTAAGAGTTTACATTATGTGTATCATTTTTAAAAAAGATTTTAATTATTTATTTGAGAGGTAGAGTTACAGACAATGAGAGGAAGAGACAGAGAGAAAGGTCTTGCTTCCGCTGGTTCACTCCCCAGATGGTTGCAATGGCCAGAGCTGCACTGATCTGAAGCCAGGAGTCAGGAGCCAGGAGCTTCTTCCTGGTCTTCCACATGGGTGCAGGGGCCCAAGCACTTGGGCCATCTTCTACTGCTTTCCCAGGCTGTAGCAGAGAGATGGGTTGGAAGAGGAGCAGCTGGGACTAGAACCAGTGCCTATATGGGATGATAGCGCTGCAGGTGGAGGATTAACCCACTATGCCATGGTGTCAGCCTCATGTGTATCATTTTATAACATACTTGTTTTGTCCAGGATTAGTTTTTTTATTTATTCATGTTGTTCAATGTATTTTTAGTTCATTTAGTTTAACCGTTTTATAGTGGTTAAGCCATTACATAAATGTACCATAATTTATCTACCTATTGCCCTGCAAATGGATATTTGTGTTGTTTCTGTTTTTCTGTTTTTGTTTTTGTTTGTTTTTTGTTGTTGTTGTTGTTGATGCAAATAAGGTTAACAGGGATAGCATCAGTTGCAAAGCTTTGTTGCTTGCTTTGCTTTCCTAGGGACTAAACTTGGAAGTAGAAATTCTGAGGAAGAAGATACATGTCTCTCAGCTTCGCTGGAATGGCTAAGTGGTTCCCAGAGATGGCTATACCAAACTCATTCTCTTGTATGTGAGAATTTCTGTTTCCCCATACTTAGGAAGAATTAGTAGAGTTTTTAAATTTTACCCACTAGAATGGATATAAGATATATGTCATCATTTGCCAAATTACTAGTGAAGCTGATTGTCTTTTAAAATGTTTGTTGGCGGCTGGCGCCGTGGCTCAATAGGCTAATCCTCCACCTAGTGGCGCCTGCACACCGGGTTCTAGTCCCGGTCGGGACGCCGGATTCTGTCCCGGTTGCCCCTCTTCCAGGCCAGCTCTCTGCTGTGGCCCAGGAGTGCAGTGGAGGATGGTCCAACTGCTTGGGCCCTGCACCCCATGGGAGACCAGGAGAAGCACCTGGCTCCTGCCTTCGGATCAGTGTGGTGCGCCGGCCGCAGCGTGCCAGCCATGGTGGCCATTGGAGGGTGAACCAACGGAAAAGGAAGACCTTTATCTCTGTCTCTCTCTCTCACTGTCCACTCTGCCTGTCAAAAAAAAAAAATGTTTGTTGGCCATTTCAGTTTCCTTTTCTGTGAATTTTTCATTAAAATCTTTTGTCCATTGACTCCTGGGCTATCTCCTTACTAATTTGGAGGAGTTCTTTATCATTCTGGATCCTGACCATTTTTCAGCTACTTGCCTTCCACATCTCTTTCCCAGACTGCCTTGCCTTGTGACTTCATTTTTAGTGTTTTCATTTGAACAGTAACTTGACATTCAGTGTGGTCAAATATATAAATCTTTCCCTTTTTGTGTTTCCCTTTAAAAATTACACCTTTTCCTAAGGACATAAATGTATTCTCCTATATATTCTTTTGACATTTTAAAGTTTTACTTTTCATACCTAGATCTTAAATCTACTTGAAATTTCTTTTTATTTATGATATTAATAGCAGTCAAATTCATTTTGTTTTCCTATTTGATTAATTATTCAAACATTGCTATTGAGAAATTGGTATTTTCTTCCTGAATATTCTAAAATCATAGTTATTATGATGATGTGGAGTTTAATATATTATTTACACATACATACACATGTGTGTATATATTACATACCTACATATATGTATATAGCATGAAATATATGCATTATGTAAAAATACACATATGCATGTGTGTATGCTATACATGTGCATATGAACTGCACACATGCATACGCACTGCACACATGCATACAGGTACATATGTATATTTCATGTATATGTGCATACTACTACACAAATACACACACGTACATATATATAAGAAACCTAATTATATCACTTATCTACTAAGAACCCTTAATTACATTTTCTCAACAGTGGAGATAAGTTCTATGATTTGTTTCCTTCTTATGTTTATTTCTTATTCTCTTGTCATTTTTACCCATGCATTACACTTCACCTGAAAAGAGCAATCCTTAGGTTTTAAATTTTTCTTGCTGTTTTACAACTGCCAACCTATCTGCATGACTTTCCAACACCTGGAATGCTTGATCCTGCAAGGTACACTTGGCATATTCCTGCCTATTCTTTGAGACTTGATTCAGTTACATCTGTCCTCTGTGAAAACTACTCAGGCAGCCTTCATGGTTTCATCCTTTTCATTTAGGATACTGTCATTGTACTTTTTTTTTAACCTGTCACTCACATAAACACACACCCCATTTAGCCTCACGGGTCAGTTTAAGGCTGGAGTTTCCAAAACTCCCATACATGCCTCCATTCAAACTAATATGTTACTATCTGCCTATCTTTACACTAAATTAGGAACATTTTTATTTCCAACTGCTAGGAATCAGCACAGTCCTTAATACTTACTGAGTACACATTAGTATTTGTTGAATGAATGATTAAATACACTGGACCAGGCCGAAGCCAGGAGTCAGGAACTTCCCCTGGTCTCTCACATGGGTGCAGGGGCCCAAGCACTTGGGCCATCTTCCACTGCTTTCCCAGAAACATTAGCAGCGAGCTGGATTGGAAGTGGACCAGAAGGGACTCAAACCAGTGCCCATATGGGATGCTGGTGTTGCAGGTGGTGGCTTAACCCGCTACGCCACAGCTTCGGCACCACAGACCATGTATTAAAAATGGTAAATATTGTTGGGGCACTGCTATTTCCTTAGTTATTCAGATCATAGCAGAATAGAAACCCTGTATTTGACTTTAAAACATTATATGATTTATAGCTTAGACTATATGTTCCTGAAAAATAGTATCAAATACACATTGGAATTTAGGTTTTGAGATGTTGTCCCTTTCTCTCTGTCTCTTTCACTGTCTAACGCTGCCTGTCAAAAAAAAAAAAAAAAAATTGAATGGCTGGCACTGCGGCTCACTTGGCTAATCCTCCGCCTATGGCGCCGGCACCACAGGTTCTGGTCCCGGTTGGGGTGCTGAATTCTGTCCCAGTTGCTCCTCTTCTCTGCTGTGGCTCAGGAGGGCAGTGGAGGATGGACCAAGTCCTTGGGCCCTGAACCCACATGAGAGACCAGGAGGAAGCACCTGGCTTCTCGCTTTGGATCGACGCAGCGCGCCGGCCATAGTGGCCATTTAGGAGGTGAACCAATGGAAGGAAGACCTTTCTCTCTGTCTCTCTCACTGTCTAACTCTGCCTGTCAAAAAAATTTTTTTTGAGATCTTGTCAAACTGGAGATGTATCAGGTGAAATGAGTTAAAGATTAGTTACACCTTTCAGTCAAACAGGTGTAAAGCTGCACAATGTAGACAAAACTCCTAATATCGTGGCATGGATTCTTAATTTTGACAGCAAGAATTATATGTACTGTCAAGGAGTTCCTTACATTAACAGCCTACCCTGCAAAGTTTCTAGCTGTCATTTACTAACATGAGTTTCTCAGGTCTTCTTTGTCTCAGGGCAGGACAGAGCAAGGACAGAAACCTGGAGATATTGGGAAAGATGATCTTTGGTACCATATGAATAATTATAAATAATATCTGTTTGGCACTTAAATTATATCCCATTTCCAATATTCAGTTTCCTTACCACATGAGAGGAAGGACCTGGGTTTGTCAGTCTCTAATGTTCTCTATTTAACACTATCCTATAAATTTAGAATGAAAAGGGTTGTACTGGGGAGTCTCCTGTCCTGAGCTATTCATTCATAGTTTTTAATGACCAGGTCAAGTTGTTCAACTGCAGTTTCAAGCATGTGGTGGAGATCTAAATGGTTTTTAAAGTGTTCTCTCCTGGCCGGTACCATGGCTCACTTGGCTAATCCTCCACCTGTGGCACCAGCACCCTGGGTTCTAGTCCTGGTTGAAGTGCTGGGTACTAGTCCTGGTTGCTTCTCTTACAGTCCAGCTCTCTGCTGTGGCCCGGGAAGGCAGTGGAGGATGGCCCAAGTGCTTTGGCCCCTGCACCTAAATGGGAGACCAGGAGGAAGCACCTGGCTCCTGACTTTGGATTGGCGCACCGCTGGCTGTAGCAACCATTAGGGGAGTGAACCAGTGGAAGGAAGACCTTTCTCTCTGTCTCTCTCTCACTGTCTTAACTCTGCCTGTCAAAAAATTAAAAAAAATAAAAAAGTGTTCCCTCCTTTGAAAGGGAGGAAAGAGTTGGGGGAACGGCAACAAAAAGACAACACCAACTACGTCGCTATACTGGTCAAGGTAGACCCTGGAGTGTTAACAGAACACTGATCAGTTATTGAGGGATTCAGACTACACCAAAAGCGTAACTTGATGATGCAGTTCAATTACTGAATGTCACAGACATCAAGTGCTCCTGGATGAGAAGGAAAGCCTTTTTGATAAGAGTAGTGTTTGATCTTCTGAATAAAAGATACATCATCTGCTTGAGTTAGAAGCCTGAGCCAGAATGGCAAATTAAGTACAAAGAAATAAGTACACTTTCTATGCTGAGACACAGTGAGGGGAAATGGACCAAATGTATGTGACTTTGAAAGGAAATGATGATGGTACTAGCATGATTTACCTTTATGTGAGATAAAGGGGGAAATGTTGATGGGAAGAAATATTTTTATCCCTTGAACTGAATTTATGATTAGGTTGAAGAGAGGCATGTGCCTTATAACTTGGCTTGTTTTTTTGGATCCCACAAAAATGATACTGTCTTAGGTGTGATCCTCTAGAAACAGCACCAGACATAAAAATTCTTCTGGAATCTTACTGAGGAGTGCTCATGGGACAAGAGGCAGAAGGGCAGCAGGAGGGGTCAGGCGTAGGAGGGTGGTATCAGCTGGACACTCATTTATGGTTGCTTCCTTAGGGAAAGTCCGGAGCACAAATTGAGCCTTGTTAGTGTCATAACTTGACACAAGGGGAATAGCCAGTCAGGAATTCACCAGGGCTGAAGAGTGAGTGGTTCAGGACATACTACCTCAACATATGGCACACTGGCATTTGAAAAAAAAAAAGCACAGTAGAAACAGGGTTTCCTAATTGCCTCTGGTGTTCCTCCCCAGAAGCGAGCTGTAAATCCTAGAAAAGAATGTCTTTCTCCTGAAAGGTGTCATTTGTGTCATATGACCCTTGTTCAAGTGGTCCCCATACTATATCTCAAGGAAAGGAATATTTTTATCTCCAAAGAGGAGGCTCTGAACACACAGATCTTGAAATCTTCCTCCCAAGTTTTATTTAAAATTTTTTTTTACTATTTAAAAATTTGATATAATGCTTAGCACTTATATATTTTGGTGGGATATGGTACAATATCTGAAAACAATTATGCAGTGTAAACCAATCAAACCAAGCAACCAAACATTTTTCTTCCTATTTGTGTGTGTGTGTGTGTGTGTGTGTTTGGAACCTGCCAGCTCTTCTCTTCCAGGTCTTTATATTACTTATAATATTATGTTTCGATACTATTATCCAGCCTCTCTTTATCCTTCTCTCCACCCTTTACAACTTCTAGTAATCACTATTTTATGTTTGAATTGATCATTTTTAAACCTCCACATATAAGAGAAAGCATACTTATAGTTTATCTTTCTGTATCTGACTTATTTCACTTAATATAATGACTTCTAGTGTTATCCATATTGCTCCAAATAGTAGGATTTCATTCTTTTTATGACCGAATAGCATTCCCCCATATGGGATGTTGGCACTGCAGGTGGTGGCTTTACCCACTACCCCACAGTATTGGCCCCCATATTTTGAAACTTTGTTGAATTCATCTATCAGTTCTGATGGTCTCTTGGTAGAGTTTTTAGGTTTCTCTATGTAGAAAATTATGTCATCTTTAAACAAGAGTAACTTGACTTATCCCTTCCTATTTGTATTCCTTTTATTTGTTTCTCTTGCATAAAGTATCTGGGTAAAAACTTTCAATAAAATATTGAATAATACCCATGAGACTGACCCTCCATATGTTGTTCCAGATCTTGGAGGGAATTCTTTCCACTTTGCCCCATTCAGTATGATGTTGGCTGTGTTGCTGAGCAACACTCCAAACTGGTTGCAGACATTGCTGTAGAACCCCCAAACTGGGTCCACTCACCTGATGTGCAGAAAGCCAATCATAACAATGGAGTGGTGGAAGAAAGTGGGTATTTATTGTGAAGTGCAGAGCAAGGATCCAGGCAGCTCTTGCTTAATTCCAGGGCTCCACAAGGAGTTAGGGGTGAAGGTTCTTACAGATTTAAATTGGGGCTGAGAGCTGCCCGATTAGCTGGTGTCCAAGTTTCTGGTTGGTCAAGGGTGCTCATGACCTGCCTTTGACTGGTCAGTGATGCAGTGATCTTTAGGGAATTTAGCTAAGTGGGCGCCAGTTGGTCTGGGGGTTACATGAAGGTGGCTACTACATTCTGCACTGGCCTGGAATTCCCCTGCACAGATCATTACAGAACAGTACTGGCCATCAAAGTTCTTATCTTGAGTCTAGTGATTAGAACCTTGTAGGCCCAGCTGGATCACTCCCTCAACTCAGTAAATTCCTTTTGATAAAGGACAGGCAAGGACACCTTAGGCTAAGGGAGACAGACAAGAGGCTGTGTCCTGTTTTTATACTATAGGGGTTGTTTCAGCTGTAGGGTTTTCACATACATTTATTATTTGAGGTATCCTTATTCTGTACCTAATTTGCTCAAAGTTTTAACAATGAATAAATGTTTCATTTTATTGAATGTGTTTTTATGTTATTTATTGAAATGATCATAGGATTTGATCCTATATCCTGTTGATGTGGTGCGTTCTGTTTATTGACCTGTGAATAAACCATCCCTACCTCCTTGGGATAAATATCACTGGATCATGATGTATGATGATTTCATGTGTTGTTGGATTTGATTTGCTACTATTTTGTTGAGAATTTTTACATCTATTTTAATCAGGGATATGGTTCTGTAGTTTTGTTGTTGTTAGGTCCTTGTTGGCCTCATAGAATGAAGCGCCTCCTCTTTCAGCTTTTTTGGTAATAGTTTGGAGGAAATTATGTTAGTTCTTCTTCTAAAGTTCCATAGAATTCAGGAATGAAGTCATCTGATTTTAGGCTATTCTTTGTTGGAAGATTTTTGTTTATTGATTCAGTCTCATTTCTCAATGTTGATCTGTTCATAACTCAATTTTATTAAGTTACATGTATCTGTTTCATTGAGGTTTTCCCTTTCCTTTGCTTTTATAATATTATAATAACCCCTAATGATCACTTTTCAGCTCTGATTTTATTTGTGCCTTTTTATTCAATCTAGCTAAAACATCTATTGATTTTGGTTAACTTTTCTTAAAAACTAACTTCATTTCAATAATATTTTGTATATTTTAAATTTATTTATTTGTATATTTTAAATTTATTTTATTTAAATTTATTTATTTGTATATTTTAAATTTATTTATTTATTTCTGCTCTGATCTTTGTTATGACTTACCTTCTACCAATTTGGGATTTGGTTTGGTCTTTTTATTACTGTAAATCTCCCTCTTATTACTACTTTTGCTATATCCTTTAAATTTTGATATTTTGTGTTTCTGTTTTCAGTAGTCACAAGGAATTTTTTTAAAGATCTATTTATTTTACTTGAAAGTCACAGTTACACAGAGAGAGGAGAAGCAGAGAGAGAGAGAGAGAGAAAGGTCTTCTATCTACTGGTTCACTCCCCAGTTGACTGCAATGGCCAGAGCTGTGCCAATCTGAAGCCAGGAGCCAGAGGTTCTTCCAGGTCTCCCACACGGGTGCAGGGGCCCAAAGACTTGGGCCATCTTCTACTGCTTTCCCAGGCCATAGCAGGGAGCTGGATGGGAAGTGGAGCAGCTGGGTCTCGAACCAGCATCCCATATGGGATGCCAGCGCTTCAGGCCAGGGAGTTAACCCACTGGCCCCCACAAGGAATTTTTTAAATAATGCTTTTGATTTGTTGAATAACACATTGTATATCTGGGATTATGTTGTTCATTAGCCATGTATCTGTATAATTTCTAGTTCCTTTTGTTGTTGATTTCTACCTTTAGTCTATTGTGGTCAGAATATTTGCACAATATGATTTTCATTATTTGAAATTGTTGAGATTTGTTTTTTTTTTGGCCTAATAAGTTGCTTATGCTAAATAAAATTCCATGTGCAGATAAAAATAAATGTGTATGTTGCAGTATATTCTATAAATTTCTCTAGGGTTCAGTTGGTCCATGGCATGATTTAATTCTGATGTTTCTTTGTTTTCTTTTTTTTTTCCTGGATGATTTGACCATTGCTAGAAATGGGATGTTAAAGTCCTCCATGATTATTATGTTGGTGTGTATTTCTCCCTATATATCTAATTATGTTTGTTAGATATGCACGCTGGCATTAGGTACATATACTTTGGGTTTTTTGATCTCTTTTACTATAGGTAACCTTCATTTAGTTTTATAGCTTTTGTCTGAAAGCCTGTTTGTCTGTTAGAAGAATAGCTATTTCCTGTGTATTTTTGATTTCTGTTTGCATTAAGTGTCTTTTCCCATCCTTTCACTTTCTGTCTGTGTGTGTCATTACTGATGAAGTGAGTTTCTGGTAAGCAGTATGTTACTGGGTCTTGTTTATTTAGCTAGCCTGTATCTTTTATTTGGGGAATTAGTTTAAAGGTTATCATTGGTAGGTGTGACTTAGTCCTGTTATTAAAAAATACTGCTTCTTTTTATTTTGACTATCCATTTTTCTTTCTCCATTAGCTTTAATACTTTCACATGTTTTCACAATGGTTGTTATCTTTCTTTTGCTTCTGTGTGTACGACTCCCTTAAGCATCTTTTTAAAGGCTGGTCTGGTGGTGATGAATGAAGTTTTTGCTTGTCTTGGGAAGTCTTTATTTCTCTTTTATTTATGAAAGATATCTTTGGTGGGTAAAGTATTCTGGGCTAGCAGTTATTTTTTTCTTTCAGAACTCAGAATATATCTTTCCATTCCCTCCTGGCCTGTAAGAACTCTGCTAAAAAGAATCTGCTGTCACCGTTATAGGGTTCTTCTTAAAAGCAACCCAGTGTTTTCCTCTTACAAATTTTGGAATTTTCATTTTATGCTGTACTTTGGAGAGTTTGACTATAAAGTGTCATGGTGAGGTTCTTTTCTGGTCATGTCCATTTGGTGTCCTATGGGCCTCCTGAACTTGGATGTACATATCTGTCTCACGATTGGGGATTTTCTCAGCTATGTGCCATTAAATAGGTTTTCTAAACCTCTGCTTTGTGCCCCTAGGAATCCCCACAATTAGAATATTTGCTTAACAGTGTCCCAAATATCCTGAGGCTGTCTTCATTCTTTTTTTTAATCGAAGCAAAGTTTAATGAAAAGAAATAAAAAGGTACTCAAACAGTATTTTTCACTTTGTGTTTCTATGTGGGTGCAAACTGTTGAATTCTTTACTTAATATATACTAAACTGATCTTCTGTATATAAAGAGAATTGAAAATAAATCTTGATGTGAATGGAAGGGGAGAGGGAGCGGGAAAGGTTGTTGTGGGTGGGAGGGACGTTATGGGGGGGAAAGCCATTGTAATCCATAAGCTGTACTTTGGAAATTTATATTCAATAAATAAAAGTTAAAAAAAAGAAAAGAAATAAAAAGGGAGTATATCTGGCAGGCCAGGCAGGCATCTCACTGGAGAACTGAAAGCCAAGTCTGCATTCAGAATGGAGTTTTATGGGTTTGGATATGGACCCTCTATTTTCTCCTCTCTCCTCTTTGGAATATCTTCATGGGTGGAGGGCTTCCTGGGTTTGAAATTCCTCCCAGAACTTCATAATAGCTCCTCGGTGCAGGGCAGATGCGATTCCCCTAGGTTGCCCTAAGAGAGAGGCTTGGGGCCCACCCAACCAGGTTATCGAACAATGATAAGACTTCAGTTACCTGCCCTGGCAGAGTGAGGTTAGGTTCACAGTGACACTGGTCCAAAGTCTATTAGGGTTACATGTGTCCCTGTGGCATCAGCCCCAGGATTCTTGATACCTACCTACTTTTTCTTCCCTTCAGCAGACAATTACTCTCCTTGTGTTGTTATGCTGCCTGAAGTTGGAAGAATAATGGCATGAACAGTCCTATGGCTATCTTGGCTATCATCCTATGTCACATTCAGAGCCCACAATCTGCCAGGACTAGCATAGCTCAGGGTAGAGCCAAGGGCCATTTTGCTATGGGCTACTGTTAAAATCTGTTGGGCCATTGGGACCTGAACCCCAAAGCCCCATAAAATTGGATGCAGATTATCTGAAGGCTAGTGAAATGCTTATTGGGAAAGCTTATTATTTATTTATTTTTAATAAATAAAGTGGAATGCTTGGACATTACAAATGAGTGAGACAAAACATTGCAAAAAAATAGAAAGCAGGCCGGCGCCGCAGCTCACTAGGCTAATCCTCCGCCTTGCGGCGCCGGTATACCGGGTTCTAGTCCCAGTCGGGGCGCCGGATTCTGTCCTGGTTGCTCCTCTTCCAGGCCAGCTGTCTGCTGTGGCCCAGGAGTGCAGTGGAGGATGGCCCAAGTGCTTGGGCCCTGCACCCCATGGGAGACCAGGAGAAGCACCTGGCTCCTGCCTTCGGATCAGCGTGGTGCACCAGCCGCAGCGTGCCAGCCGTGGCGGCCATTGGAGGGTGAACCAACGGCAAAGGAAGACCTTTCTCTCTGTCTCTCACTGTCCACTCTGCCTGTCCAAAAAAAAAAAAAAAAAAAAAAAAAAAAAACATAGAAAGCAGTCTCTTACCAACCAGGCCTCTGCAAACAAGACCACTCCAGAAAAACAAATAGGCTGTTTCCCATTGCCCATGGGGCTGAACATTCACTTTCAGCCTCCCTGCCCACTCTCAGGGTGGCCTATGGTCCAGTCCCAACCCCCATCTATGCTGTCCTTTCTACCATAAAAGTTTTTCTGCTTTAATCTGTTGTCTCTGCTCCTCTTTTAAACCTAAAATCCTAAAACCTAACAGCTCCCTGCTGCTGAAGTGTATTTTCATCTTGAGAGCTCTGCAACCAACCAGAGGTGGCATTGACTGCTAGTCAAGAGATAAATGCTATTGACTGGGGCCACAAGTCTACATTTGGGACCAGGACAGGTTCAGGGAGTCCATCCACAGTCACTAGCTTGTGGTCAGGAATCATTAGTATCTGCCCAGTGATTGTTTTATGAAGGTGCAGTCCTGCATTCTTTTTGGTGCCCCAGGAGCTAGAGTCTTGACTCCTTGTTTTTGGCCTGAGGTTGAAGACAGGTGGTGGAGGCAGTCCCTTGGTCCCCCAGGCTGACTCTAATTTGGGCCATACCTGAATCTCCTAGTCATGGGCTGTGCTGTGCTGGGACATATACCAGGTCTGGCTGAATATGGCAATGATAAGGCCAAAATTAGTCCATCCTACCATGGCCTAGGGTCTGCCAGATAGCATTATAGATATAGGGGCTGTTTCTCTAAGCACTCGCCTGAGGTTTAGGGCCTTTGTCTTTATGTGATGCTAAGTCTTGCTGCAGCTGGTTTAGCACTGAGCTTCAAGGCAAAATCCTAAACTCCCACCCTCCTCCCCTAGTGGTGCAGACTTGTTATGTTGTTTGCTGGAGGTTGGGAGGAGGGCATAGATGTGGTCTCTTGGCCGCCTGGCTAGCGAGGGACCCAAGACTTAGTCTCCATGTACTGGCCCAGGAACTGAGGCCACAGTGCTCTGTATGACCTAGGTTTCACCACAGCATGCTGTACTGGGTCTCAAGTTTTATTTTCTTTCTGTACTGCCCCTCACCTCCCCAAGGTGGAAGTGTCTATCTCCATGCTAAGCCACTGGGACCTGGGAGAGGGGTGATGTGGTCACTCTTCCTACCTTCTTTAATGCATCTTTTCTTTTTATTATACTTAAACCAGGCTCTGTGGTCTCACACCAAGTATCCTTCGCTCTTGTGAAGGTGACTAGGTGTATGAATAACTATTCAAACTGCTGCCACTGTGGGGAGAAGTTCACTAGTGTCTTACATAACTACCGTCTTGCTCCATCCTTATCAAATAGACTTTTATTTGTATGTTTTTCTTCCTTCAGTTCTTTATTTTTCACTTAATTAAACAGCTTGTCTAACAGGAGAAGAAAGCTTCATCTAGGGTATGTGCAAGGGTTGCAGGGTGCAGGTGGCAGGCAGGACCCTATTCTGCTCAATTTATTATTGTTAGTCTCTACTCTTTTTGTCCAATCAGATTTCTCCACAATTATTTACTTCTTCATCAAACTCATATAGGTTTCCATGTTTCTTTTTTTTTCTTTCTCCTTTTTTCCCCAGAAACCTTTTATGTAAGATATATATACTATATGCATTTCATAAATACAAATTTAGGAACATAGTGATTCTTCTCACCCTACCTGGCCTTCCACCCACACTCTTACCCTTCCTCCTCCTCCTTCTCTTTTTCTTATCCTTATTTTTCACTAAGATCTGTTTTCAATTAACTTTATACACATAAGATTAACCCTATCTGGAGTAAAGAGTTCAACACATAGGATGAAAACAAAAAAACCTGTTCCTCAACAGTTGAGATAAAGGCTGTTCAAAGTCATCACATCTCAAAGTGTCAATTTCACTTCCATAGATTACCTTTTAGGTATTCTGTTGGTTACCACAGATCAGGGAGAGTATATGGTATTTGTTCCTTTGGGATTGGCTTATTTCACTCACTCTTCATTTTTGAAGGTGCTTTTGTTATATAGAATATAACACCATTTGTATGCTTTTCTCTTGTTGTCTGTCTTTTGTTGCAAGGGCTTCAGTCATGAACTTATTGAAGGTAAGGGAAGTGATTCTTTTCTTCCCTAAAGGGGGCATGCAGAGTGTTCCAGTTGATGCGGACTTGGAAGAGGCAAGTCTTTCCCAGGGAGTCACTACTTTCTCTGTTTTCTGTAAGGTTTTCATTGTGACCCTAAGAATAATTTAGTCTTATTATTATGAATTATTTTTATGTTCAGTTATGTCTCTGCCATAAATTTTGAGAAACTTACATGAGGAAGCTTGATTTTTCATCTTGTATCCAAAAATTCAACACAAGTATACTATTTTGAGGGAGTGGGAGAAGGGTGATTATTTTCTAATTTGCTATCTTAGAAATTCAAAATTTATGTGTTTCAATCCCAAATCTCAAGACACTAAAAATGTGTATCCAGCAAATTCTCTGAATTTGTTTGAGTAGATATTTATACTCATGTTTCACATTTGCTTGTTCAATTTGGGCTAAAATTCATTGTATAAAAAGAATATTACCCATATCCCATGGCAGTCATCAAGAAAAATGCAGACAATGTTTTTAAACATTCCATCTATTATTAAGCACTTGGGAAAGTAGCAGGATTATAACAGGGTTATCACAGCCCTGTAGGTTTCCGTGTGCTCTGATGCCTTGGCCTACTTGTTCACCATATGGAATTCATGTCACATTCTTGTGATGTTACTAGAATATGCAATTGGAATATTTGCCCTTCTGCCAATATTCTAATGTAAAATCATTCCAAAGTCAGGCAAGAGTTGGTCTTTTCTGTCTAATGCCTCATAAACCAGCCATATCAAATCTGAACCAACTAATTAGTGCTGTAATTTATGTATGGCCAAGTAAAAAAGTTCTTAATGGATCATAGCATATTTGTCAGCTCTAAGAAGAATTTAGAGCAAACCAGATGGCTCATAGTACTGTCTTTGTGTTGGCTCAACCTACTTGATCTCTGCCACTTAAAGTGAAGAAAGCTCCTTTTGGTCCTATGTTTTAGAGATTATAATTTTATTTTCTATTATTTTTCAATGTGAGATCATGAATTTTAAAATAGGAGCCAAGTAGATAATGTGATTCTTTTTGTCAATAAGTCAGTACACAGATATTTTTTAAGAAGTCAAAAAGTTCTCTTTCCAACTCTTTTGGATTGGATAATATAGGAGGAACAAAATCAACCTGATAAATGGCCAAAGTATAAATATCCAACATATAGAAGGAGAAATGTAAATCACTAACAAGTATATGAAAATAGTTAACTAGTCAGTTAAATGATAAAAAAGTCAATAATCAGTTCAAAAACATTTTATTTATGAGAGTATGTATTATATGCTACTTTGCAATATTGTGTATGTTACTAAGCACTCTATCACCTAGAAAGATAAATTTGCTCTCTGCCAATTAATGACAGATTTATTGGCATTTTATTGTCAATATTTATTAAAATAAAATATTTAATTCAGGAAATGCCCCATCTCCTGCAGTTGCCTGTATTTTCTTAGAGCATGATAACTCTAGAAGCTTCTTCTGTATGATTATTGTATAAATGTAACTTTTTGTTCAGTTAGAACTCCAAGGTATATAAAATTGCCTTTGCACATTTGAATGGTTCCTTGGGTTTTCTCTTTTTTAAAAAAGATTTATTTATGATATCTGAAAGGCAGACTTAGAGAGGAAGACACAGAGGCTTATCTCCAAATGGCTACAATAACCAGAGTTGGGACAAGCCAAAGCCAGGAGCTTCATCTGGGTCTCCCTGTGGGTGTAGGGGCCCAAACACTCAGGTCATCCTCCATTGCCTTCCTAGGCACATTAACAGGGAGCTGGACTGAAAGTGCTTGTGCTTCTGGTTAGCTATGTTTGTGACAAAGTTCAAAGCTCTCCCTCTCCCAGATAAATGAGTGACTGTGGCTCCCTTACCTATCATTTAACCCTGCTCCACTCTTCTGCTTTTTAGATAAAAGCTGTTATGATGTGCAATCATGGAACTTTCTCACTCTCCTGCAGCATTCGATGCACAGCAAAACTATACTGTCTTAAACACTCCCCCTCATCTGTTACAAGCTTCCTTGTTACAAGCACACATATTGTTTTTTAAGATTTATTTATTTATTTGAAAGTCAGAGTTACACAAAGAGAGGAGAGGCAGAGAGAGAGAGAGAGAGAGAGAGAGAGAAGTCTTCCATCCACTGGTTCACTCCCCAGATGGCTGCAATGGCCAGAGCTGCACCTATTCAAAGCCAGGAGCCAGGAGCTTCTTCCAGGTCTCCTATGTAGGTGCAGGAGCCCAAGGACTTGGGCCATCTTCTACACAAGCACACATATTGTAATAACTCCCTCCTTATCCTTGTTTTCTGGGGCAGCTGAAACATTCCCAGGTATATTACTTTTCCTGTTGAAATGAGACAATAGATCCAAATTTGTTGAATTACAGATGGGTATTTGTTGGCTTTTATCCTTAGTTGAGAAGGCATTACAAAGCTCTTTTCTCTAATGAATCTCCTAGATTAGATGAAGTTCTGCATTGCCACTACTGCTCTTCTTGATTAACTCTCAAGAAAAGACTTCTGGGTTGACAAAGTATTTCTATAAATATTTTCATATCTGCAGACCGTAGGAGCTCTGTTGCCACTGTTTAGTTTTGCTAACCTAACACAAAAGTAGCACAGACAATATGTGGACAAATAAGTAAGGCTGTATTTGGTCTGCTGAGTGGTTTTTTTGAGATTCTTGAGTCTGGCTACCTTACAGGGCCAACTGTTATAATTACACAGACTTGTTTTTTTCTGAATGACTTCTCTTGCAGTTGCCTTTATTTTCTTAGAGCATGATAACTCTAGAAGCTTCTTCCCTATGATTATTATATAAGTGTGTCTTTTTGTTCAGTTAGAACTCCAAGGTATATAAAGTTGTCTTTGCACATTTGAATGGTTCCTTGGGTTTTCCCTGAAAAAAAAAAATGGATCAGGGAAGTCATTCAAGTGAAACTGTATTTTCTAAACCACAACTCTTTAGAGACAGCAGAAGGATAATCTTCTGCCATTAGGAGTTTAGAGTATAGCTAGAGAGTTAGTAACACAGACAATAATGAAGACTAAATAATAACAGGTTCTACATTTGAATCGAGTGCTAAGAGAGTGCCATGGAGGGAATAAATGACTCCAGTAGGCTAAGAACAAAGAAAACATTAAGGAATTTGCAAGTTTTTTTTTAATGTTTTTTTTTTTTTTTTTTTTTTTTGACAGGCAGCATGGACAGTGAGAGAGATAGACAGAGAGAAAGGTCTTCCTTCTCCGTTGTTTCACCCCCCCAATAGTGCACCAAAGCCAGGAGCCAGGTGCTTCTCCTGGTCTCCCATGCGGGTGCAGGGCCCAAGCACTTGGGCCATCCTCCTCTGCCCTCCCAGGCCACAGCAGAGAGCTGGCCTGGAAGAGGAGCAACTTGGACAGAATCCGGTGCCCCAACCGGGACTAGAACCCGGTGTGCCAGCACCGCAGGTGGAGGATTAGCCTAGTGAGCCACGGTGCCGGCCACGAATTTGCAAGTTTTAAAACTAGTGAGGTCTGGGTTCTGGCCAAACCCTGTCCCAGTCACTGATTTACTATGAATCTGGGCAGCTTACTTAATCTTCCTTTGCTTCTTTAGTTTAATGACATTCATATCCATTTTAGAAGATTGTTAGGAGAGTTACTTCACATAGTACCATCCACCACAATACTCAGCAAGGAATTATGGTTTGCATTATGACTATTCATCAGTATTCAATTATCTTCTATTTTGGACACAGAATTGTTCTTCTCTATTCCTTTAAGGTTAAACATAGCCATGAGGCTGTCTATAGCCAATGAAATGTTTGGAGAGTGATACATGTGACTTTTGAGTGGAAGTATTTAAGTTGATATGGAGATGCCATAAAATCAAACCCACCTGGAGTGCTAAGCTAATACCTAAGGGGAAACTCCTACTGGCTGAGGAGTTTGTGCCAAGGAGGCAATGAGAGATTGCTTTTTTTTGGTGAGATTTTTGTCATAATTGTTTATTGCAGCAAATTCTAGTCTGTTGTGACTACCAAAGTAGATACCTGAAAAATGATACTTCTTATTTGGCAGAAATGAGAAGTAGTTCCAAAAAGAAAATTAGAGAATGAGAAATTGGATTTACAAGATTGCTTCAAATTAAAGAGACAGGATTACAGAAATATTTCTGTTTCTTAACTCTTTCACAGAAGAATTAGAACAAAGGTAAGGAAGTACTACATTTATGGGATATGTTTCAAATGACTCAGAAACTAAAAGAAGGGCTATATAATTGAATTTTTGAGAAGCTATTAACACTTGAAGGTCAAGGAGAATATTTAGACCAGAACTGCCCAATAGAAACCTAACAGGGCCAGTGCAGTGGTGTAGTGGGTAAAGCCATCACCTGTAGTGCAGGCATCCCACATTAGTGCCGGTTCGAGGCTGCTCTACTTTCCATCCAGCTCTCTGCTATTATGGTCTGGGAAAGCAGTAGAAAATGATCAGGTCCTTGGGCTCCTACACTCGTGTGGGAAACCAGGAAGAAGCTCCTGGATCCTGGCTTCAGATCGACACAGCTCTGGCCATTGTGGCCATCAAGGGAGTCAATCAGTGGATGGAAGACTTCTCTCTCCCTCTCTGTCTCTGCCTCTCTGTAACTCTACCTTCCAAATAAATAAATAGATCTTTAAAAGAATTATTAAAAAAAAGAAACCTAACACATGTCATACAAATATGAAGCACATATGTAATTCTGACCTTCTAGTAGCCACAAACTAAAAGAAAATACAAGAGAAATTATTATTTTTTTAAGTTTTTTTTTAAAATTTATTTGAAAGAGTTACAGAAAGAGGTAGAGACAGAGAGAGGTCTTCCTCCGCTGGTTCACTCCCCAAATGGCTGCAATGGCCGGAGCTACAACAATCTGAAGCCAGGAGACAGGAGTTTCCTCTGGATCTCCCACTCAGGTGCAGGGCCCCAACGACTTGGGCAATCTTCTACTGCTTTCCAAGGCCATAGCAGAGAGCTGGATCAGAAGACAAGTTGCCGGGACTAGAACCGGTACCCATATGGGATGCCGGCCCTTCAGGCCAGGGCTTTAACCTGCTGTGCCACAGCACTGGTCCCAAGAGAAATTATTTTTTAAAGATTTATCTTTATTTTTTGAAAGGCAGAGTTACAGAAAGAGAAGCAAAGACAGAGAAAGAGACAGAGAAAGATGTATCTTCATCCGCTGGTTCACTTCCCAAATGGTAGTGATAGCCAGGGTTGGGCCAGGCTGAAATCAGAAGCCAGCAGCTTCATCCAAGTCTCCAACATGGGTGGAGAAGTCCAAGCACTTGGGCCATCTTCTGCTACTTTCCCAGGTGCATTAGCATGGGGATGGATCAGAAATGGGGCAACTGGGACTGTAACTACAGTGCTGGTATTGCAGGTAGTGGCTCAACTCACTATGCCACAAGGTCAATCTTGAGAAATTAATTTTTTAATATTATTTATTTGAAAGTCAGAAGAGAGAGAAGGAGAGACAGAGACAGAGAGAGAGGTCTTCCATCTGCTGGTTCACTCCCTAGATGGCCACAATGGCTGGAGCTGCGCTGATCTGAAGCCAGGCGCCAGGAGCTTCTTCTAGGTCTCCCATGTTGGTACAGGGGTCCAAGAATTCGGGCCATCTTCCACTGCTTTCCCAGGCCATAGCAGAGAGTTGGATTGGAGGTGGAGCATCTGGGACTCAAACTGGTGCCCATATGGGGATGCCAGCACTGCAGGCGGTGGCTTTACCCGCTACACCACAGCGCCGGCTCTGAGAAATTAATTTTAATGATACATCTTAGTTAACTCGATGTATCCAAGATATTATGATTTAAATGTGATCAATATGAATAGTGAGCATAAATATATTTTACATTTTTTTTGACAGGCAGAGTGGACAGTGAGAGAGAGAGACAGAGAGAAAGGTCTTCCTTTTGCTGTTGGTTCACCCTCCAATGGCCGCCACGGCTGGCATGCTGCGGCCTGCGCACCGCGCTGATCCAATGGCAGGAGCCAGGTGCTTCTCCTGGTCTCCCATGGGGTGCAGGGCCCAAGCACTTGGGCCGTCCTCCACTGCACTCCTGGGCCACAGCAGAGAGCTGGCCTGGAAGAGGGGCAACCGGGACAGAATCCGGCGCCCCGACCGGGACTAGAACCCGGTGTGCCAGCGCCGCTAGGCGGAGGATTAGTCTGTTGAGCTGCAGCGCCAGCCTTTACATTATTTTTAAAATATTAAATTCTTGAAATCTGGTGTATATTTTATTCTCACCAGTAAATATTAACTTGCACTAGTCACATTTCAAATACTCAATAGCCACACGTTGCTAAGGATTGTTGTACTGGTTAATGCATATTAGACGTTGGGTAAGGAGACAAGTATTGAAACAAGGCACTCTGATGTGGCAGTGGGCATTTTAACTGGTATCCTAACAATTAGGCCAAATGCCCACCCTGTACATGGATTTCAAAATTTGTACTGAGATAAAGTTATCCTTTAATTCTATTTTCCATATACTTTTCAGAGCACCTTCACATTTTAAAATAAAGTTGAATAGGTAGGAAGGATATTGGACAATTTAATGAGCTAGTAAAGAGCAAAGCATGCTTTCGAGAAATTACTATATAACACTTGGTTTCAAAAGCTAACTTTGCCATTTATTGGCCACACAACATTCAGCGGATCCCTTATACTTGAGTCTGCTTCCTAATCTATAAAATTTTGGATAGAGAATAGCAATTTTATATGACTGTTCTAAGGTCTAAATGAGGTCATATAAGGGAAAGCACTTTATAAACTGAAGAGTTGTAAAGATTCCAGGTATTAATCAGAATTTTAATAAAGGGATTTAAAATGTGTTGGTTTTATCACAAACACAATGTAGAGTTACCGAAGTGGGGCTTTCTTCTGTTCTATGACTTTCCCAAGATTCTGTCTATGTAGCCTGTTTTCATTGGGAAGTATAAATTAGTTTGAAATAAAGAAAAAAATATAACTTTTGGATTCGTCTTATAATTTGTGTGTGGTGTGTGTGTGTGCTCGTATGTGCCCAGGGAAGGAAATTAATTATGCAAAGCAGTGTTGGAATCTCTCTTTACAAGGCTGATTCAATATATTTTCCCCCTTTAAGGCAAGTAAACTACGGTGGGCTTCTCGCTTTTTCATATTTAAGAACTGAAATGAAGTTTAGCAAAGCTTTCTCTCTCTCCTTCATCTGAAGTGCACCTGCCATTGCTCTTAGAAGCAGCACCTTGGCAAACCTCCTTTAAAGAAAATTTCCTGATAACCTAAACTGTCCTTCTGTCTCAAATACAAAAGTTCCCTTTTGTCAAAATATAAGAAGTTGGCACTTGTGATGACAATGCAAAAACTCTGGGGAGAAAAAGCATATTTTTCATGTTAGGCAACTTTTTTTCATTGTTCATCCCGAAAGTGAGCCTTTCCCTTTCTTCTCTAATTGAACAGTTAGGAAAGCAGTGATTATTCAACCAAAAGAAACACAGACCTGTCAAACTCTCCCCCCCTCACTTTCCTTCAATGCAGACTGCTGCGATTTCTGAGAAGTGGTGTCAGGAACAGATGTTTGCAGGGCTCGGAGATGGAGTTAGTGCTTCTGAAAGGCTCCTCAGGGAGCCCTTCTGTTGCCATCAGCACCTCCACTTGCTCAGCAACTCCAGTGGGTCTAGATTTGAGCTGAGTTATTGCTGAATCAGGATTAGGGTTGCATTATTATTAAACCAAGAGGGTAGGGCCAGCTCTTCTTTATTGCTAAGTCAGCTTAATGGATGATATGTTAAACGAGACTTTGCCTGTTTTCTCTGTATGGTTATAGGGATCCAAAACTTGGGAGGGAGATTCATTAAATATCCGAAATTCTAAGCAGAGAGCTAAAAGGAGCCACAAAAGCTAGGGCCACAGATGTCCCTCAAACTTGATTTAAAATCAACTGAATTGTTCTCTTCTTGTCCCATGCTCAGGTCGTGTTTCACAGAGAGGAAGAGCAGGAATGAGAAGTGTAAGAAGTAGAGATCTCATGGGTGAGTATATGGGTCCTCCTTCCTTCAAAATCAAGTGACGAGAGAAACTTATGTCATTTGTAGAAATTAGGGGGCAATGATGAGAATGGAAAATTGGCAAAACTGTGTTCACGGTCACAGCGTAGATAGTGCCTCCTTGTTCTCTGCTCATTTGTAGAAGGGGAGATGGGGCAGAATGGGATGAGAGGGAAAAGGGAAGTATGTTGGAGGAGCAACCTGTGTGTGTACCTTTTGGTTGGCAAGGATACGTGTATTTCTTGAGGGGCAGGCAAGGCCCCCAGCAGTCCTCTTGGTAAAGTCCCACCCAAGAAGGCAGTCATGTTGGTTAAGATCTTCCAATCAGCAAGAGATACCAGGAGTAACTTTAGTGGTGACTGGGGTTAAGGACCTTACAAAAGCAGTCCCAGAGACACCTCATTCTTCCCATTATGTGAAAACATAGCAAGAAGGCACCCCCCACCCCATACACCAAAGAGAAAACCATCACCACACACAAAATCTACTGATGCCTTATTCTTGGAATTCTCAGCCTCTAGGGCAGTAAGAAATATACTTATGTTGTTTATGAGCTACCCAGTCGGTGGTGTTTTTGTTATAACAGCCCTAAAATGCAGATACCAGTGGCAGTTTTGTGTACTGTAAACCAGCTGTGCTCAAACTGTTGGTCTATAGGAATCTTGTAAGACTTCCTGAGGCCCTCTAGGAGTTTCCTTTGCATGTGGAGTATGGAAGTGTCTGGAACACACTCTGGGAATGATGCTCTGGGACATTCCTGCTCCGTTTGCAGCTGTGGAGAGGCTAGGGCTGGGTTTCCTCGGCAGTGGCTCCAGAGTAGAAGGGCATTGGTCACAGTATGCTCTGTGTACACTGCTGGACACGCTCCATCTGTGAAAGTGCACCTCCAATTAGCCTTTTATGGCCCAAACTTCTCAAGCTAATCGGCCTGAAATCTCCAATAATGGTCATTAGCAAGGATCAGGAAGAAAAACCCAGGGTCTTATTTCTAAGACACCACAATTTAAATTTTGCACACATATCCAGAGTGGAGTCAAAAGCCATTGCTCTGATAAGAAGTTGGAGTCATGGTTATAAAGGTTTTAAAAATGAGAGACATTAGAATTCACTTAGTTGAACTCCTACTTACAGAAAAAGTAAGCTGAGCTGTGGAGATGACAAATGTCTTGCCAATCATTACTTGACCAGTGAAGGCGAGGCTGTCTCCTTATAGATACCTCTGGCATCCCCCATCAACAATGATATTTGAATAGATTTTCTAGCTACGTATCTGGAAGCAGGGAAGGAAGCTTAATTCTGTGGGAAAGACATAGAAATCTGCTTCTCTGGGAGATAAAAGAATGTGAATGCAACGGAGAGAGTAGAGAGAAAGATGGGGGAATGTTGGTTCCCCATGAAGTTTTGCCTTGGAAGCTGTTTCCCATGGCTGATTTGGTTGACACTAATTATTTCTAGTGTGATTGATGGAGTAGAGCACTAGGTCTCTGGATCACTTACTTAAAGCAAACCCTTTCAGAAAGCAAAGCAGGCGTCCAATCTTTGTAAGGGAGGTAGGAAGGCTGACTCCAGGCAAAACTTCAGCCTAACCTGGGCTTTTCTGTAGATCCCAAGTCTCTTTCTTAATGCTTTCACCTCATCCTCTCTGGAAGCCTCATGTTTTACAGCTATTTCCAACACTACTAATAGTTACTGTTTCTTCAGAGTTAAGGAGAAGTGCCTGCTGTCGTACTAAGCAGTTTGTATATATTACCAGTTTTAATCTTCATACATGAGATCAGATTTTCCTTATCCTCATATTACAGATGAGGAAAATAACGGGAGAAATTGAGTAAGTTCATCTGAGTTACATGGCTACCAATTTGTAGTGGCAAAAACTGCAGGCAGGCATGCTCCCGCTGGGCCTAGGCTTCTGATTCCATAGTGCTTCCTCGGCAATATGTCAACGCCTACTCTTGCACCAATATAGACACGTATTTCCTTCTTTGAAGTCTGTTTATTTGAAAGGCAGAGTAACAGATGGAGAGAGAAATATCTTCCATATTGATCTTCTGTCTGCTGGTTCACTCCCCTCAAATGCCCAGAAAAGCTGGGGGTAGGCCAAGCCAGAGTTGGGAAAGAAGAGCTCAATCTGATCTCCCATGGGGGTGGCAGGAACCCCAGTACCAGAGCCATCATCTTCTGTCTCCCGGGCATATCGGCAGGAAGCCAGATAAGTAGTGGAGTAGCCAGCAACATGCATGGGCACTCTAATGTGTCATGAGTGTCCAGAGTGGTGGCTCAACCCATTGTGTCACAATCCTGCCCTGACACATAGCTTCTTATCCATTATATCGTTCCATCCCAGTCGCCAGTTTTTAGAATAAAATTGTATGTGTGTATTGGTGTGACGGGAGGGAGCTTACAAACAACACAGGTTTATTTCACGTGGTTTTGGTCATTGGGAAGTCTGAGATCAAGTCACCAGCATTTTCAGTGATTAGTGAGGGACCTTTTCCTTGTTTATAGATGGCCTTATTTAAAATAAATATCCTACCCTTCATATTGCTAACGAAATGGCTGGGTATCAGGAATCATGTGTTTAGTACCAGGCTAGTTACATAGCAGGCCCAAGTTTTAAATTCACATAGATTTTTTTTTTTACTGCAGTACTCCAAAGTTCTTAAAAGGTGTTACCCTCTTCTGTGTAGAGGAATTTTCTAACAACACGCCAGCATAAGAGCCTAGAGAATTAATGTTTCCATCAAGGAGCCCTCTCTGAAATTGTGTTGATTATGTCTGATGGGTCCGTACTCTAACTATCTTTGTAGCAGCCTGTGGAAAGGAGCAAAGGTGAACTAAGGAGGATCAGAAAAAAAGGTGGTCTTCACTTCAAGGGACTTTGCTTACTGGTTAGTTCTACCAACACTTTCTAGATATTTTCTTAAATACATGTTGCGTTTTAAGAAGCAGTGACAATAGCATAAACAAAATCCCCAAATGTAGGAAATAGGAAAAAAGATTCACTTGCTGACACAGAAATCTGTGTTAATGAGGCTTAAGTTCCAAAATTTATGAAGGCAAACATCTTTTTTTTAAAAGATTTATTTATTTTACTTGAAAGTCAGAATTACACACAGAGAGAAGGAGAGCAGAGAGAAAGAGAGAGAGATCTTCCAGCTGCTAGTTCACTCTCCAATTGGCCACAATGGCCAGACCTGCACCAAACCGAAGCCAGGAGCCAGGAGCATCTTCCAGGTCTCCCATGAAGGTGCAGGGGCCCAAGGACTTGGGCCATCTTCTACTGTTTTCCCAGGCCATAGCAGAGAGCTAGATTGGAAGAGGAGCAGCCGGGACTAGAACCAGCTCCCAAATGGGATGCTGGCACTGCAGGTGATGGCTTTACTTGCGTACACCACAAAGCCGGCTCTGAAGGCAAATATCTTAAGGTTAATTAATTGTAAAACCTAGAAAGAGAAATTGAGATAAAACAAAAATGTTCTATAGGATTAGCTGCCGGTAGCAGTCTTCACTTTTGGGGGGAGGGGGAAAAGCCAGTTATGCTGTAACACATGGAATCCACCACCTATTTATGTTCTCGCATGAGTATTGAGGGTTTAGTGTCTCAATGTTAATGGGATGCTAATAGGATGCGCCTCACCACCAGCTCCCTGTTTCCAGGTCTGAACGTCTAATGAGAATGATGCACACCTTTTAGGAAAACATTTTGTCAGAATTGTGTGTGCCACTTGCTCACTTCCTGAGTCATTGTTGAGTGAGTGAACTGTCTCAAGGACACACTTAGTAGCTTATCTTGTTTTACTCTCGAGCGTATTTCACACACTCACCAGATTTTGGTTATCTTCTGAAAGAGAACATCTTCTGAAGCCAAAGTCACAGTACCTCACATTTTCTAGATTGTTCTTGGGAAGCTGAACTATCTGAGTTTTGGTTCCTTGGCCCTAAAAAGTTGATGAAAATACCTACTCCAAAATTATAGAGATAAATGCAAGAACAGAAATAAGCATGGCTACTGCCATACAGATGAATTTAGCAAACATAAATCATGTCTCTTCTGGCAGAGGAGACGGAAGCTGTAGCTTAAATTGCATGTATTACAGGATGCCTTCAACCTGTTTCACATCTAGAGTTTTCCTTGTACAGAATTTTTGGATATTTTATGAATCTTCCTCTGTTCAAGCTGTTCTGTAAATGAATCAAGAGTCTACCAAATCAACTGCAAGCCCAGATCTGCCTCCGCTTACCTAAAATGTTGGAATAGAGTGCTAATACCCAGTCTTAACTTTGTGTGTTACATTTTATTTATGTATTAAAACAACACAAAAACTGATATGACAACACCATCTTCCAACTTTTCTCTGTATGTGAAAAGAGAAATAAAAATGAGGGGGAAAATCAGCCCACACCACTGAGGACTTTTGAAGTGAAACATGCCAAATGGAAGAAGGGGTGGCTAATCACATATGTGGCACTTTCTAATCAACAACAGGTTCTTAACCTTGGCCTTCTTAGAATGAGGAAAAATCCCCGAAGTAATTCCAGACTGTGTCATTGGTCTTGTCACGTAACTGATTCTGATCAGAATCTTTGAGTGCTCAACACCGAGGCATAAAAAAGCTTCGACTTCAAACTCTGGGATCCTCTTGTCCTTTCCCGTCGTGGACTTGCACTTCCGCTCATCATTCAGCTGCCTAATGATCCCCTTCCAGCAGGTGCAAATGAGTTTTCACACTCCAACCTGGCTTTTGTCAAGCCTTTAATGTAAGGAGCTAATGAGTGCTATTGCTCCGAGTTTTCTCCTGCGAAAGAAGGGTATGTCTAACTAGTGATATAATGACAAGTGCACGCTAATGTTATTCTGTTCGCTGGTGCTGAAGAGCGCTGAGAGTTTAAGAAAGATGGATCCCTCAAACAAAGGCGGACTAAAAACATATTAGGCAGGGCTATGTTGACAGCCTAATTCCATTACTTCTACACGATCTTGAATGCACTCAAGCATAGCCAAGATACCTCAGAGGGAAGAGAGAAAGAGGCAGTATCCTGATTAAAAATGCGAGCAGAGCCTGGGGGCAGGCCCAGCATGGTAAATTGGTCCGGCCAGCAAGCAGAAGACAAGGAGGCAAAAATTGATCAGCCCAAACATTGAGACTTCAGCATTGCAGGGCATGGAATAGCTCACGGATTTGACATCCTGCCAAACAGAGCTGCAAATGAGTCATCTTCTCCAGAGCTCTTGCTGCTCCCACTAGTCACCTCTCCCTGAACAACGGGTTTTTATTTTGATGATAAACTCCCAGAGCTTTGGAAAGTGCTAAGCCCCACAAAACAGTTTAATTCTCTTTGCAGTTAGCGTGTGGTAGCAGTATTTAAATGTGATGGCATGCATTTTAAACAATGCAGGTAATACCTGTGGAAAGAAACGCAAAAAGACACTCTGAGAATTTTCCAGGATTGCTCTAAATAACTCACGGTGCAAATTGTTCAGTGCTGGGTGGTGAGGATGGGATGGTAAAACGTTATCCTTGTTAGCAAGGAAAGTTTCCCTTCGACCTGGAGATTCCCTGTGTTTCTTTTTTTTTTTTTTTTTAAGATTTATTTCTTTATTTGAAAGTCAGAGTTACACAGAGAAAGAAGGAGACACAGAGAAGAGGAAGAGAGAGAGAGATCTTTTTTAAACTTTTATTTAATAAATATAAATTTCCAAAGTACAGTTTATGGATTACAGTGGCTCCCCCCCCGCCCATAACTTCCCTCCCACCCGCAACCCTCCCATCTCCCGCTCCCTCTTCCATCACATTCACATCAAGATTCATTTTCAATTATGTTTATATACAGAAGATCAATTTAGTATATACTAAGTAAAGATTTCAACAGTTTGCACTCACACAGAAACACAAAGTGTAAAGTACTGTTTGAGTACTAGTTATAGCATTAATTCACATAGTACAACACATTAAGGACAGAGATCCTACATGAGGAGTACGTGCACAGTGACTCCTGTTGTGAGAGAGAGGTCTTCAATCCACTGGTTCATTCCCCAAATGGCCAAAATGGCCAGAGCTGTGCCAATAGAAGCCAGGAGCCAGGAGCTTTTTCTGGATCTCCCACTTGGGTGCAGGGACCCAAGCACTTGGGCCATCTTCCACTGTTTTCCCAGGCCATAGCAGAGAGCTGGATTGGAAGTGGAGCAGCCGGGACTCAAATCGGCACCCGTATGGGATGCTGGCACTGCAGGCAGCGGCCTTACCCACTACGCCACAGTGCCATTCCCTCCCTGTGTTTCTTAAAACCTTAGCACTGGTTTTCTGTGTCCTCCAAAGGACATGCTGTGTTCATCTGTGTCGACCCTGCACTGGCTGACACTGAATAAGTTAATTCTTTTTGAGTAAACTGATGATTCAATAATGAGGGAATTAAATGATTAGTTAATGTGACATGTATATGTACAAAGTTAGATATAGCATGCTCTTTAACCAAAAGGGCATGCTTCCATGCTTTCTTTTATTTATGAGTCCTTTCATACAGGGTCAAGGTCTTCAAATATGGTACAACTAAGAGTTCCTGGTTTTCCTTTTCTTTTCCCAGGAATGTCTGTTTCACAATTTATAGTTTTTAGTATACTTATTTTCTTAGCTTATTTAATTATTTTCATCTATTTGAAAAGGAGAGGGGGAGAGGAAGAGGGACAAGAGGAGGAGGGAAGAGAGGGAGAAAAAAGAGAGAGAGGGAGAGAGAGTGAGAATATGAATATCTTCCGTCTGCTGGTTTCCTGCCCAAATGCCTATAACAGCCAGGATGCTCCATCCAGATCTCCTACGTGGGTGGCAGGGCTCTAAGCACTGAGCCATCATCCAAGGTAGGGGCCTGCAGACTTGCCTGGAGCACTTGTTAAGTCACATGGCAGGAACACCTCCAGCCCCCAATGCTTCTGATTCAGCTGGCTACCCCCAGGCACCCGCAGAAGCCACTGGCCTCTGTGCCCAGAATCCGAGGTCTGAGTTGGTGTGAGTCCAAGCACCGCGAGGGTTTGCAGGTTTACTGCCACCACCAGGTCTTCGAGCCTGCCGAAAAGTCAACAAAGCTGCAGATCCCACGCTGAGTTCCACGGGTCCACATCTCATGTTGGATACTCCGCCTGAAGTCAGTACATAAACTGACTGGTGACACTTTGCTTGTATCTGTGCTGGAGGAGATGCACTATTCCAGCAATCAACGACTTCCTTCGCCCTAGACAAGATCCACTGCACCAGAAGGAACGTAGGATAGGACCACCCACTGCAGAATTACTGGCAGCCAGGCTGGACTGAGAGGTCCACTGTAATCATTCTTGTAGCCAGGACTAAGTTATCTACCACAATTATTCTTTAAATGTGGAGTAAGCAGTCTACCATAATTATTCTTGTAATCTGGCCAGCTAATAAATAGGATCTGCTCTCCAAACTAAAAAATATATATACCTTATGCACAGGTACTGAAAGTCACGCCACTCTTCATAAACATGTCCACTTTCTATGTGCTGCTTAAATGTATATTTTAACATAATAAGCATTTTTTGTTGGCTTTCTCTTCCTTAAAATGAGATCACACTGAGTAGATTAAATAAATTGAAATATGCTGGTGCTCAGAATCATGCCAGGCTTATTGGGGCCACTAAAGAAAATAGAAATTGCCTGAAATCCCTGAATATTAACTCTCCCAGCCCTCATCACTGAGGGTCGCCACCTGGGAACTTTGGGTATAAACTCTTCAGGCCTCACCTGCTGAATCAGAAGTGTTGGGCACTGGAGGTGTTCCTGCCATGTGACTTAACAAGTGCTCCAGGTGAGTCTGCAGGCCCCTACCTTGGAGACCTGCTCCACTCTACTGGATGTCAGATCCTCACACTGCATTCTACAAGGACACAGGAGATGCCAGCAGGGCCAGGTCTGTGGGCTACACTTTGAGGGTCAACTGAATCTGCGCTCAGTTAACACAGAACGAACTCAGCTTACCTGAGAACTTCAAAAATATTTGTTGGGTAGTGGTGGTGGGGGGAAGGAATTAAATCTCTTTTGGAGCCAAAGTTTTAAAAGGCATTCATAATTTTTTCAAACTATGCTTTCTCCAAGACCTCCTGGAAGGAAGACTCCCTCCTATGTTGGTTCCATCTAAGTTAGTTCTTCTTCATGACTGCCCAAGACTCATGACAGTGGCGGGAGACAGGAGATGGTACTGTCACCATGTGTAAAATGGGCTTTGTGTGAGGTGACTGTGCCCAGTTGTAGAAAGGGTTCCATGAACAGGAAAGGCAGCTGAGCCAAGTGAGTGTTGGCCATCTTGGGTGTGCTATTTCTTTCTTTAATGTTTTGTGATTTTCATCATAGAGATCTTTGACATCGTTGGTTACATTTGTTTCAAGGTATTTAATTTTTGTAGCTATTGTGAATAATACTGATCTTAGAAATTCTTTCTCAACCATGGATTTGTCTGTTTATACAAAGGCTCTTTTTTATTATTTAATAAATGTAAATTTACAAAGTGCAACTTTTGCATTGTTGCGGCTTTTCACCCGCTAACTCCCCTCCCACTCGCAGCCGTCCCATCTCCCACTCCCTCTCCCATCCCACTCTTCATCATGTTTCATTTTCAATTATCTTATATACAGAAGATCAACTTAGTATATACTAAGCAAAGATTTCAACAGACTGCACCCACACAACCACACAAGATATAGAGTGCTGTTTGACTAGTAGTTTTATCGTTAACTCTCATAGTAAAGCACATTAAGGACATAGATCCTGCATGGGAAGCATGTGCCCAGTGACTCCCGTTGTTGATTTAACAATTGCCACTCTTATTTATGATGTCAGTAATCACCTGAGGCTCTTGTCATGAGCTGTCAAGGCTATGGAAGCCCCTTGAGTTCACCAACTCTGAACTTATTTAGTCAAGGCCATATCATAGTGGAGGTTCCTTCCTCCCTTCAGAGGAAGGTGCCTCCTTCACAAAGGCTCTTGACTACTGTGTGTTAACTTTATATTCTGTCACTGTAACATACTTGTTTATTAGTTTCAGTGGTCTCTTAGTGGAGTGTTTTTTCCCCAATATATAGAATCATACATATGTAAATAGGGATAGTTATCTGTAAATAGGGATAATTTGACTTCCTCCTTTCCAGTTTGATTTATTTTTCTTTCTTAATAGTTCTGGCTAAAACTTCCAGGACTATTTTGAATAGCCATGAGATTGGTCATCCTTGTCTGGTTCCAGATCTTTGTGGGAATGCTTCCAACTTTTCTCCATTCAGTAAGATGCTGACTGTGGGTTTGTCATAAATTGCCTTGATTGTGTTAAGGAATGTTCCTTCTATACCCAATTTACTTCAGGTTTTCACCATGAAAAGATGTTGTAATTTTTTAAGATTTATTTATTTATTTGAAAGGAAGAATTACAGAAAGGCAGAGGCAGAGAGAGAGAGAGAGAGAAATCTTCCATCCACTGATTCACTCCCCACATGACTGCAGTGGCCAGTGCTGGGCTGATCTGAAGCTAGGATCCAGGAGTCAGGAGCTTCTTTTGGGTCTCTCATGTAGGTGCAGGGGCCCAAAGACTTGGTCTGTCCTCTACTGCTTTCACAGGCCATAGCAGAGAGCTGGATTGGAAGTGGAGCATCCAGGACTTAAACTGGAGCCCATATAGGTGTCAGCACTGCAGATGGTGGCTTTACCTGCTGTGCCACAGTGCTGACCTCTGTAATTTATCAAATGCTTTATCTGCATCTATTGAAATAATCATATGTTTTTTTTCTTCGTTTTGTCAATGTGATATATTGTGTTTATTGATTTGCAAATGTGGAGCCATCCCTGCATACCAGGGATAAATCCCAATTGGTCTGGTTGAATGTTCATTCTGATATACTGTTGGATTCGATTTGCTAGTATTTTGTTGAGGATTTGTACATCTATGTTCATCATGGATATTTGTTTATAGTTCTCTTTATCTGTTGTATCTTTTTCTGTTTTAGGGATCAAAGTGCAGGGTTCATAGGAGGCATTTGGGAGGATTCCCTTCCTTTCAGTTGAATAGCTTGAGAAGAATTGGAATTAGTTCTTCTTTAAAAGTCTGGTAGAATTCAGTAGTGCAGCCATCTGGTCCTGGAGTGTTCTTTGTTGGGATGGTCTTTATTACTTATTCAATTCCTGTCTTGTCTTTGTTATTTGTCTGTTTAGATTTTCTATGTCTTCATGAATCATTTTGGTAGATTTTATGTGTACTTTAAATAGGACGTTTCCTGCCTTCACATTCTTTCATAATAATGACTATGTTACCTGTTTCTGTATTGTAACACATCTTTAAGAATCATTTGTAAGACTGGACGAGTGGTGACACATTCTTTCAATTTTTGTTTGTTTTAGAAGGTGTTTTTTTCACCTTCATTTATAAATGGGAGCTCTGCTGGGTGCAATGTTCTGGGTTTGATAGTTTCTTTGTATTAGGAGTTGGACTGTGTCTCTTCATTTTCTCCTAGCCTATAGGGTTTTTCTGATGAGAAATAAGCTGTTAATCTAATTGGGGATTCTCTGAAGGTAATCTGTTGTTTCTCTCTCATGCATATTTTAGAATTTTTTCTTTATGTCTTAACGGTTGAGAGTTTGACTATAGTGTGTTGTGGTTAAGATCTTTTCTATTAGGCGTTCCATGTGCTTCATATACTTGGATGCCCCTTTCTCCAAATTAGTGAAATTTTATATTATTTTGCTGAATAGGCCTTCTAATTCATTCTCTTTCCATGTGCTCAGGAATTCCTAAGACATATAAGTTTGGTCATTTGATAGTACCCCTTAAATATCAAATACTAGTTCAGTTTTTCTAATTTCTCCTTCTTCTTCTTCATCTTTTCCTGATTCAGATGTTTCCAAGGATTTATCTTCTAGCTCAGATATTCTTTCTTCTGCCTCATCAAGTCTGTTGTTGATGCTTTCCACTGTATTTTCTATTTGACATATTGAGTTCTTCTTTTCTAATATTTCAGTTTGGTTTTCTTCAATTTCTCAGTCACCAAAAATTTTCTTTCATATTGTGTATGGATTTCTTTATCTCATGAATTTGTTTCTATGTGTTTCTCAGTAATTTTATGATCATTACTTTGAATTCATTTTCAGACATTTCATCAATCTCTTCCTCACTTTTTTTTTTTTTTTGGACAGGCAGAGTGGACAGTGAGAGAGAGAGAGACAGAAAGGTCTTCCTTTTGCCATTGGTTCACCCTCCAATGGCCGCTGCAGCCAGCGCACTGCACTGATCCGAAGGCAGGAGCCAGATGCTTATCCTGGTCTCCCATGTGGGTGCAGGGCCCAAGAACTTGGACCATCCTCCACTGCACTCCCGGGCCATAGAAGAAAGCTGGCCTGGAAGAGGGGCAACCGGGACAGAATCTGGCGCCCAGACCAGGACTAGAACCCGGTGTACAGGTGTGCTGGTGCCGCTAGGTGGAGGATTAGCCTATTGAGCCGTGGTGCCGGCCCCTCACTTTCTAATATTCAAGTGTTGAGTTCCTTTTTGGGAGTCATGTTGTCTTCCTTGTTCTTGTTTCTTGTATGTCTGCATTTATTTTTAGGTATTTGTGGAAGTACTTGTTGGTTTTCTCCTCTTATGGGCTTTAATCTTTGAAATATGACTCTGTGGCTTAGGGAAGTGTCTGCTCTTTCTTTTTCTATTCAGAGGCATGTGCTTGGTGGGGTCAGGGAGCTCTGTTTAGTACTCAAGTATGGGGTGAGAATCCAGAGTGTCACCCAAGTTGAGCATGGTAGATCTCTACTGTAAGCAAGGGGGATGGTATGATCAAACTTGTCGGTATAATCACAAGCTCACCTCCTCTCTTCCAAGGTGATCAGTGGCTGGGGTTAGCCATAGTGGGTACAACCCTGGCACATACTGGCACATGAACTGTATGAAGGACCTATGCAGTCCTCAGTATGAGCACTGAGCCCTGTGCAGTGACCCATGTCAGGCAGTCAGGGAGCTCTGATGCCAGACACAGTGATTGCCCAAAGACTGAGTACACCCCACACCCTAGCATGTGGTCACAGAATTCCCAGTGATAGCATGAGAGACTCCTGCCCTCACAGTGTGCAGAGGATCCACTCTCAGCCCTGTGAGCCTGCCCTGTCCACAGAGAGATCTGAGACGTTCCCAGAGCCAGCTGCCTGTGGGTCCTCTGTCTTGGCCATTTGAGCCCTGGTGCCTGTGATAGGTTTAGGGGATTGGAGCACCTCATGGTCCTAAGTGGGTGCCTGGCCTCCTGCCAACCCTCCCATCGAGAGTCAAGTCAGTGCAGAATGTGGATCTTTCCCTCTGGTAAATTCCTCTGTTGCATATGCCCCGTGAGGTGTCTACTGCCATCAGGATGGTACTTTCTCCAGCTGGTTGCCTGGTGGCCTTGTGGGGAATGGGGAGAAAGCAGTGTGCCTTTAGTATATTAGGTGAATACCCTGCCCCTGGCCAGTGCTCCAGGCTGGGCTATAAGTTATGGTCTGCAAGGTTTTCCCTCAGGCAGGATCACCTGTGGCATGGGCTGCATAGTCAGCTTCACCTCACTCTCAGAAGCTGGCTTCTCCTGCAGTCCCTGGCTGCAACAGTCATGGGTCGTGTCCCTCCATAAATTTTTTAACTAAACGAAATTCTGATCTAAACGAACATCTGATTTGAAAAGGTAGTTTTACAAGGCAGATAAATGAATGACAATTGCTATTTATTAAAAAACACATTCAGTTTTACAAGCATATTTCCTTCTGTTCTTTCTTCCCTCCTTTGTTGAAAGGAAGCTTAGTATGTCAGGGCTTGCTCTGAAGTCAATCTTCTTGATTTGAACCCTATCTGGGCTACTCACAGGCTTAAGTGACCTTGGGAATTTATTTAAACTTTCTAACCTAGCTTTCTCATCTGTGCAGTGGGAGTTAATGTGTTTTGCTTCAAAGGGCTATTAGGAGGTTATAAAAGGTAATGTGTATAAGTATATATGCAGCATAGTGACAGTCCATAGTATCATTAGACAGGCTACTAATGTTACGTTTTCCTAATCCCATCTCAGTGAATTTGCCTATTCAGGAGCCTCCAAAATTACTCTGCCCAGGAAGGTCCTTCCTTTTCTTTCATACCCAATAACTTTCTATTTTGATAGTTATTTTATTCTAAAGGATTATTTATCTATGAGTATGTATCATCCTTAGCCACACAGAATAATCAGTAAGAACATGGACTGTGTGCCCAGATTGCCAGTGTCCTAGCCTTATTTGCTGCTAATAGCTAGATGATGTTGACCTTTCTGTGCCTTAGTTTTTTCCTGTGTAAAAAAAGCCAATAATATTGACTGTGCATAAGATTGCTAATGTGATTAAACATGTTAACATGTATAGTGCACAGAGTTCTCTCTGGCATGTCAACAGCATTCAAAAGGTTGGCATTATTATTGTTATTAATAGGGTAAATATTAACATCCTTTATGGCATAGCCCCTATCAGACAGATGTTTGAGTTTTTCATAATTCCTTTAGGTTGTAACACAAATCTTTGACTGTAAACACATGGATGAATGAATGCACTGAGTGTATCAATTGAGGTCTATGTGTTTCACCATTCGGTACCAGCTCTGAACTTAGGAGCTGCCTATAGGGTTTTCCATTGCTTATGCATTATTGAAGATGCAAGGCTATAAGAGAGAGTGAGACCATCACTGTAGTTAAGAAGGATGTATATTTTCAAGACTAATGTTCTTCTCTGTGTTGTGAATGCAATAAAATTGTGTTTAACTGGTATTCACATGCATTAGAAAAGGAAGACAGGATGTGCTTTCTCTTGATGCCCTGTGATAGATCTTTCACAGGTATAATTTCTTTCCTAAGTGAAAGCAGGAGCGAGACAGGCAAAGGGTTTGATTCTAAGTTCATAAAATCTAGAGGTCAAGGTGCTTGGTAGTCACACAACGTTTATTTGAGAATCCTAGCACGGGATGGAATACTTGGCCAAGCCTAATGTGGGTGTTTAGGCTGGGGAGGCTGGGGACTTCCTCATCATGAAGGATCCTGACTTTTTGACTCCACAGGTCACTCCAGGCTGATGTTCAGCTGCTCATCTTCAGTTGCCCACACCCTGGTTGTATTAGGTGCTGCCAGTGTCAGGTTCTTTCAACCTTTTCCTCTTCCTGAAGACCTTCTTCTCATTCTGCAGAAATAGACTCAGTATGCCTTTCTTCTGTCACTTTTCCTCCACTCTCTTCCTCTGTGCAGCATGCTAACAGTTTACTGTGCTATTTTCTTGTAAGGTACTAGCCTCACTTACCCTCCTTCCTTTGTACCTTTCCACATTCTCTGGATGTCCCTAAGGGACCATTAAGGGGCCCTGCACCCTGTGGCTCTCATTATTTGTCCAAATTCCCATAGCAGGTGAACATAAAAATAGCAGTAGAAATCAGTGAACATTTTCTGTTAGATATGAACCATGTTAGGAGATGTAATTTGATTATTTCATTCAGATCTCAAATATAGAAGAAATGACTGCAGAGAAATTTGGTAGTTTGTTTAGTGTTAGTTTCCTGGCATTAGGTGGGATGAGAACCCAGGACTTGAGCTCAATCAGATGCCCATTCTTAGTGGGACAGTGCTGGCCCCTCATGCCCCCTCATATCCCATTCTCTTACTTTTGAATTATGTCATTCTTTAAAGCCATTCTTTGTGAGACATAGCAAAAATATCAATAAGTATATGTTGATTGATTAAACATCTGATACTTCCACATAATTTAAAGGCTTCTATTGGTATCTTATTTAAAGCTATATTTCTCAAAGGGACTAGGAAATTTGTGGATAATTTGGAAGCAACATAAGTATCAGTAAGTAACCACTAATTGGCACAGAATATAGCATTTAAAATGATTTTAGCAGAAGTCCTATTAAAGCATAGTGTTATGCATACCTATGAAAAATATTATGTGATATAATATCAATGAAAAAAGAGACACACCATGTATAATATCATCTGGACTAATTTCAACTATATTGCTACATTAAAGATTATTGTTTCTAGTTGGAGGAATTATAATATTATTTTGTCTTTACCTCCTGACTCTCTGTCTTCCAACTTTCACCCCCCCACACACAGATAATTTTATAATCAATGGAAAACTTTATTTTAAAGAAGAATACAGAAAACAAATAGTCCATGTGAAGTTTTACTGAAGTCTAAAAAAATGGAATGGATGACAGTCTCTTATCAATGCCTAACTACAGAGGAAAAATCTGATTAATTTATTGATCTCTTGCTAAGTCACAAAATTTTAAAAACCTTGAAGGCTTTATAATAACATAACAACTCCAGCTTTTTAGAGCATCTAAAATTAGGTTGCATGGAAATGCGTAATTCTCAAATATGGCTTCTGAGTATGCATGATTAAAGTCTTCATTTACACTCTCAACAATTGATTTCTCTGACCAGTTTTTCAAAGAGTTACTCACTCTTTTGTTGAGAAAAGATTATGGTTCTTATTGATAGAGGAGTAAACAAATCTGGGGACTTTTTCAGGAAGTTGCTTGTATTTTTGTAATTTTTAAGCCTCTGGGTTGGAGTACTTACATAAAAGTGTCATGCCCATTTAGCAGATATGAGCTGTACTTATCTTTCCAGGAGAATTTAAATAACTTACATCAAGGCAGTATCTCTATCTTGTTGAGTTTCTTTTTTTTTCTTTTTTAAAGATTTATTTATTTATTTGTAAGTCAGAGTTACACAGAGAGAAGAGAGGCAGAGAGAGAAAGAGAGGTTTTTCATCTGATGGTTCACTCCCTAATTGGCTGCAATGGCAGGAGCTGGGCCAATCTGAAGCCAGGAGCCAGAAGCTTCTTCTGGGTCTCCCATGAGGGTGCAGGCACCCAAGGACTTGGGGCATCCTCTACTGCTCTCCCAGGCCATAGCAGAGAGCTGGATTGGAAGTGGAGCCATTGGGTCTTGAACCGGTGCTCATATGGGATGCTGATGCCCCCAGGACAGGGCATTCACCCTCTGTGCCACAGCGCAGGCCCCTGTCTTGTTGAATTTCTTCAGACTCCATTTTTTTTTGAAATTTACAACTTTTGGATTACAGTGTTTTTTTCCCCCCATAACCACCCTCCCACCCGCAAGCCATCCCATCTCCTAATCCCTCTCCCATCCCATTCATCATTCATTTTTAATTATCTTTATATACAGATCAACTTAGTATATACTAAGTAAAGATTTCAACAGACTGCACCCACACAGATACGTAAAGTATAGAGTACTATTTGAAGACTAGTTTTACCATTAATTCTCATAGTATATCACATTAAGGACAGAGATCCTACAAGGGGAGTAAGTGCACAGTAACTCCTGCTATTGATTTAACAATTTACACTCTTATTTATGACGTCAGTAATCACCAGTGGCTCTTGTCATGAGCTGCCAAGGCTAGGGAAGCCTCTTGAATTCACAAACTCTGACCTTATTTAGACAAGGCCATAATCAAAGTAGAAGTTCTCTCCTCCCTTCAGAGAAAGGTATCTCCTTCTTTGATGGCCCGTTCTTTCCACTGGGATCTCACTCACAGAGATCTTTCATTTAGGTCATTTTTTTTTGGCCACAATGTCTTGGCTTTCCATGCCTGAGAAACTCTCATGGTTTTTTAGCCAGGTCCGAATGCCTGAAGGGCTGACTCAATTATTAGCAGACACTTGTCTTATTTATGTGATCCCTTTGACACTTAATCCTATCTTTATGATCAATTATGAACTTAAACTGATCACTTTAACTAGTAAGATGCCATTGGTGCATGCCAACAAATGGGATTTAGAGTCCCAAGGCACATTTCTAGCTCTACCATTAGGGGTAAGTCCAAGTGAGTGTGTGCCAAACTGTACATCTCCTCCCTCTCTTATTCCCACTCTTATTTTTAACAGGGATCAATTTTCAGTTAAATTTAAACACCTAAGAATAATTGTGTGTTAATTAAGAGTTCAGTCAGTGGTATTAAGTGGAACAAGAAAATACTAAAAAAATAAATTAATAAGCTGTTCCTGGACAGTCAAGACAAGGGCTGATCAAGTCATTTTTTCTCACAGTGTCAGTTTCACTTCTACAGGTTTCCTTTTAGGTGCTCAGTTAGTTGTCACCAATCAGAGAGAACATATGATATTTGTCCCTTTGGGACTGGCTTATTTCACTCAGCATGATGTGTTCCAGATTCCTCCATTTTGTTGCAAATGACCGGATTTCATTTTTTTTTTTTTTACTGCTGTGTAGTATTCTATAGAGTACATATCCCATAATTTCTTTATCCAGTCTTCTGTTGATGGGCATTTAGGTTGATTCCATGTCTTAGCTATTGTGAATTGAGCTGCAATAGACATTGAGGTACAGATAGCTCTTTTATTTGCCAATTTAATTTCCCTTGGGTAAATTCCTATGAGTGGGATGGCTGGGTCATGTGGTAGGGCTATATTCAGGTTTCTGAGGAGTCTCCAAACTGACTTCCATAGTGGCTTTACCAGTTTGCATTCCCACCAACAGTGGGTTAGTTTGCCTTTCTCCCCACATCCTTGCCAGCATCTGCTGTTAGTTGATTTCTGTATTTAAGCCATTCTAATCAGAGTGAGGTGACACCTCATTGTGATTTTGATTTGCATTTCCCTGATAGCTAGTGATCCTGAAGATTTTTTCATGTGCCAGACAGCTTTTTAAGAACTGACTTAAGGCCGGCGCCGTGGCTCACTAGGCTAATCCTCCGCCTAGCGGCACCGGCACACAGGGTTCTAGTCCCAGTTGGGGTGCCGGATTCTGTCCCGGTTGCCCCTCTTCCAGGCCAGCTCTCTGCTGTGGCCAGGGAGTGCAGTGGAGGATGGCCCAAGTGCTTGGGCCCTGCACCCCATGGGAGACCAGGATAAGCACCTGGCTCCTGCCATCGGATCAGCGCGGTGCGCTGGCCGCGGCGGCCATTGGAGGGTGAACCAACGGCAAAGGAAGACCTTTCTCTCTGTCTCTCTCTCTCACTGTCCACTCTGCCTGTCAAAAAATAAAATTAAAAAAAAAAAAAAAGAACTGGCTTAGCATACCAGAAAGAGCTTAGGTTTCAGAGTTAAAAAACGAATTGTCCTTCTGCATCCTTCATGATGCCTAGGGATTAAGCATGCCCATACAACAAAAAATAAACACAATGACGCATACTGCTGGTCTTGCTAGTAAGACATGCACACCTTACCTACCCAGGTGTCCAAAAGTAATTATCTTTTTAAATTAAGATTCAAGATAACTGAAGGAATCTTAACTCTTCAAGTACTGAGATTAAATTGTCAAATTTTAAACCATTATGATAGCAAGTATTGTCAACTTCCTTGCCTTACTAAATAAAGAACTTAAATCTAACGTAACCCTGCTGGTTGATACACAGTGAGCATCATGGTCATTGGACCTGGTATGGTGGATTAACAGACTCAATCCTTCAGCCACTCCTGATGTGATTGTGATTCTTTGGTGAAATGATCTCAACCACTACAGTTTTCATATTATTTGTATCTGCTTTGGAAACTTGTTTTGCTTTGTCACCCGTCCATGTACAGTCCCCTAGGATCCCTTGCTATTGGCAATTTATTTCACACTAGCAGCCTCTATCTCTGTCAGTCTGCTTCTGTCTAGGGAAAATGAAGTGCAAGCAATTGGGTCCTCAATGAAGAATTTTGCATTTCATCCAGTAAAGTGAATGGAATTAAGTGTTTGAGCTTTGAGACTTTGTATGTATGTGTATGAGTTTGAATGTATTTGCACATGTGCTAAATATTTGGTTTCTAGCCTCATTAGATGAGGTTATTCAGTAATGTAACCTATATATATATATATATGTATGTATTTTCATGATGATTATATATTGAGGTCATTTAAAAAATTAAAGATGGTTTGGGAAGTTATGAGATGTATTTGTAATAGTCAATATTTGGACTCTGGAGGAAACCAATCTCTCTTTCTCTCTTTCTCGTACACACAAACACACATACATACACACAGTCTTTAAAATGTTCATAGAAATGCATATTATAAAATACCATGAATAGATTTCAAAAAATTTTGTACAAAAGTAAACATCTTAATTCTGCTTTTTTCCATGAACTTTTTGAAGTTCCCTTATATACCCCCTAACATGTGCATGTGCACGCACACACACACACACAAATACATATATATGAAGTTGTTATATATAGCAGTTTCTTTCAGAAAGAAGTAAAAACCTACTCACTTACTTACAGTTAAGGTAGAAATGAAATGAATGACATGAGGTCGTTCAGGTATAGTCTAAGACCAAGCAACCAAGAAAATCAAAGAGGGAAACATGGATGTTACACTAACTTTGGTCCTCTTTTTGTTGGAAAAGTAGTAATTTGAGAAGATTTGGGTTCAAAGTCTTTTCTTGCTGATAGATGTTACCTTTATGTTTAATTCAGTATGTTTTTGAAGTGGGCATTTTCAATTAAACTTTCTGAAACTTTTTTTTCTAAGTCTGAGTTTCTTTCGATAGCTTAAAATTTTAGGTGACAGCCACTCCTGACATGGCTTGTAACACGTCTTCAAGAAGAAAATTATCTTCAACTTCTCACTGAGTGCTTCCTATTGCTCAAGTTTCTTAATATTTAGTGTTTTATTCTCACAATAACCCTTCAAGCTCAGCGCCATTTTCTTCATTTTACAATTGAAGAAAACTGGCTCTAAAAATCTCTAACTTGCTCAAAATGTTACTGCAAGTAGGGAGGCAAGCGTGTTTTTTAACTCATGTTTTGGGCTTCCTTCTTCTTTTTCTTTTGGTAGTAGCCTCCTTAGGCCAGGTGTCTAATAGCAAAGATTCAAAAATACATCAAGGTTGCATCAGGCAGCCAGTTGCTCTTTATGGGGCCATACCTAGGACATGTTTGGTTAAAGGCTCTCAGAGAAACCCAATGTTTGTTTCTAAAAGGTATTAAGGAATGTAAAAGCTACTGGACAGCAGATCCAGGACAGTTTGGGAGTGGCTGCCTTTGAGAAAATACAGTGCAGACAGTGTAGAAAAATCTAACTCTGTGGGTCAGAATGCAGGAGCTGATGAGGGTTTGGACTTTTGCAGTTCCCAGAAGCCTGCAGAGAGCTAAGTGCCAAACAGCTTTCTTGTGTGTACTTCAGTAACACTTGAATCATATGGCTAGATGAGGGTGAATGGTAAATCCCACCCCCTCCACAGGAAGATTCAGCACTCTGGGAGCCAAGAACATGTCCAGGAAAGAAGAAAGAGAACATACTGGAGAGCAAAACCCTGCTCTGTAGAACAGCCGTGGTTGATGCTCATCTCATTAGACTGCCATTGACTCACTAAAGTGCTGCTTATGAACACCTCCCCCATATCTAGATCATGTGACTCATGCCTTGCATGTAGAACAGAGTTTGGCATGTAGGAAGCTTTTTGTGCGCTTTATCCATAACTTTACAAGATGTGGAATCTAAATTCACATACCTGAGATATATCAGCCAAGGTCACACTCCACAGGCAAAGAAGAGTCAGTGTTCAAAAATGCTATGTAACTTATATTTCATATCTGTCAATTTCTCACCATGTTAAGTTTGAGTATTGGAGTTTGTCCAGATGCTACTAATTACCAGAGGGCAAATGAGGAAGTTTTAGTACAGAATAACCCTGAAAGGCATGCTTATTCCAACTCACCTGGGTTTTATTCTTTCTTTCAGGCTTAGTTATTTCATTGTTTTTAGAGGTATAAGAAATACCACACATATTGAATAATCTAATTGTCAGCTCTTTGACACACAGTCAGACATTAGAATCATGACAAAGCATAGGTAGGGAGTGACAAGATTACTCAACATTACAAAACTCCTGCAGAAGAGACAAGGAACCTGGGGAGATGACTTAGAATATGATCTGTGACAAGCTGGCTCTGAGCTGAAATAGGACAATTTACTGCTTTCATGCAAAGCATCCAGGAAGGAAACAGAACAGGGGCATAATCTGCCTTAAAGAAGGAATGCAATTTATTTCCTGAAGCATAGGCGGAGGGACAAACTACCAGGCTAGTGCTAGGGCTTTTTTGCAATTCAGAGGATGGCTGTAGCTTGGTTGATAATGAGTTTTTCAGGGAAGCAGTGTAGAACTATTCTCTGGAACTTGGCAATATTAGGCTAGCCCTCAACCAGCTTTAAAAATGATAAATCTTTGTCCCTGAAATAGCTTCTTTTATGTTTAATTTATTTTCTTTAGCTTGAACAATGCCTCCCTATTTATTTTCTGTAGCCCCCGGGGTTAATAATTTATTTTCCTCAGCCTCAAGAAGGTCGTCTTCATTTATTTTCCGCAGATCAAGGAGGAAACATTTTAGATGGTGATCACATAGCAGCACTGACCAGGTCTGGAAGTTTATTTGTCCGTCCTTCTAAGGCATTTTCCTGCATTGGCCGGCACACGGCAGGTGGAATCATCAGTAGTGACGGGACCAGCTGTTGTTAGAGATTTCTATGCTGCTTGCTTTTACATTCCCTGGTGGTGAGCTAGAGCAGCATCTTGCACTAGCTTGTGAGAGTCACTTGTGTGCATCTCTTCCCACCTCCCTGGCAGGGATAGCGTGTCGCGGCGAGCTTGAAACTGCTCACTGTGGGAGCATTGACTCTACAGAAACTGGCAAATGTCACAAATTTGAGCTGATTGTTAAACATGTATTAGCACATGCCTCTCTCCGTACATACATATGCATGTATCTAATCTGACTAAAACCTGTATTCTGTTTTTAAAATGTATTTATTGGAGAGGCGGAGAGAGGCAAGAGAGCTCTCAGTCTTCTGGTTCACTCCCTATTGCCACCACAGCCAGAGCTGGGTAATGGGGGGAAACCAGGAATTCAATCTTGGACTCCATGTGGGTGGCGGGAACCCAATTCCTTGAATTATCACTTCTGCTTCCCAGGTCTGCATTAACAGAAAGCTGGAGTCAGGATTCAGAGCTGGGTGTCAAACCCAGCGACACCAATTGGGTTGCAGGTGCCTTAAAAACTAAGCTAAGTACCTGCCCTTGTATTCTGTTTTCATATGTGGCAGGTATGAAAGTTAGCATGGTCTCAGTTTTTTTTTTTTCCTTTTTTTTTTTTTTTTTTTTTTTTTTTTTTTTTTTTACCAGTTTGTTTAGTTAGTTGCTGAGAAGTATTGGCTTGGAAACTGATGATTCCTTTAAGAAGTATCTAGACCTTATAATTCCCTCAGATCTTTAAATGGACAATGTTACCTTTGTTTTTAGTTGCTAAGACTTAAAGAACTTCTGAATTGACAGACATAAAAATGTATCACCCTATCTAAATATTCTTATTTTTTTTAACACAAATGTTTTCAAACATTCATTCAACAGAGAATCTCCAAACTTGTCCATTTGTCCATCCTGTTTTACCATCTTCTCTCCCTCTGGGCCACCACCCCAGCTTTCATCCCAAATTTAAACGAGAAGAGATAAGAGTATCAGAGGCTGTTTGATAAATAATATTTGTTTTTATGGCTAAAACATAATACTTTAAACATATTCCTTTTTAAAAAATTATTTATTTATTTGAAAGAGTTGCAGAGGGAGAGTGAGAGAGAGAGGTCTTCCATCCAAATGGTTCATCCCCAAATGGCTGCAATGGCTGGGGCTGGGGCTGGGTCAGGCCACAGCTGGGTACCAGGAGCTTCTCTCCAGTCTCCCATGCGGGTGGCAGGGGCCCACGTACTTGGGCCATCTTCCACTGTTTTCCCAGTCACATTAGCAGGGGTCTGGATCAGAAGTGGAGCAGCTGGTGCGTGAACTAGTGCCTGTATGGGTTGCTGGCATCACCAGTGGCAGCTTTACCTGCTATGCCACAATGCTGGCCCCGAAACATATTCTTTAGGAAAGACTGAAAACTGACTTTTAAACAATATTTCCCTAGAAGATGTATCTAGAATAACTTATATTTCATTTCCAATTAGCATACTGTTACAAATGTAGAGGGAGGGAACCAAGTTTGCTAAGTGACCTATAACCATGTCTCATGAGACAGTTGACTGAATGAAGATACTCACCAGATGACATGCAGCAGATGTCATTCCAGTGTCTTCCCAATCTGGATATGGAAGTTATCCAAAAGTGCTGAGAAACAGGGAAAACAGTTTGGAATATTTACCTCTATTTTCTAAATGAAGAGGTTTTGATTTTTTTAATTATTATAAAATATTGTCAAAGAAACTGCCATCTTAAAAATAAAAAAGTCTGGGGCTGGCACTGTGGTGTAGTGGGTAATCCCATGTGGGTGCCGGTTTGAATCCTGGCTGCTTCACTTCTCATCCAGCTCCTTGCTGCTGGGCTTGGGAAAGCAATGGAAGATGGTGCAAGCGCTTGGGCCCCTGCACCCATGTGGGAGATCAGACACTCCTGGCTCCTGGCTTCAGATGGGCCCAGCTCCGGTCATTGCAGCCATTTGTGAGGTGAACCAGTGCATAGAACTCTCTCCCTCTCCCTCTCTCTATAACTCTGACTTTCCAATAAATAAATAAGTCTTTATAAAAGATGAAGCAATCTCCTTAAACATAGTGTTAAAATTGAAGGCCTGTGGATTCTAGTATAACAAGTGACTATTACCCAATTTTGATGAAGTTGCAGTGAATGCACATTTTTTATGTTATTGATGGTGGGAGATGAAACTAAAAGAGATATGCTAATCTTAAACATTGGAGTACTTTTAGAATTTACTCTGTGGATATATCCTGGGGTGTGGGTAAAGATTTATACACATAAAGATCAGATGTTGAGAAGCTTATTGAAGCATTTCAGTACATCAAAGCTTAGAATAATATACGTCATCATTTAAATAACTATTAATTAACATGGTCCTACTTACTACGTTTCTGTACTTGAACAACACCGGGTTCTAGTCCCAGTCGGGGCACTGGATTCTGTCCCGGTTGCCCCTCTTCCAGGCCAGCTCTCTGCTGTGGCCAGGGAGTGCAGTGGAGGATGGCCCAAGTCCTTGGGTCCTGCACCCGCATGGGAGACCAGGAGAAGTACCTGGCTCCTGCCATCGGATCAGCGCGGTGTGCTGGCTGCAGTGCGCTGGCTGCAGCGGCCATTGGAGGGTGAACCAATGGCAAAGGAAGACCTTTCTCTCTGTCTCTCTCTCTCACTGTCCACTCTGCCTGTCAAAAAAAAATGCATGAAATACATTTGTATGTAATACTGCTTTTATGCAGCTACAATTATAAGTATTTTTTCTATAATAACTCTTTAACTACTTACAACAACTCTATTGTCTGAAGCTCCTGGAGATGCAGTGATTTGCCTAAGGTTACACAGCTACTGGTTGCATAGCCAGGTTTCTAATTCAGCCCACCTGGATCTGCCCCTTCCTATGTGACATAACTTTCCCTATTTACCTCACATAACTGGAAGGAGTACATGAGATATGTGTATAGAAAGTCCAACACTGGATAAGGGCTCAATAACACTTTCCTTCAAAAAGCAAGTAAAAGGCGTATGAACTAGCTAAAACCTTGGTCGGATCTTTAAACAGAAATCTGAGGGAACACAAGCACAAAGGTGATTTGAATAAATTGGAAAGTTCTTCTAGGAACTGAATAATTTAGAAACACGAGTGGGCCCTGCACAGCACTTCTAGATGTATTTGGGGTTGTCTTGGAGATGTATGGAGAATAACTTAAACTTCATTAACGTTACACATAAAATCTTGCTACAGCAAGTGATGGTGATGCTGAGTCAAAATGCAGTTCTAATGGAAAGATTCCCTTAAGTATTTAACTCCCAGTATCTGTCCTCATTATAGCATAGTACATAGTAAGTATGAACAATAGTAAATAAGAATAGAAATTAGTAGTGCAGCAGAAGGACAGGAAAATGGTAAAACAAACCATAAGCAGTAAAAAGTACTGCAGAGCTGGGGCAGAGTGGATTGCACTTGGAGAAAGTGAAGACAGAGCAATCGGCTCTCATCTTGGCAAAGTGAAACAACAGAGTGGGGAGTGGGAGGCCAGGGAAGCCACCCAGTGTGTGGGGGTTGCTGGGTGTTGCTGATCCATTCACGGAGCTACAATACATTATGGAGCAGAATTGGGAATTATGGTGATGAATTAACTTCTCTGTAACTCAGCCCCACTACACTGCTTGGTACAGTGTTGCTAATCAGTAAGTTTCCAGAGAAAGAAAAGAAGAGGAGAAAAAAAAGTGCCAAGGCAAGCAATGTTGTCAAACTATTTTTAACTGAGATTTTACTAAATTGATATTTAAATTTTTTATAAAAGATTTATTTATTTATTTATGTGAAAGGCAGAGTTACTGAAAGAGAGGAGAGACAGAGACCCAAATCTATCTGTTGGTTCACTCCCCAAATGGCTGCAACAGCAAGAGCTGGGCCAGGCTGAAGTCAGGAGCTTGTATCTCTATTCTGGTCTCCCATATATGGGGCAGGAGCTCAAGTACTTGGGGAATCTTCACCTGTTTCTCCAGGTGCATCAGCAGGTAGCTGGATCAGAAGTGCAGCAGCCAATATTTGAACCAGTGCCCATATGGGATGCAAGTGTTGCAGACAGCGGTTTAATCTGCTATGACACAATGCCAGCCCCATAAACTTCTTATATATAATAGAGCATCTTCAAATTATTACACATTATGTTTCTTGTTTTCTGGGTGGATATTACTGAAGTAGATTTTTTCTAATTTGAAATTTTTTTATGCATACCCACATGATAGAGTTTTATATATCACATAGATTTTTCTGTAGGATAATTAAATTCTAGCAATATATAAATGTCTCTCACAGCCATAGGTTCTAGTATGTTTTTCTCATTTTTCAAACAGTACATGCTATCAGTAATATTTATCTACTTCCTCCAATAATCTAGCTTTATTCATGTCAAAATACACAGTTATAGTTTGTATATATATTTTTGTTTTTCCCGTTATTTTAAAGTTTAATTATATCATGAATGCATGTTTGTTGATTTAAAAATCAAATAACACAGAAGAAATTTGTGAGTCTTTCTTCACTGGCAGCCATGTATTTGTTACTTAGTAGTAATTTTTGGCTCTCACATCCATGTTTGCTGGGCCAACAAATTGATGTATTTATGTTTTGACATTTGTATTTTAAAGTTTTTACTTATTAATAAGTGTTCTTTTCAAAATAACATGTGTATTTGTAAAAGTTCAAAATGAAAAAACAAATGTGTTTTAGTTAAAAACAGCAATTTGAATGCATGCCTTTAACTGTGGCCTTCTGAAATCCCTTCAAAATGACAGCTTAAAAAAAAACAGCAATGTAGAAACACAAGAATAAAACAAGAAATAGCAACAAGTTTTGGCCACTGTCTAAGTGGTGACTGAATTAATCAGCTTGAGAAAACTAAGTTGACATTGTTATAAGCTCACTAGCAAGTTGATTTGCTTTACAGAACTCTGAAGCAGAACTCAATTCTTTGGACAACTCAGAAAATGATGGGGTGGCTGATTAAAAGGCAGTTCCAATGGGAACTTTTTTTAGGTTTTAGCTCCCAGCTTTCCTCCTTAGTATCGGCCGTCACCCATGCTAGTAGAAAAGTGGGGGTTGTGGCCGGTGCCGCGGCTCACTAGGCTAATCCTCCGCATTGCGGTGCCGGCACACCGGGTTCTAGTCCCGGTCGGGGCGCCGGATTCTGTCCCAGTTGCCCCTCTTCCAGGCCAGCTCTCTGCTGTGGCCCGGGAGTGCAGTGGAGGATGGCCCAGGTGCTTGGGCCCTGCACCCCATGGGAGACCAGGATAAGTACCTGGCTCCTGCCATCGGATTAGCGTGGTGCGCCGGCCGCAGCGCGCCAGCCGCGGCGGCCATTGGAGGGTAAACCAACAGCAAAGGAAGACCTTTCTCTCTGTCTCTCTCTCTCACTGTCCACTCTGCCTGTCAAAAAGAAAAAAAGAAAAGTGAGGGTTGTTTCTCTGGAAATTTTCACAGGTTCTCTTGGCCACAGACATCTGAGAACAATCCAAGGTAAGAATCACATACTAATGACAAGGGATAATGAAATATAAAATAAAGATACAAATTGCTCCGTCAGGAAGGGAACTGGAGGAGTTATCTCTGAGGATTCTTGGCCTCTCCAGAGAAAAATATTTAAAGATCACTCAAACAATGAAATGCACCCTTCACAAGTCCCAGCTATGTACAGGTAATTCCCAAAATCTTTGTTGTCAGATCATTCTACAGGATCAGGCAAAGATCCCATTGTTAGATCTCTGTGGAAAGGCTTCACAAAAAAGACAGAAACCAATATGAACAGCAGTAGCAACAAGAAAGCTTAGAGAAATCAAAGATTATGCGGGAGATAAAAGTAGACTTTTAAAAAAATCGTTAATTTCCTTGGAAAGATAAAATAAGGTTTTGCTTCCACAGAAGAGATAAGCATGCTGCAGGAAGAGTTTTCAGAGAACAAGAAAGAGGTCATGCAAATTTAAAGCAGAATAACAGAATTGAAAAGTCAATATAAATCTTAGAAGATAAATTTAAGGAAATATCTCAGACAAGAGTATTTTTCAAAAAGAGATGTAAAATAGAAAGGAAATATAAATCAAAGAATAAGGAGGAATGAACTCACATCCAGGTAAGAGAATTTCAAAAATAGAAAACAGTAGAAGTGGACTGGAAGAAATTAAAACCAAGTCATTGTTAGAATCTCCTGATTAAAAGTCTTTTGAATGAGCAAATCAAAGGATGAGGAAAGACCTGTACAAGCCACATCAGCTTGAAACTTCAAAAAAAGTAGTGACAAAAAGGAAGCTTCCAGAGGTAAAAATAAGACAACAAAACAGTAAAGCTATAGCAACAGGTCAAAAGACAAATCAGAATTAGATTAAAACTCTCACTAACAAAGTCTTCAATATTCCATTGACAGATTATTTCCAGTCTAGAAATCAAGATGTAACCAAGCCATCAATCAGCATGTGACAGTAGATTTCCACTTGCAGCTATGGAAATGTTGCTTCTATCAGACCAAAACTCCTGTTAAGGACAATCACAAAACTTAAAAAGTAATAAGTTACTTTTTTAAAACTTGTGTGAAGGCATTAGAAAGGTACTAGAACAGTGAAGAGTTAAGATCTAAGGCCCAAGAACAAAGGAAAAGACAAAAAATGTGCCAGACTTTTTTTTTCTTCCCAAAGAAGTCATTTATTTAATGAGTACAAATTTCATATGTACAACTTTAGGAATATTGCGATTCTTCCCATCATACCCGCCCTCCCACCCCCACTCTCACGGCACTTCCTCCTCCCTCTCTCATTCCCAGTCCCTTCTCCATTAAGAAACAAAAAAGCAAACCCCCCCCCCCCCAAAAAAAAACAAAACAAAAACAAAAACAAAAAGTCAAGACAAGGGCTGTCCAGAGTCATTGCTTCTGAAAGTGTCAATTTCACTTCTACAGACTGCTTTTTGGGTACTCTATTAGTTATCACGGGTCAGGGAGAACATGGTATTTGCCCCTTTGGGACTGTGCCAGACCTTTGACTCTGATTTTTTCTTGCTGCCCTGGCAAATTCTAAAACAGTGGCCTGAGGGACTGAGAATAGAAATAGAAAGCTACAGCTAGAAGGAGGAGAAGCTGAGCAAGCGTGGGGCAATCTCAGGGGGCTAGGATGACTAAGGGCGGATTTGAGGATCCATCAAGGAGAAAGAGTCAGGTAAACGCACAAGGTTTTCCATCAATGCTTCTAAAAGGCTGCTCTTCACAACTGTGACTGAGTAACAAATAGAGCAAATATCACAGTGAATGAAACTTGCTTCTGAATCAATTCAATTTCGCTGTACTAGGATGATTTGTCCCTTTCTTAACTGCCTGCCGGTAGTGAAAGCAAATGCTTTCTGAAGGAAGTAGCACCATTCAGAACTTCCAACTATCTCTTTAATTTACAGTAGAACATCTAGCACTCTTTAAAAATATTAGCAGGTATGTAAACTTCAACTAACTGGACATTTGGAGGAAAAAAAACCATAGAAAATAGCTACCAAATCTTAAGATGTTCAGATATTTGTGGTCTCAGACATAGATTTCAATAACCATAATTACTATGGACATGAAATTAATGAAGATGGATGATTTTGGCCGGCGCCGTGGCTCACTAGGCTAATCCTCCGCCTAGCGGCGCCGGCACACCAGGTTCTAGTCCGGTCGGGGCGCTGGATTCTGTCCCGGTTGCCCCTCTTCCAGGCCAGCTCTCTGCTGTGGCCAGGGAGTGCAGTGGAGGATGGCCCAGGTGCTTGGGCCCTGCACCCCATGGGAGACCAGGAAAAGCACCTGGCTCCTGGCTCCTGCCATCGGATCAGCGCGGTGTGCCGGCCACAGAGCGCTGGCCGCGGCGGCCATTGGAGGGTGAACCAACGGCAAAGGAAGACCTTTCTCTCTGTCTCTCTCACTGTCCACTCTGCCTGTCAAAAAAAAAAAAAAAAAAAAAAAAAAAAAGAAGATGGATGATTTTAGCAGAAAACTTAAAGCTACAATATCAATAAAATATAAATCCTGGAAGTGGAAAATAAAATAAATGTAACAGCATACCAAAAATGGGCATAACAGCAGAATAGACACAGTTCACAAAATAATTAACAGTATGGAAGAGTAGATGGAAGACAAAATATAAACTGTAGGAAGAGAAAATTAAAAGATAGAAAATAAGAATATAAGAGACATGTAAAACATAGTAAAATGCTGTAACACAAATGTAATGGGAGTTACAGAAGGAGAAGAGAAAGAGAGGGCAACAAACCCATTACTTTTAAAGATATTATGGTCTAGAACTTCCCAAAATAGATAGAAAAAATTATGCTAATATTCATAAAACTCTAAGCAGGAGAAATACAAGGAAAACCAAATATAGGGCCAGCACCATGGCTCACTTGGTTAATCCTCCACCTGCGGCACCAGCATCTCATATGGGCTCTGGGTTCTAATCCCGGTTGCTCCTCCTACAGTCCAGCTCTCTGCTGTGGCCCGGGAGGGCAGTGGAGGGTGGGCCAGGTGCTTGGGCTCCTGCACTCACATGGGAGACCAGGAGGAAGCACCTGGCTCCTGGGTTTGGATCAGTGCAGCACTGGCCATAGTGGCCACTTGGGGAGTGAACCAGCAGAAGGAAGACCTTTCTCTGTCTTTCTCTCCCACTGGCTATAACTCTACCTGCCAATAAATTAAAAAAAGAAAAACAAAGGAATTTGGAAAACATTATGCTGAGTGAAATAAGTCAATCCCAAAGGGACAAATACCACATGTTCTCCCTGATTGGTGACAACTGAGCACCAAAAAGGAAACCTGTTAAAGTGAAATGAACACTATGAGAAATGGTGACTTGATCAGCCCTCGCCCTGACTATTGATGAACAACTTAATATGTTATCCCTCTTAGTATTTTTTGTTGTTTGTTCTACTTAATACTTTTGGTTGAATACTGTAATCAACACACAATTCTTCTTAAGTGCTGAAACTTAACTGAAAAGTGATCGCTGTTAAATGTAAGAGTGGGAATAAGAGAGGGAAGAGATGTACAATTCGGGACATGCTCAAGCTGACTTACCTCAAACGGTAGAGTTAGAAACATACCAGGGGATTCCAATTCAATCCCATCAAGGTGGCATGTACCAATGCCATCTCACTAGTCCCAGTGATCAATTTCTGTTCACAATTGATCATAATGATAGGACTAAGAACCAAAGGGATCACATAAACAAGTCTAGTGCCTGCTAATACTAGCTGATAGAATAAAAAAGGGAGAGAACGATTCAACATGGGAAGTGAGATACACAGCAGACCCATAGAATGGCAGATGTCCTAAACAGCACTCTGGCCTCAGAATCAGCCCTTAAGGCATGCGGATCCAGCTGAAAAGCCCATGAGACTATTTCAGGCATGGAAAGCCAAGACACTCTGGGGAGAAAAAAAAAAAAAAAAAACCTAAATGAAAGATCTCCACGAGTGAGATCCCAGTGGAAAGAACAGGTCGTCAAAGAAGGAGGTACCTTTCTCTGAAGGGAGGAGAGAACCTCCACTTTGACCATGGCCTTGTCTAAATATGATCAGAGTCGGTGAGCTCAGGGAGCTTCCATAGCCTTGGCAGCTCATGACAATAGCCTAGGGTGATTACTGATGCCATAAACAAGAGTGTCAATTTGTTAAGTCAACAACAGGAGTCACTGTGCACTTACTCCTCATGTAGGATCTCTGTCCTTAGTGTGCTGTACGTTGAGATTTAATGCTATAACTAGTACTCAAACAGTATTTTTCACTTTATGTTTCTGTGTGGGAGCAAACTGTTGAAATCTTTACTTAATGTATGCTAAACTGATCTTCTGTATATAAAGAGAATCGAAAATGAATCTTGATGTGAATGGAAGGGGAGAGGGAGTGGGAAAGGGGAGGGTTGAGGGTGGGAGGGACGTTATGGGGGGAAGCCATTGTAATCCATATTCTGTACTTTGGATATTTATATTCATTAAATAAAAGTTAAAAAAAAAGAAAAAGAAAACCAAATATAGATACTTCTTAGCTTCTGAAAACCTAAAGCAAAGAGGTAATCTTAAAAGAGAAGAATATAAAATATTGCCTTCAAAGGAGAACAACGAGACAGATGAGAAGAAAGTCAAGAAATAGAAAGACCTGGAGTTTCAGAGTAATGTGACCTAGTCCTGAAGATTGATGACAGGGATCCTCAGGTTGTTGCTAAATGGAGAATCTCAGTATACTGGCTGTGCCCATGACTTAGAAATTAACTTGCTCAGATCAGACAGGACATGACAAATGGGGATGCTGCCATAGAATTTGGCTTTCTCATTTCAGTGGGAATAACAAGCTCCTTAAAGAGCAGAGGTCAAATACATGGTCAAGTGTGATCATCAGAAATGTGGTGGTAGCAATATTGACCACAGTAAACCCTGGGAACACAATTATGATCAGCGTTTCCACTTGCAGAGGTTAATTGATCAGAGTTGGTAGAAACAGAATAGATTGGTATCTCAAAGCACCATCTGCCAGGGACAGGCCTTTGGCATAGTAGTTAAGACACTGCTTGGGATCACATATCAGATCACCTAGGTTTGAGTGCTGGCTCCAGTGCAGATTCCAGCTTCCTGCTTATGCACACCCTGGGAGGCAGCAGGTGATGGCTCAAGTATTTGCATCCTTCACACTCACATGGGAGGCATGGATTGAGTTCCCAGCTCCTGGCTTTGCCTGATCCAACCCTGGGTATTGTAGGTATTTAAGTACTGAAATAGCGATGGGAGGTCTCACTCTCTCTTTCTCCATTTCAAATAAAGTAAAATGACATGGAGTACCATTTGACAGGTTATAGAAAATGCTTTTTAGCTTGAGTAAGCAGAAAACTGGATTGAGTCACTGCAGAGTGAATTAATGGCCTTATCCACCTTGAAGGTCTCATTTTCAAGAAGATGAGTCTCTGTCAAATGTCTGTATCAGCAACCTGCTTAGATCTTTTGTCATATATCTCAGTGAGTTTGGGCTGCTTTAACAAAATACCATACAACTAACATTTATTTCTCACAGTTCTGGAGGTTGGAAGTTTGAGATCAAGTGCTAACATGGCTGGGTTCTTGGTTATGGGCCATCTTCTTGGTTATATCATCACAGGGTCTTCCCTGGTACGGGCAAGCAGAGAAACCGAGTGCTTACCTCTTCACTTTCTCATAAGGACGCTAATTCCTTTATGAAGTATCCACCCTCATGACCCAGTTGTCTTCCAATGGCACCACCTGCTACCTAACATTTTCCCTTTGGCGATTAGGGTTTTTCAACCTATGAATATTGGAGGAGGGACACAACATACGAATTGGGGGAGGGGGGAACAATCATGTCATCCTAGGTATATACTGCAGTTCTGTATCAAAGCCTTCTCCAGAGGGGAGATCTGGAGTACTGAAGGTCTTTGCCATTTAAAATGCCCCTACTGCACTGAATGTTGTCTAATCCACTCAGTTATAAAGTTAGAAATGGACGAGTGCATTATATCGCTAAATGAGATCAGTAGATAGGCAAGGACTAAAAGACAATGCTGAGAAGCAAAGCCTGTAGACAGATGGATAGCATCTGTTTGTTCCTCCCATCAGATCCTCTTCGTACCATTATCAACGTCCTCTGTGTCCTATGATGATTTGACTTTCACTGGGGTTTGGCCAGCAGTGGCATCAACAAGAATTCAGGGCAGGATGGAAGGGAACTGAAGTTTGATTGTTTCTCTGGCTCCCTCCCTGCTGGCCTACTGATTGGCACTGGCTCTTTTTTTCCCGGAGGCCACCATTTATGCCTGGAAGTCCTCTAGATCATTTCTAAGGGAATGGTTTTGTGCCCAGTTTCCATATTCCTTTCCTTTTGACCTTTCAGGCCAAGAATGGGAAAGCATCTTATTGCTTCTAGCAAAATGATGCTTCTCTATCCTGGCTCATTCCCGCTGGCCTTGCTCTTACCCTTGAAATAGTCCTTTTATTAAAATTTCTTCAATGATCTCATTTGGCAGTGCCATCTGTTTCCTGTCAAGACCCTGCCTGATATAATTTCTAATTTAAAATGCAAAATTTATTGTAATATTTAATTATCATATATATGAGTCTATTTCTGGACTCCATTCTCTTCATTGATATGCTTAACAGTTTTTGTACCAAAAACACGTTGTTTTAATTAATCTAACATTGTAGTATAGTTTTATATCTGATACGGCAGCAGTTCTTAGATTTTTGGCCTGAAGACCCCTTTGTCCTCATAAAAAATTGAGGAGTCAAGGAAAATCGGTTGAACCTTCTAGGGGAGTGTGATTGGTAGCCACATTCTGAATGGAAGAACCTGTGTCTGAGTCCTGGCTCTGCTTCCTAATTCAGTTTCCTGCTAATGGGCACCATGAGAGGCTGCACATGATCACCAAAGCAGCTAGGTCCCTGCAACTTTTATGGGAGAGCTGGGGTGAGTGCCCGACTCCTGGCATCAGCCTGGCCAGGCCCCAGTTGTAGCAGGCATCTGGCTTGTGAACCAGTGGGAAAAAGCTCTTTCTGTCTCTGTAATAAAATAATTAATATGGATTTCTTTTATTTCAAATTGGTTTATCTTTCACTCAGAGTGTATCTTGACATAAACTTGATTTTGTAGCATCATATTTTGGTCATTTGGAAAATATTTATTTGCTGAGGTATGCATATCTTCCAGTGTCAAGCTCACCATGGATGTTGTCAAAAAATTTTTCCACTCCTGGGAGGCTCTCAAGCTTGTAATGACAAGATACAGACGCAAGTTTTCTAAAAATTTAATTTTCACTTAAAAGTTCAAATTATATCATTGCCAACCGAGAATGACAATTATTTTCCTTGATGTGACAGATCACTTCATTTCTTTTTAGATTGTATCTGCAAAATATCCCAGGTCTAAATAATCAGTATCTGTGAGTTCTTTCAAGTAAAATGTTAGCAAGTTAAGCTCACCCCTCAAACAATCATAGCAGTCCTGTTGGGTGAGAGCAGTATTGAACCCTAAAATGAAGAAGTGTTTTAGGTGTACTTTGCCACTTTGTCATACAAGATATTAAAAATACCTGTACATAAGGGTCAAAATTTAATAAAAATGGCATAATATACTGCTTCAATGTGTACTTATTCCCAAGTATATCTGGTTTGCCTTTTTTTTTTTTTTCTCTGAGTGGTATGGCATTGAAGAGTACAATTTCTAGTAGAGTTTTGCCTCATTGTCTTGCTTGGTCTGTACCTGGATGCCAGGACTTTACCTACCACAGCTCCTGTGTCATCAATATAAATAACAATACCATGAAAATGACAAATAACATCTTTGTGTTGTACAGAGTTTATACTTTTGGTCTATGTAAGGGAACCCCAGAGTAACAAAAGCTACTTGTTTGGGACATAGAAACATCTTCTGGCCACTCCCACACTATGAGACACTCCTACAAAAACTCCAGCACCATTGAAGCATATAAACAGGTGCCCCATGCCTTCACACTGAACTGATGGCACTAATAAATACACAAGAACAAAATGCTCTTATATCTGTATAGTCAGTCATGGACCAATAGGGCTCAATATCTAAGCACCAGATCAAATATATAAGGTTACTTCAGGAAGGTGGTAGAAAATGGATTTAAAAGATAAGTTTATGTTGACGCAGAAAAATCTGTGTGTAGTTTCTTTATAATATGTGTGTCAACTTTTAGAAGGTGTGTGGTATGCATAGATTTCAAAGATTTTTGGCACCAAAATGAACCTATCCTGTAGTACTGTTTCCCATACATTTTTGAAATACCCCCTCGGAAAGGTTTCTCTTGAGTCCTCCCACCAACCTCAAGGTATAATTATTTCCCAGCATTTCCAAATGTTTGTTATGCTTTTTCTATTGCCAGTCTCCGCCCAAACTCTGATAAGAGTGGGCATTTGGTGAATAATGGTTGCATTTATAATTGAATGACAAAAGCAAAGTTCACCTTCAAATTCCACTCTAGTTCATTTTGTACATATTGCAGTTAGAGCCAAGTTTGGAGGATACAGTGGATTTCTTTATTTCTTAAAGACAAAATTAACGTAGTGGTAAAATTACAATAGCGTCTGTTCTCTCGTATGCAGAACATCTCATACATACTTGCTTTCAGAAAGAGCATTTTTTTGGCTTATTTAAACTTTAGCCAAAAGTAAGACAACAGATCATGAAGTGTCTTGGAGAAAGATGACCAAATATCAAACAAGGAAATAAAATCTCTTCTTCTGGTTCTTATTTTCCAAAAGAATAAAAAACTTTGTCTTTCATTTTTTTTTTCCCAAAGAACACATCAGAAAGAATCTGAAATTCTCTAAATCAGAAGAATAAGAAATGTGTTGTTTCAATTTATCCTTTAGTGTCAGTCCAGTCACACTCATAACAATGACAGTGATCCAAAGCCAGAAAGATTAGATCTTTGAGGACCCCATGATAATATTCTTAGAGGATGTTATGCTTGCTGGAGGTGGAGGTGGAGGTGGGCACCACGTCCCCACATCCCCTTGGCTATTGTCGTTGAGCTATGTGGGTGACTACAGGCTGCAGGGTTTAAAATTCTTTTTATATTCTTTTCTTAAAAATAAAATATTTATAAGACTTCAAGGGAAGGCACATATCTCAGACAGGATGTAAATAATCACTGCTTTTCTTGTAGGATTAATACAGGATGAGTCCTGCTGGGCAGTGCCTCTCTTCAGTTGCCTGCCCTGTTCTCTGGGAGGCCTGCAGCGGCAGAGCAGTCTACAGCCATTGCTCTTCTAGCTCTTCTAATCTCTACTTAGCGTAGGGCTGGTGCCTATTGATTCTCATTCTTCCAATTAAGAAAAGGCATTTTTAAAACTGCAGTAACTTAAAAGACATATTTCTTTCCTTTTTTTTTTTTTTTTTTTTTGGCATGACCCATTAGATTGAACGTATAGTATTCAAATGACTATATAATAGCTTTTCTGGTCTGTGTCCTCTAACTGTTCTTGGAAACCTCATTCAATCAGGAAACAGTCTCATATTTCCATCACATGTTTCTACCTTTTTCTTTTCTTTTTTTGTAAACAATGAAAACAAATGCTGAATTCTGAATAATGGGGTAGGGCAGGAGTGTAAATATGGGTTAAATTTCAAATGCCGTGGGTGGAAGGATTTTGAAGATTGTCCAGTTCACTTCTCTCAGTTGGGCAGATAAGAAAACTTTCTTAAGAGGGTTGAGTGATAATCACTAGTGCTGAGGTCTCCTTATTGGGAGCTGGATACATTATCTCCCTTAATTGTAAGATCCACCTTAACAGATAGTAAACAATATCCGTTTTATAAAAGTGCAATCTAATGCTCAAAGGGGCTAAATGATTTGCACTGTGTCTCAGAAAGAAAGAGTCAGGGTTAGGGGTGGGTGGTACGGTGCAGCAGGTCGGAATGCCACTTTTGGGGTGCTGTACACCCTAGCGTTTCCATTGGAGTCCTGCTACTCTGCTTCCCATCCTCTTTTCAGGAGTGTGCCTGGGAAGCAGCAGATGGTTGCTCCAGCACTGGAGTCCCAGTAAGCCTTGAGCAAGACTTGGAAGGAGTTCCTGGCTCCAGGCTGGCCCTGTCCCAGCTGTTGTGTGCATCTGGGAAGTGAACCCGTGCTTGTAAGCTTGCCACACACCTGCCCACCCCTTCCCCTGCCACATTTGTCACTCTATCTTGCAAATAAATCTTTTAAAACTGGAGTCAGGGTCACCATTTGAACCCAAGTCTACCTGGGTGAAATTTTAACCCAAATCAGAGCTCTCAGAGTGTGCTGACAAACTTGAGAAGGAAATCATGAGCTCAGTGGAATGAATGCTTCTAAGGCTATCTCCCGGTTGTTGAGAATCTGTAGAGATTTACGATGTCAGCTAGCGAGGTGATAATTGGATTTTTTAGCTCAACCTAGAATGACTTCGAGAATGTGATTTATTTTTCAGTACTTACGGGAATTTTAAAATTCAACATCGAGCAGCAGCCCTAGCAAGTCTCTGACATGGTATAAACTGTTTAATGGAGGGAGGGATTATTGCTAAGCATCTTCCAACCTCCCAACGTAACAGGGGTGTTGGGGGTCATGTGTGCTCCACAGAGTTGCAGGCTCCATCACTATGGGCTGTGGAATTTTGGTATATCATTTCAGCTCAGTGTCAGTCTTCTCATCTGTAAATTGGTGGCAGTAAGAATAGCTTAACTACTTACCAGGATTCTTGTAAAGATTTAGCAAAATAATGTGTGTGTGTGATTTTAAAAAAAAGTTTTATTTTTATTTATTTGAAAGGCACAATTATAAAGAGACAGAGAGAGAGAGAAAGAGAGAGAGAATGAGAATCTTCTATCTGCTGGCTCACTCCCAAAATGGCCACAGCAGCTGGGCCAGGCTGAAGCCAGGAGCTTCTTCCAGCTGGTACAAGGGCCCTGGGACTCGAGCCACCCTCTGTTGCTTTCCCCAGGCACACTAGCAGAGGGCTAGATTGGAAGTGGAGCACCCAGGACATGAACCGGTGCCAAATGGGATGCCAGCATTGCAGGCAATGGCTTTACCCACTATACCACAGCACTGGCCCCAATGTGTGTGTGATTTTTAAAAGGTGATGACAAATATCATTGCTCTAAAAGTCACTGAGTGTTTGCTAAATGGTGACTAAAAAAGAAGTCAGTGAATGCAGAAACCTGTAGTAGGTGCTACATTTTTCACCTCTTGATGTGTATAGGAACCACTATGAGAGCTACTGAAACAGTAGAGTCCTTTGAATTCAGTAGGTCTAAGGTAGGTCTTGAATGCCCCCCTCTCCGAAAATTTGCCAAGGAATAAAAATGCTGTGAGCCCACCAACCACGTATTTAATCATATTTAATAGCAAGGGTGTGGATTACAAAGAAATCACAGTGTTACTACAATTTATGGAGTGTGAAGATTTTTGTTTCAAGTACCAAGATATATTTAAGTGAAATTATGAAACTGGAATTAGTTATAAAAAGAAGGATCCTTTTATTTAATTCCTTCATTTTGTTTGTGAGGAAACTAGTCACTGACACACATACACACACAATTCTGATTGACACTTAACAATAAGCACTAGACCAGATCGCTTGACTGTGGACTTTGCTAGGTTGCTCCTCTTCCACAAGCTGAGTCTGATCGCTTTACTACAATCACACACGTTTTCCAATCTTATCCAGAACTTAGTAGATAGGGTGACTCCTTATAGTCTATGAGGGCTCTAGGATATATACCACCCATATTTTATAAAAAGATTTTTTAAATTTATTTGAAAGAGTTACAGAGACAGAGGGAGAGACACAGATATTTAGAGAGAAAAAGAGATCTTCCGTCTACTGCTTCACTCCCCAGATGGCTGCAACAGCCAGTGCTGGGCCTGGCCAAAGCCAGGAACCAGGAGCTTCATCTGAGTCTGACCTATGGGTGGCAGGAGGCCCAAACACTTGGGCCATCTGCTGCTGCTTTTCCCAGGTCATTAGCAGGGAGCTGTGAAGGAAGTGGAGCAGCCAGGACACGAACTAGCACCCACATGGGATACAGGTGGTGTCTTTACCCACTACGCCACAGCGGCGGCCTCATACCACACATTTTTTGAAAACAGCAAACCCATGTCATAATTCTTCAGTCTCATATAGCCTCATGTAGCCTCACTAGCATTTGAACACAGTTCTTTCTTTCAGGGAATTTGCAGTCTGTTCATGTTCTGTCAATAAGACAAGCAGTGACTTTTATATGATTCCTAGAATTCTATCTATACACATTTTGAAATATTCAAAAAATACAAATGTGAAAAAAATAACAAATGCCTGTATTTGCATCGTCCTGAATTAGCAGCCACATACACACCCAGTTGGCTTACTCCATTTATTCTTTATTAAGCTTGTGATCTTTGCTGGGTGCTCTTCTGGTTCTTAGGACATTGCTGTGAAAGAGTTGAAAAGGCCTCTGCCTCCACGGTCTTACATTTGAGTAAGGGAAAATGGAAATATAAAGTAAATATTAAAAAGGGAAAATATCAGAGTGTTAAGTGCTGTGCAGAGAATTCAAACAGTGACATTGCGGAGAATTGGGTGATTATCAAAAATTGAGGAAAGGCCTCTCTGTAGAGCATTTATGCTAATGTCTAGATGAAAGTTCAAAGGTGTGAAGATAGGGCAGAAAAGCATTCTGAGAAAATGGGACAGGGCAGACAAAGGCATTAGAGAAAAGCAAGGCTGGTGTGTTAAAAATACAGAAAGGGGGTCAGGGACACTAGAGCATAGTTGACAGTACAGAAATGGATAAGGAAAAAGTCAAAGAGCTATACTAGCATTTGGTTTTATTGTACATAAAGATTGAAGTTTCTGGATGTTTTTTAACTAGGCAATATCATAATTTGATTTATCATTGGATTTGGTCACTCTGCTTGCTTTGCATGTAGAATAAATAATTAGAGGCTGGGATAGATAAGTTTAGAGGTTATGGAACACTCCAGATAAGACATGTCAGTGTTTGCAGAAAATTGAACAATTTTGAAATATGTTTACTTATAGAGTTGACAGAATTTGTTAGTAGATCAGGTATTAGGAGTTTTAGAAAGAAACAGGTGAATGGTGGTTCCATTTATTGTGAGAGAAAATAGTAGGCAATTGGTTTGGGCCATGTTAAGATTGCAATACCTGCTTTGTTTAAGTGCTAGAATATAATATAGTAAATATAATTTTTCAAGAAAGTGATGATGTTGGAACTTTAAATGTGGACCTGTAATCTATGTGTGCCTTTAACTCCTATAGCTGGCAGGCGTGATTGGGGGAAATCAAACCCAGAAGTTCATTCCTTTTTTTTTTTTAAGATTTATTTATTTGAAAGTCAGAGTTACACAGAGTGAGAAGGAGAGGCAGAGAGAGAGACAGAGAGAGGGAGAGAGAGGTCTTCCATCTGCTGGTTCACTCCCTAATTGGTCGCAATGGCTAGAGTTGAGCCAAGCCAAAGCCAGGAGCTAGGAGCTTCTTCCGGGTCTCCCATATGCAGGTGAAGGGGCCCAAGGACTTGTGCCATCCTCCACTGCTTTCCCAGGCCATAGCAGAGAGCTGGATCGGAAGTGGAGCAGCCATGACTTGAACCAGCACCCATAAGGGATGCTGGCACTACAGGTGGTGGCTTTTCCCACTAAGCCACAGTGCTGGCCTTCAGAAGCTCATTCTGTGACTTGCAAAATCATGGTACAAGTTGAACTTCCAGCCTTGCAAGGTGTCTACTGACAAAGTGATGACACTGATTGGGAAAGAATGGGATGCTGACATTTGAAATGGGAACATGAGATGAAGCTAGAAATATTAAACCCCCATATTCTGTTGAGTTTTCTTTGCCAATTGAAGCGACTATTTCATTGTAGGTGGAAGAGACCTCTCCACTCCCATTTATAGGGATTAATCCTCCATTTCCCTAGGAATAGAAATGGCCTCCCCTGAGGCAGTAGCCTCATAAAACACCCCTCCTTGCTTTTAGATCTATAGCTACACTCAAATCCCAGTAGCCCTATAATGGTAAAGTAAGGTACAAAGTGTGTGATCCATGAAGAGACACAATATAATACAACACAACTACCTGCATTTTCTAGTCGATACAGGCAGAAATCTAGGAAACAAGTGTGGGACATTTGTGGAAGAAGCAGTAAGTTGGATATGGCTAAATTTATTACTTTGAGCATAATAAGCAGAGATTCTGCAGCTAATGATGCATCTCAGGAAATAATCAAGGACTCTGACTGGTTGGTTGGCTGAAAAATAGGCCAGGATGTGGCTCACCATGAGGTTGTTAGAAACATCAGACATTTGGTTTAATGCAGAGGAAGAGATTTGAAGGCTTAGGGAGATTGCCATGTTGGGTTAGAGTTGTCAATTAAAACTTTACTGACCTACCCTGGGAGGGCACAAAAGACATATCTTTCAAAATTACTCTGCAAAATACATTTGTGAGGGATGCTTTAGCACTGTTGAAGAGCTCTATGATTGTACTTTCCTGTAGGCCAGACTTGACAGTAGGAGCTATGGACGTTGAATTGAGAAATCTAAATGCAGAGGATGTAATTAGATCCCAGAGTAGCAGGGGCCAAGTGGCAACCTTCCAATGCCAAAGGCAAGGTGGATGTGATTACTGTAATCAGTAGTAGAATCTGACTCATGCAGACCTGTGATATTGGCTAGTTGATCATCATGTTCCTAGAAGTAAAATGGACGGAAGCATTTTTTTCTATACAATCATAAAAAGTCTTTGGTACACTGAACAAACATCTAATCTCAGTCATAAAAACATCTAGATAGTCATAATCCCTCAATGAATTCCTGGACTTGAGCTAGTTAATATACCCAGGATTCCTTGAATGAAGAGGTTATTGCAGTTTGGTTGTTTGGCGTAATTTCAGCATGTCTTAACTGTCTTTATTTGGAGGTGAATATGAGTTAAGGTGATGTGTATGGGTGACAAGTTGACAGGAAGCAGGCTTGTGACTGGGCCATGTGATGCCCAGATATTTGCTGGAATATTATTCCAGGGGTTTTTGCAAAGTAGTTTCTGGATGAGATTAGCACCTAGATTGGTAAAGTAAAGCAGATTGCTCTTGAAAGTATGGATGGGTCTCACCCAGTAAGCAGTTGAAAGCCTCAATAGAATAACACTGACCTTTCTCAAGTAAAAGAAACCTTCCTACCTGATTGCTCTTGCAACCTGTGATACTAGATTTTCCCTGCCCTTAGGCTTGAACTGAAACATCACTCAAACCCAGGGCTTAGGTCTAATGACCAAGATTGAAAATAAATAATTGGCTGTCTTAGGTAACTGGTTTGCCTGTCTACCCACCCATTCCTCAAACTGATGATAGAAAATGGAATTAAAAGGTAAGTTTATTTTTTATTTTTTTTTTTATTTTTTGACAGACAGAGTTAGACAGTAAGAAAGAGAGAGACAGAGAGAGAGTTATAGACAGTGAGAGAGAGACAGAGAGAAAGGTCTTCCTTTCGTTGGTTCACTCCCCTAATGGCCTCCACGGCCGGCGCTGTGCCGATCTGAAGCCAGGAGCCAGGTGCTTCCTCCCGGTCTTCCATGTGGTTGCAGGGCTATCCTCCACTGTCCTCCTGGGCCACAGCAGAGAGCTGGACTGGAAGAGGAGCAACTGGGACAGAATCTGGCGCCCCAACCGGGACTAGAACCCCGGGGTGCCAGTGCCACAGGCAGAGGATTAGCCAAGTGAGCCACGGCACTGGCCGAAAGGTAAATTTATTTTGCTGCAAAAATTTTGAAATCTGTGCATTCAAGCTGCCTTCATAAAGTTCATGGAAAATGTGTATTATGAAAAAAATGCTTGTTTTTCAGTTTTTTGGTCCCGAAGTGAATTTTTCTTTTAATTTCACTTTCCATGAATTTAAAAAAAATATTTATTTATTGAAAGAGTAACAGAGATAGAAGAGAGGTAGAGGGAGAGGTAGAGGTAGAGGAGAGAGAGAGAGAGAGAGAGAGAGAGATCTTCCACCCACTGGTTCACTCCCCAGATGGCCACAACAGCCAGGGCTGAGCCAGGCTGAAGCCAGGAGCTGGGAGCTCCCTTGGGACTCTTGGGCCATCTCGCATTGCTTTTTCCAAGCCATTTGCCAGGAGCTGGATGGGAAGTAGAGCAGCTGAGACTCATTCTGGTACCCATTTGGGATGCTGGCATTGAAGGTGGTGGCTTTACACACTACACCACAACACTGGCACCTGGGTAAACTTTTTCAAGTTACTTCTGAGGACAAACTGCCGCTAAAAAGCCTTCAAGATATGCAAGAGAAACACAAACTGAAACTTAGCTGTGAAGTGTCTGGCTGGACAGACCTGTTGATCGCATCTATCAGTTCAATTTCACTTACGTTTGTCAAAATTGTTTTGTCTTAGCCATTTGAAGAAAACTTGAATGGCCTTTGTTTTTTTTTTTTTTTTTTTTTTTTTTTTTTTTTTTTTTTTTTTTTTGTCAGGCAGAGTTAGACAGTGAGAGAGAGCAACAGAGAGAAAGGTCTTCCTTCTGTTGGTTCACCCCCCAAATGGCAGCTACAGCCGGCGCTATGCCAATCCGAAGCTAGGAGCCGGGTGCTTCCTCCTGGTCTCCCATGCGGGTGCAGGGGCCCAAGCTCTTGGGTCATCCTCCACTGCCTTCCCAGGCCACAGCAGAGTGCTGGACTGGAAGAGGAGCAACCGGGACAGAATCCGGCGCCCCAACCGGGACTAGAACCCTGGGGTACCGGCGCTGCAGGCAGAGGATTAGCCAAGTGAGCTGCGGTGCTGGCTGGCCTTTGTTCTTTATCCATGCGATAGACTTTTTTTCAAACCCTCCTTGCCTCTGAACGTGTTTTTAGCCAATCATATTCTAATCTTCAACCAATAAGAAATTTTCCCTCACTTATCTAAAGACCACCTTTGCATGCTAAGCCAGTGCCTGCTCACTGTGTGATATGTAGAGCCTCACTAGAATTTGACCGTGGTGGAACACTTCCTTCCTCTGGCTCATTGTGTATCTTTGGGCTTTTGTCTCCCACACCTAGATTATCCATATTCTGCCCCAAGTAAACCTTATATTAACCTTTTCTCAGATCCTGTTTGTTTCTGTTAATGCTTCATAGACACACAACACATGCACAAACTCACATACACCCTGTTAGTTTTGTGTCTTTGAAGAACTCTGACCAATACAGGCCCTAAGCAATGTTCCTGGCATATGTGATGGCTAACATACCGGGTGTGCCATTGAGTAAGTTGCTAATTATGAGAAGGTGTTTGTTGCTGAGTAAGTGGTCATACTTGTTAATTTTTTTTTTCCTTAAGTGTGTTAATTGGATGTGGAAATGGAGAGCTATGTAAGTATTAAAAATGTGGAAAGAAATAAAACTGATTTGTAGTAGATATGCAATGTATGCTTTTAAACACCTGTGGGGAGCAATCCGGACTGGACTGAGTTACTGGAATTAAGACTTATTCTATGCATCTGCTCTCCCACAATATGGCGCTGGGAGAGAAGTAAACAGCTTCCGCACAGCTGCCTCCAGTTCAACCAATAAACTGTAGGACTTGCTCCTGATTGGAGAGCAGCGTACTCGGCGTGTGGGCAGCCGAGTTGGGATTGGCGGAGGAGGACTATAAAGGAGGAGAGAGACGGCATGCACCAGGAACATCTATGGGGAACATCTAAGGGGAACATCTAGCTGAAGGAACACCTGTGCAGCCCCCGAGAAAGCCGGCCGGCGGTGTGCCGCTCCCCTGCGGAAGTGGGGAATGTGGCCAGGGGGAACTGCCCTTCCACGGAGGTGGAAGGGATAGTAGCCAACCCGGGAAGAACCAGCAGCAAACCCGGGGAAGGCTGAGCAGACGAAAGAACAGCGCAGGGTCCTGTGTCGTTCCTCCACGAAGAGGGGGAGCGACATAATGGTGCCGTGACTCGGATATGAAGCCTAGGCAGGGCTTAGTGTCGTTCCTCCATGAAGAGGGGGAGCGACAACACCTATTTTATTGAGAGAAAATGAGGGTTGGTTTTCCAAAAATTATAAAAGAATATGCTCTTTGAGATAAAATACCAATGGAGTGATTAAAATAACTGAAAAGACACTGGGTTCAATACAAACATAAGACTTTTTAGCTAAAAACAGTGAGAAGGGAAAAAAATCAGAGTTTCTTAAAAACAACAAATAAGAACAACAAAATACTATAGCCCCAAACTCCATTTACTACAATGTTGAATCCCATTAATCTGAATAATGCTGATCATTAGAATAAGTTATCTGAGAAGATTGAGGATCCTAAACATTCGGAGCTATAATTTTGAAAAAGAGTGAAAGAAATTTACTTCCTAAATCTTGGGTTTGTGAGTTTCCCTAAAAGCTATTATAGAAATGCAAAATGTTTTTCAATTATTGTGTTATTAGTTCTCATACATTTTATCTACATTTTCCGACTGAATAGCCTCCATTTCAATTGTGTCTTCTCTCTTCTTTTTCCTGATGAGAACATTTTTTAAGGACATTTTACTGTCTTCTGTAAAAATAATTAGGGAAAAATAATTTCCAAATAGTAACAAACATTGTTTGTGTTTCATTCAACACATTAAGTAGCATCTCTCAGCTGACTTCCTATGCAATGAAAGAAAGCAAATGCCATGGTAAAGAGAAACAGCTGTTTCTTACAACATTGTATGTTTTGTAAGTCCTTTCTTGTGAATAAAATGCAACCATCATCCTCTTTATTTCCAAAGGTAAGGGAGATGAGGTCCAAATAATTACAATCAGAAACAAAGGTGACTAACAATCTCCCATAAATAATGGGCATATGTATATGACCCCCAGTTTCTTGCTTCTCAAGTCTTTACAAGAGCATCAGGGGAAGTTGGTTACAGTAATGGGAATATTCTTTCGAATAAAGCACTCAGATTTTGCAAAGTTCCTCTGTAGGATGTTAACACTGAAGAATAGGTTCAAATTGTCAAAGCTATTTGCAATTGATACTGCAAGTCAGTTTTAACAATAGGGAAATCAGTTTGTGTCAAAGCAACTTAGGCCATTAGTGTGCACCATTTTCTCCATCTGTCAAACAAATCGCAATGAACTTCTTTTGAGCAGCTGTTCAAATTAGCATGAGCTCACAGGCCTGAGGCCTAAATATGTAATTTTGCTGACCTTAATAGTAATTGCAACTTACCAAGTGAGTGCTCACAATATTAGATTGTGTCACTGCTTCTGCTTTCTTTTAAACATTTAGCCATTTTTCTACTTTTGCAACTTGTGGTGGTATTTATTTCACTAGTGGCATTTTCTCTTTCCCTTATTATCAGCTTTGACTTGGACATTAAACCCAGTATTGGAGACCACTATTCATAATGGCTTGAGCTAAATGCTGCATTAGAATTTCCTTTTTTTAAAAATCTGATTTACTTCTGATAGAGACAAACTCAACCTGCCTAAAGCAAAAATGGGAGTATGGTCCTTTTGGAAACGTTTATACAAGGTCACATTCTCTCTTCCTGACCTTTTGTACAGAAAGCTGAAGGGGAACCATCTCAAAGGTAAGAACTGGCAGTGGGGAGGGGACCCTACGCCGTCAGTCCCAAGCTGTTCACTTACTGTCTTCTGGTGGGTCCCATTTTAGCTTTGTTATCTGGAGCTTTGTTTACCCATGCAGGGAAATACATGAAGACAATGGATCTAAACAGAAGAAGATTATGAAAGTAAAGGCCAAAAAAGGGAGGCAAGGAGGGAAGAAAAGAAGTAGGGAGAATTCCAAGACTCAAAAGCTTGCATATCTGCCCTAAACACAATAACTGAATTTTCATGTGGTACATAGACCTGATGGAATACTCTTCAGCCATAAAAAAATGAGATCCTTTCACAACAAAATGGATGTAACTGGAGACCATAAATAAGAAATTTCATGAAATAAGCCAGTCCCCAAAAGATAAATATCATATGTTTTGTTTGATTTGTAGCTAATATGTAGAGTACAAAGATGTAATGTTTGAGTAAAGCTGTCATCTTGCATTTTGCTATTGTTTATAGCCCTTGTCTATACTCCTGTGGAACAGTGGTCTTTCTACTTGTTGACTTCTTTATTTAATGGAAGATTAAGCTTTTATGATTATAAAGTAAATTGAAAGTATGTTATTGTAAAAATTAAAATAAGAAAAAAGGAAGGAGGAGGGGAGGGATGATGGGTGGGAAGTATTACATGGATTTAAAATTGTACATATGAAATACACAAAATCTGTTCTCTTTATATAAATAAAAAGTTTAACATAATTTAAAAAGAAAAAAAAAGGATTTTGAGTCTTTCCAGTTCTTATGGTGAAGTCATGATTATGAATAGCATAGCTGAGCTCCAGGAACAAGGTACATTTCTTCAGAAGCTCAGGTGATTCATCTTGGGTAACTGAAGTAATTACAGTTACAGTGATTGTTAATAAATCAATACATTTGTACTAATGGTAGAACTATTAACAAAATAAGTAAATATACTTGTTTTAAAAAATTGAAGTTAAAGTATAAATGTTTAAGTTAAAATATTTTTGGCTTTCCACTATTTAGCTATAGTGTAGACCTTTGTACTGAATGGAATTAAATAAACAAGGAAGACATTACTCAGATCTATTGCAATATTGTCCATTTGTGCTTGCTAATTGACACGTGTTGAAATTATACTTCCATGCTCCCACAGAGGCTGGGAGATACGGCCTCCCTCTTTCTTGATGATTGAATGTAAAGGGATGACTTCCAAGTCCTTGAAAAAGACATGCCTAAGTTGTAAAACTGGTCAGAAGTTGGGAGAATATATCTCAAAGCAGAGAGAAAGGCTTTGCCATTTCTAAAGAGGATGTTCTACGAAAGGGGAATTTGTAACCAGGAAAAGGCCTATCTAAACTTTAGTCAGTCTCAGAGGGGACGTTGAAGCCCTCTTCATCACCTGTGATCTCTAATTGCAACTCAGCATTTTCACTGGATGTCTAGGTGACATCTAAAGCTGACAAGCCCAAAACTGAGCTCCGGCTGTTTCTCCACAAGACCATTCCTCCTGCAGGCTCCTATCCTCCATGAGTGATAAACCTCAATAAAATCTTAGAAGTGTCCTGATCTCCACTTACAAAGTAGGCAGTATTGGGTCATTTCTCACCATTTCCACTGTTGCTCATTTGCGTTATTAAGATAGGTGATAAGTGGGCTCTCTTCTTTTGATCTTGCTCCCTTGTCATTTATTTTAAACCCAGTAGCCACAGGGATTCTTTCAAGTCTGAATATGTTATACCTTTGGTCACAGCCTTCCAATGGCTTCCATTTCATTCTGGATAAAATCTAAAATTCTTTATTTTTTAGATACAAGGTTTATGTATCTATTTTGAAAGAGTTACAGAAAGAGAGGGAGAGACTGATACAGAGAGAGGAGAGGGGAGAGGAGAGAGGAGGAAGAGGAGAAGGGAGGGGGGAAGAGAGAGGAGAGGGGAGAGGGGAGATGGAGAGAATCTTCCATATGCTGGTTCATTCCCCAGATGGCTGCAAGGTTCAAGACAGAGCCAGGCTGAAACCTGAGCAAGGAGCTTCATTTGGGTCTCCCACATGGGTGGCAGGCCATCCTCTGCTGCTTTTCCTAGGCCACTAGCAGGGAGCTAGATCTGAAGTAGAGCAGGCAGGACACAAACCAGCACCTATATGCGATACTAGTATCACAGGCAGTGGTTTTACCCACTACGCCACAACACAGGCCCCCAAATCTAAAATTCTTGCAGTGGCTTTCAAGACCCTGGATTGTCTGACAGCCCCTGTCTTGGCTTCTCTGTGGCTCTTTCCCTCTCATACCCCACTCTAGTCACTTGGGCTCCTTGCTCTAAAGGGAGCACACCAGAATTTACTTGCTATTTCTTCTGATTAAAATACTTTCCTAGGATATCCTGTTTGTCTCAAATGAATACATTAAAAAAATAGTGAGGTAAGGATTAAAATAAAATGAAGTGAAAAGGTCAATCAGCCACTTCGCTCCACAAATGCCTTCCCGCAGTGGCCGGGGCTAGGTCAGGCCAACGTCAAGAACTGGGAACTTAGCCCAGATTTCCCTCGTAGAGGTTGGCCGCTCCATTACTTGAGCCTTCACCACTGCTTCCCAGGCTCTGCATTGGCAGAAGCTGGAGTCAGGAGCTGGAGCAGTCATCAAACTCAGATGCACTGATGTGGACATGCTTTAGGTCTCTACTCAAATGTGCCTTTCTCACAGGCTTCCCTCCCACGCCATGTGAAGTTGCGATGCTCTGACACTATCTCCTACATTCCAGTTTCTCTCAGCATGAATTGCAATCTAGCATATTACATATTACGTTTATCCTGCTTCTTGTCTCCTTCAATGAGACCTTGTTCTCCCTGATGACTGCTCTATCCCCATTGCCTAACATGACGCCTGAAGTATCTTAGATGCCCTGTGAATATATATTGAATTAATTACTCTTTTTTTCTTTTTTAATAATTTTATTTAAGTTATACAAGCTTTATGCGTTTCATATATACAGATTTAGGAAGATAGTGATACTTCTCATCTCACCCTCTCTCCCACCCACACTCTAACCCTTCTTCCTTCCCCCTTCCCCATTCCCACTCTTAATTTTTACAATGATCTACTTTGTTTACTTAATTACTCTTTCTAAAACTCACATGCATACAATTAGAAAACACTGGCTAAATATGCCGGTTTATTTTCCTCCAAATACCCTTTTAAATTATCTTCTGTATCCCATCTCAGTGGCATCTGGGGTAGATTCTGTCAGTTAACCATTATCCTCTAAAGAAATTATGGGATATGTACACTATGGAACACTACATAGTGGTTAAAAAAATGAAATCCAGTCATTTGCAACAAAATGGATGAATCTGGAAAACATCATACTTAGTGAAATAAGCCAGTTCCAAAGGGACAAATACCACATATTCTCCCTGATTTGTGAGAACTAACAGATCACCTAAAACAAAATCTGTAGAAGTGAAATTGACACTTTGAGAAAGGATGACTTAGGCTGCCCTTGTCTTGACTGTCGAGGAATAGTTTCATTTTCTTTGATTTTTCATTTTTTTTCTTCATACTATTTGTTGAACTCTTTACTTAACATAAAGTTAATCATATGTGTATAAAGTTAATTGAAAATAGATCTCAGTAAAAAATAAGAGTGGGAATAAGAGAGGGAGGAGGAAGTTTGTAACTGAAAAGCTGTATAGTTCTGCATACATTCCTATGGACTAAATTGTAAGGGTACAGTTTAAAAACTTGTCATGGGACTCCAAACCCCATTAAACTTGGTGGTAAAAATGCCATCTTAATTGTTAAAGTGATCATATTAAGCATTAAAAGTGAACATATAGATAGGATTAAGTGTTAAAGGGATCATAGAAATAGGATCAAGTGCCTGGTAATAATAATAGATAGAATTAAAAGGAAAGAATACTCAACATGGGAAGCAGTCCACACAGCAGACTCATAGAATGACAGTTGCTTTAAGTAACACTCTGATCACAGAATCAGCCTTTAAGTCTTCCTGTTTGGCTAAAAAGCCTGTGAGAACATTTCAGGCATGGAAGACCAAGACAGTGTGGCAAAAAATTTTCTACATGAAGGATCTCTGTGAGACCCCAGTGGAAAGAAGTGGCCACCAAAGGATGTGCTCTTCTCTGAAGGGAGGAGAGAACTTACATATTGCTTATGGCCTTGTCCTAATACTGACAGAGTTTGTGTATTCAAAAGGCTTCCATAGCCTAGGCAGCTCATTTCAATAGCCTTGGGTGGTCACAGATGGTATACATAAGAGTATTAATTGTTAAATTTACAACAGGAGTCACTGTTCTCTAACTCCCCATGCAGGACCTCTGTCCTCAATGAGTTGTATTGAGAGTTAATTGTAAAACCAGTTCTCAAATAGTTTTCTGTTTGTGTGTGTGTGTTTGTATGTATGTGTGCAAATTGTTGAAATCTTTACTTAGTATAGAGTTGGTCTTCTGTGTACAAAGTTAATTGAAAATGAATCTTAATGGAGAATTGGAGTGGCAAGGGGAGAGGAAGGAGGAGGGACAGTGAGAGTGTGGGTGGGAGGGCTGATATGGTGGGAAAAATAGCTATATTCCTTTTTTAAAAAAATATTTATTTATTTATTTGAAAGTCAGAGTTACATAGAGAGAGGAGAGGCAGAGAAAGAGAGAGAGAGAGAGAGGGAGAGAGAGAGAGAGAGAGAGAGAGAGACTTCCATCCGATGGTTCACTCCCCAGTTGGCCACAAGGGCTGGAGCTGCGCCAATCCGAATCCAGGAGCCAGGAGCTTCCTCCAGGTCTCCCTTGTGGGTGCAGGGGCCCAAGTACCTGGGCTATCATCCACTGCTTTCCCAGGCCAAAGCAGAGAGCTGGATTGGAAGAGGAGCAGCTGGGACTAGAACCGGCACCCATATGAGATGCTGGTGCTTCAGGCTAGGGCATTAACCCACTGTACCACACCACCAGCCCCCAAAATAACTATATTTCTAAAGATGTACTTATGAAATTTGTATTCCTTAAAAAATAAATGAAAAAATAATAAAGCACCTATTATCCTCTTCCAGCTACAGGGGACCAGCACATGGGGACATAATAGATGTCAGATTTGCAACCCTTCGTAGGCGTTCTCCTTGGTCTCACCTGCTTTAGAACCTAGGTATCCAGTGACTATTTTCTCTGAGCTGTTACCCCTTAGACATTCTAGATGTCTGGCAAACATCAGTCCCCTTTATTAAATCTGTTCCTGATTCTTTTATTTTCCTGGTCAAATCCTGACTAATATAATAAACTTACAAGTGTGAATGTACTAACACACAAACTACAAAATACACAAATATTTTGCAATCTTCAGCTGTAAGTATGACTCTGTGTTCTTTAAGTTTCCTTCTCATCTTTACTTCTATCAGATAGTTGCCCTGCAATTTAAAAATCCCCCAAATTTTATTAATTTGGATACCTGGATACCATAACTCTTTTATCTTCACCAACTTTATAAATCAAAAATAGCACCTTTATGTCTTCACACATATACTCAAATATATACCTTATGTATTTAAATGCTGCTTAATTTTTCTGTGTCCTTTCATTCAGAAAGTTTATATTTTTATAACAATTAAGAGTACTTGAATTTTGTCCTGAGAGTTATGGTGAGAAAGGCTTCTGTCTAATGGATTTATACAGAGTATTCTTATGTTCTCTTCTGATATTTTCTCTCTTATTTAAAGTCTCAACTTTTTTTCTCTGAATATAGGATTTTTCTTTTTTATGTTATTATTTGTCTTGCAATTCTATTCCACTGAACTAGATATAAATTCTGTTGTTAATCCTCAACTTTACTCATATAAAGTAAATTATAAAGTAGTCACAAAATCATTAGTACTATAGTAGCTTATAATTCCTATCAATGTTTTAGACAGATATTTAAAACATAGTTTGACAAAATACTGTATTTGCAGTAGAACTGATACATGTGCGCCCCCCCCCCCCATTAAGGTTACTTCCTTTATCAGTATTTCCTGATTTACTTCCATCCTGTAACCCAATGCAGCCCTCCTGTTTCTGATTTTCCATGGCACTTCATTGGTACTTTTCCTGTGATAGCTCCTATCCTGCTTTGCATGCAATACCTGCTTTTCCTTTATTTTAGTTGTTTATTTTCTTAAGCACAAGAAGTGCTTTTTCTTTACATTAGTTACGTTAGTTTCCCTCGGCACAAAATCTCATGCGCAATAAGCTCTCGACAAATTCTGCTCTTGAGTGATTTCAGTGTGGGAGAGACTTGCCCTGATTTAATACTGAAACACTTGGTTCGGGTTGTTTAAAGTTGCTTGGAAAGAAATGGTGGTTGCCATGCCAACTTGAAGTATCTATCCTAATGAACCCAGCAAGATGGAGGACACAGACCCACGCATGCTCAGACGTGCAAGGTGGACTTTTACTTTAATAGTCCAGAAAACAGTTACTACCATGGTTTTTGTTTAAGATTATTGTGCTTGAAGAGCAAATTTTTCAACTTTGTAAGACATCTGCATAAAAATATGCTGTTTATCTGTAAAATATCACTAGGGAACTGTTTCAGATGTCGGGTTGATCTAAAGCATACTTCCTTTTATCCACAGTCTCTCTGTTTCCTTCAGCAGTTTATCACTGAAAAATTGTACCTGGGCTTGATTTTGCAACACATCATCAACAAAGTTCTCTGATATGCTCTCTTTTCAAGAATCTGTCTGAGCCTTCCCTTGCTGAGATCTTTCCATCAAAGGCAGCCAACTCTCCAAGCCTTACAGCTTTTCTTGGGCCTTTAGTTGATGAAAATTTTCTTTTGTTTGAGCTTCATTGAGGTTTTAGCTCATCATTTACAACTCAAAAAATGGACTTTTCAATAGAAGTTTTAGGGAAAATCTACCTACTCCCACCCTTTCTCTTATTCATACACCACGGACATTTTATTTCCTGTATTGTCGCTCCCCCTCTTCGTGGAGGAACGACACAGGACCCTGCGCTGTTCTTTCGTCTACTCGGCCCTCCCCGGGTTTGCTGCTGGTTCTTCCCGGGTTGGCTACTATCCCTTCCACCTCCGTGGAAGGGCAGCTCCCCCTGGCCACATTCCCCACTTCTGCAGGGGAGCGGCACACCGCCGGCCGGCTTTCTCGGGGGCTGCACAGGTGTTCCTTCAGCTAGATGTTCCCCTTAGATGTTCCCCCGGTGAATGCCGTCTCTCTCCTCCTTTATAGTCCTCCTCCGCCAATCCTAACTCGGCTGCCCACACGCCGAATACGCTGCTCTCCTCCAATCAGGAGCAAGTCCTACAGTTTATTAGCTGAACTGGAGGCAGCTGTGCGGAAGCTGTTTACTTCTCTCCCAGCGCCATATTGTGGGAGAGCAGATGCATAGAATAAGTCTTAATTCCAGTAACTCAGTCCAGTCCGGGCTGCTCCCCACACTGTATCTTTTTTTTTTTTTTTGACAGGCAGCGTGGACAGTGAGAGAGAGAGACAGAGAGAAAGGTCTTCCTTTGCCATTGGTTCACCCTCCAATGGCCGCCGCGGCCAGTGCGCTGCGGCTGGCGCACTGCGCTGATCCAATGGTAGGAGCCAGGTACCCATCCTGGTCTCCCATGGGGTGCAGGGCCCATCCTCCACTGCACTCTCTGGCCACAGCAGAGAGCTGGCCTGGAAGAGGGGCAACTGGGACAGAATCCAGTGTCCCGACCGGGACTAGAACCCGGTATGCCGGCGCTGCAAGGTGGAGGATTAGCCTAGTGAGCCGCGGGGCCGGCTATTTCCTGTATATTATTCTGTATTCGGCTTTTGCCTTCCATTTTATGCATTAGAGATTTCCCCAAAATGATTCTAGTCTTGATCATCAATGCATGTGCCTTCTATTTGATGTCATTTTTATGGATTTAAGCATAATTATTAGCTCTATATGTTCTGCATTAATAAAGAAAAACTTTGAATCCTGTAACCATGACCAAAAGGCAGGGGGATCTGCAGCACTAGAATTTCATCTCTGATTTTTCAACTGCGTTAGTTTTTCTTGTTTTAAATCAGCTTCAGAGGTGCAAGGCAATCTTACAGAGATGCATCACGTCTTACATGAATATTGGTGTGATGAGGCTGATAAATCAAATACCACAGACTGGCGGGGTCAGCACACACATTGATTTTCTTGCTGTTCTGAAGGTTGGAAGTCAGTTCCAGGTGTTGGCAGCTTCTGTTTGTCCTGAGGTCTTTGTCTTTCATTTTCAGATGTTCTCACATGTCCTCCTCTCTCTCTCTACTGTCATCCCTGTTGTCTCTCTTTTTGTACAAGAACACTGGTCATACTGTTAGTAAGACCCACCTGAGGGCCCCATTGAACCCCAGTTTCCTGTTTAAAGATGCTATCTCCAAATATAGTCATATTGTAAGGCACTGGCAGTTTAGGACCTCAACATAAAAAGGCACTTCACAAAAGCGCTGGGAAATTGAGTTAAAAGATGTTAATGTTTGCACCAATTTTTTTTTTTTTGCTTTATTTTTAGTTACTTGAAAGGCAGAGTTGCAGAGAGAGGGAGAAACAGAGAGATCAGCCATCTGCTGGTTCTTTCTCCCAGTGATTGCAATGGCTGGGTCTGGGCCAGGCTGAAGCCAGGGGCGTGGAACTCCATCTGGGTCTCCCACATAGGTGGCAGGAGACTAAGGACTTGGCCCTTCTCTGCTGCTTTCCCAGGCCCATTTGTAGGGAACTGGACTGGAAGTGGAGCAAACAGGACTTGCATTGGTGCTTGTCTAGGATTCCAGTGTGGTAGGAGGCAGCTAGACCCAATGCATCACAATGCCAGCTCTGGCAAAAAATATTTTTGAAACTCATGTATAGCTTTTTCCTTTTCCATGAAATTTTTGAATACCCTATATATGAATATGGGGGACAAGTTTAGCCCATAATACTATAGTGAGTGGAAATTCCATACTACCCTCTCACAGGAGACAATCTGGGAAAGTACCCAAACACGATTAGGACTTAACCATTGTTGTTGGTGGCGAGGGGGGTTACTTGTTCTTTTGATGCTGTGTCAGTGATTATTATTATTGATTATTACTATTATTTAGCCAAGCAAGGCAATACAAATGTTAGATATTTCTAGGCTAAGTAAGGCTTGTTTTTCTGCAAGCAGTGGATTTCTCATTTCAGATGCTATTTGATGTTATATAAACCCCTAGGTTTTAGAAGAATTTTGACAGAATAAAAGACAGTTTGATAAACTGAAAGAGTAGGAATTTTGGAATAAAGGACCTGTATTCAAATTCCAACTCTGCAAAGTAGAGAGCTGAGGCACATCCTTTAACTCCTATGACCTCTCTTTCTAAGTCAAAAAAACAAAACAAGGTTTTGCATTGCAGGGATCATGTAAGGTAACACATTTGTAAATTTGGAAGGACAAGAACACAGGGTTAGATGGGTTTTATTCCATGGTTTCTTCTGAGGAAAAGGATGAAGAAGCTCTGTGCTGTTTATTTATTTATTTTAGAAGGCTTAACATAAAAGGCAGAATTTTCAAATGAGAAAATAGCTGTATTGAGGGACTGTATTTCATTATTTATTATGGTGCCCTTTGCTCTTTTTGGACCATAGAACTCTGTTGTTTAAGCAATTCATACATATGGTAAAAAAAATCAGGCAGTACAAAAAATTATATTGCAAGAGAACAGTCTTGGTTTGGTCTTTGACCTCCAGTTTCTTAATTCACTTGAGAAACAAGTCCTGTTATGAAGTTCTGTTTTGTTCTTCCCATATAAAAACATATACAAACCTGTCTTCACACACATACTTTAAGAAAATCTGCTCTGTTTGTATTATTGTTTGCCTTGATTTTTTTCATTCAACGTCATTTCTCAGAAATTGCATCAAATGCTCTTTGTAGGGGCTGAGCTCTCTTTCTGGGCTGGAAGCATGAAAACAGTGTTCTACAAGCATGCCTTTCCCATCTGGTGTCTAGTTAGGGTCTTCACTGCAGGTGATTAGGAGGCTGGAGGAAGACAGAAAGCGTTGTTCTCAACATATGCTGGCGGTGGCAGTGGCCATGCCAGGCTGTGCAGCCAGCGGCTGCAGATATGTGTGGCCTCAATGGTGGTAATTCTAGAGTTGCAGCAAGCATGGCAGGGGCACTGGTTCTTAGCATTCTCCACAGCTGTGATCCTAATACTGTTGGTGCCCACAATAAGAAGGGCTCCACTGTACTGAAATACCTTCAGCAGCATGGTGGCCAGTGTAGGTACATGGGTTCCTAACCCAAGGCAGTAGCGGACTTATGATTGTTGGCTAACACCTCCTTGTCCCTTTTGTTATGCCTGCCCTTCCAATACCTAGCAGCTTTGTAACTTCCAGAAAATACTTCCTCCTTAGTTCTGCCACCACCAACCTTACCCAAATCTTCTCTGACTCAATGATCTAGAGAAGTGTGTGTTTTCCTGACTAGGCTCTGATCAAAGCAGACATTTTAGTCTATCTAACCCATTTTGCTTTATATGTCATTTCCTTGGTTTTAGGTATTCCATTATGTGAGTGCAGTTACTGACCCCTTTGTAATGCATGGGTAGACTCTCTAGTCTGTTACTGTTACAGCCATTGTTTACTCATGTCACCTGTATTTGTGGGATGAATTTCTAGAAAAGAAATTACTTCATCAAAGGCCTCTTGAATTTTAAATGTTGATATGTATTGTCAAATTGACTTTCAAGGAGGGTATACTAATTTATATTTCCTTGAAAACCAAAATAGAATGACTATTCATAGCCTGACAAAATATATCATAAGATGCTTTATTTTTGACAATTTTATAGATCAAAGATATCATGTTAAGGTTTAAATATATATTACCTTAAAGCATGTTGCAACATTTTTTCAAAAGTCTGAGATTCATTTGTACTTCTTTTTTTGGTCTACCTAGTCATAGTTTGCTAAAATTCCATTGGTTTTTGATTTCTAATACGTCTTTAGGTCCTAAGAATGTTAGTTATTGGTCATATAGTTCCACAGTTTCCCCTATTTTGGCATTTTCTTTTAAATTGATTCCTTGCATAAATTTTAATATTTAGGTAGTTAATTGGTTATTTACATAATAAATATCTCATTTTATAACTCCAGTTTTATATTTGCTGTAGAAAGTTCTCCTTAACTCTGAGATTCTAATATAAGTTTTTCATAGTTTTTACTAGAACCTTTGTGACAATATTTTATACCCAAGTCTTTTATCCATCTGGAATTTATTTAGCTTCAGGGAAAGAAATAGTGATCTGACTTTATATGTTCCACAAGTGCCTATCATCTTGTTCCAATATAATATTTTGAATAATTGATGTGTTTATTCACTGATCTCAGTTCTGCCTTTACCATATACTAAATGGGAGAGTGTGTCTGGAGAAGTGTTTCTGTTCTGTGGAGATGCTTTCTATTAATGTGCCAGTATCAAGCTTTTCATTCTATTATTTTTATGTTTTAAGATATGATGGGATTTTTCTTCCTTTTACTCTGCTGTTTACATTTTTCCTTTTATTCTTGAATATTTGTGTTTCTATATAAAATTTAGAACCACTTTGACTAGTTAAACACCTATATTTACAGTTGATATGGCCTTCAATTTATAATCCATGTATGGAGAATAGAATAACTCTTTATGTGCTTTAAAAGAGAGAAATTGCATCTAGAAAGTGGCATGATACAGCTTCACCCTGGGCTGTAATCCTAACTGCTTTTCAGTGCTAAAACATGGTGTTAGAAAACTGAATATACATTTTATTAGACATCCTAGGTAGGACATCACTTGTGGTATGTGTTTATAGGCCATTTTCCTAGAAAGAAAAATGATTTAATCACAGCGAAGGTGAACATGACAGAGTAAAGCAGACTCTACAACAGCTCAGTACTGAGAGGGATTGTAAAGGCTGTTTAATTCCACTGGGCTGTTGTGTAAATGAAGGCAGTGAGGCCGGGAGAAAGAAATAGACTTGCACCAGGTCAAACAATTAATTTGCAGTAGAGTTGAATCTAAAATTCGTTTCCTCTGACTTAATTTATTCCCTTTTCCATGACATCTCCTGCTTCTCTCTACCTTCATGAGTTACGTCCTTGAATCTCACCTACAAGAATTTTCACCCCTAGAAAGATCAGCTTTATTTATACACTGGTTCATTGTTTCTCACTTGGTGCAATTTGACGTTCCCTGGTTCCTTGGTATCATGATAGTAGAAAAGCTACCATTAGAAGCTCTGACATTTAAATTATGGAATTTTCAGAAACTCATTTAAGATACAAATGTTCCTGGAGAGGTAGTATTTGGGTACCTTTCCTGTAAGTCAGAGGGAGGGGGTAAATTATCTTCAGGCATTAAGCAGAATGTTCACTTCCTCTATATGACAACTTATCTGATGCTGGTTCTAAGGGAAGGGGAAACAGAGGAAGCCAATGGGAACTTTCTAAATCCCTAAGCAATGGTTGATGATGCCCTGCATGGCTTGTTAGATATTGCAGAGTGGATATAGCAACCAAATATAGAGGATGCTCCTTTTTCTAGGTAGTCGGAATTCAGCATTGGGAGTCTTAATTCAAGCAGAGAGTTAGGAAGGGAGGTATCAGGGTCTGATAAGAAGCTTCAAGAAGTTTTAAATTTGACTTCAGTCCATACACAATGATTTACAGGCATCCCTGGACTCCTTGTTAAAACATAGAGCGTTAGTTGCTAAGTATCTTTTCCGCGTGGGTATTACTGTGAAGATTCCTTTGATGTTTCTATGCACTTGCTATTCTGTGTTACAGACACTGTGAATATTTCATAAGATAGCCACAGATATTAATAGTATTTGGGATGCTTACATAATATGAAATTTTAGCAAAAAGTATTATTTTCTGTGAGGCACTATTGTCTGCAGATTTTCCTACTTTTTTATGTCTATGGAAAATAGAACAGAATGAATGGCAGCCAACAGCAGCAGTCTTCCTGAGCACTGAGACTCTGCACTTATTTTCTGTTCCTCTTAAGCTCAGGCATTTGAAGCACGAAATGTCAAGACTCTAAGGCACAAGGGAAGGACGTCAATAACTAAGGGTGGGAAATGATCTGTTAGATCCAACCCATGGATCCTGGTGTATGCTTACATTTACAAGTCCTAACAGAAAATTCTGAGGCTTTTATGGGCATTAGAAGAGCCTGGATCTTGTTTAAATGTAGATTCCAAGCCTCCTCCCCAGGGGAATCTGAGTGGCACCCCTTAGATTGCACTAAAAACCTGGATTTTAAATAATTGCTTGAGGTGACTCTTACATGGGTGATCCAGATCATACTCTGTCTAGCAGTGGAGCACCTCTGGATGTCATAGAATCGGGAATCCCAGCATCCCAAAAATAGAGGTATCTCAGAAGACATTTCACTGTACCAACAATGTCTCTTTTTCAGATTTTCCCACAGTGTAGCAGTTGGGAAGCTGCTCCATTTTATAATGCCCCCTCTCACATGGAAGCATAACCTTTTTCTCTGTACCTTTCAGTCACGGTCCTTCCACTTCCTGGACTATGTGTAAAAAGGTCAGGTCCTGTTACATGTAATAGAGGATAATCTCCCAGACCCCTTTGACATTTCTGTTGTCCTTGTCTTCGCTGACAAGTAGTCGATGTTTTCCCCATAATATCAATTTTCAAGGCATGAGAAATAGGACAGCAGGTCTTTCTCCTCACCACTGCAGGTCTCCATGTCTACTTGAGACGTAAGACATTTTTTAAATACCAGTTACTCAATTGTTGGTCAATTGCTATTATTCAGTTATTGTGTCTATATTAATTGAATTACCCCTTGTTAAAGCTCTTTTTCTTTTCTAAGGTTTATTATATTTTAGTTGAAAGCGTTACAAAAAGAGAGGGAGAGACAGAGACAGGAGGAGAGAGAGAGAGACAGAGACAGACAGACAGGATTCTATCTGCTGGTTCACTCCCCAGATGACCACAAGGGCCAGGGCTGGGCCAGGCCAAAGTCAGGAGCCAGAAGCTACTTCCAGGTCTCCCCCATGGGGACAGGGACGCAAACACTTGAACCATCTCCTGCTGCTTTTCCCAGGCAAGTAGCAGGGAGCTGGATCAAAAGTGTGGCATCCAGGGCCCAACCCAGCACCACATGGAGGCCAGTGTCATAAGCAGCGGCTTTACCTGCTAAGCCACAGTGCCAGTCCCGAAGCTCCTTCCTTTGGCTCACATTGGGAAGTGTAATTACAAACTACCTTGTCTCAATTTTGGTTTCACTCATTTTCCTAAACATCTCTCTTCCAGAAATTGGCCTAAGAAGCCTTGCTTCTCTGGCTACGATGTGTGGCCAGGCACTGTATTTGCTGTTGCTGATGTGGTGCCAGATACGGGGAGAGGACAGTTAGGGTCCCCTGTCAGTATAATCGTTTTAACTGGTCGCTTACGCTTTCCATTAATTTGGGAGGAGGTCGTGGAGCAGCTTTATTTGTACTACTTCCTTTTAGAAATGCATCTTCACCTACCTGTATCCCATAGAACTGGCTCCCACATTTCTTAGGAACCTCTGGAGTTGTGATTCTTCATAAAAGATGTGAAATGTAATTATCAGGCCCAGAGGATGGGTAGAAAACCAATGGAGGACAGAAGATGAAAGGTCATTTCTTTGTCTTTTCTTTCTTTCCTTTTTTAAAAATTTGTTTATTTATTTCAAAGTCAGAGCCACAGAGAGAGAGAGAGGAAGAGACAGAATTCCTCCATCTACAGGTTAACTCCCCAGATGGCTGCAACAGCCAGGACTGAGCCAGGCTGAAGCCGGGAGAGAGGAGCTTCATCCATGTGGTTGCCACATGGGTGGCAGGGGCCCAACCCCCTGGGATATTTTCTACTGCTTCTTCCCAGGCCATTAGCAGGGAGCTGGATCTGAAGTGGAGTAGCCAGGACATGAACTAGCACCCATATGAGTTGCTAGCACCTTAGGCATTGGCTATGCCACAATGCTGGCCCCGAGTCATTTTTGATGAAGGATTTAATATAAGGAAAATCTATAGGATCAGGGTATGTAATTGTGTATTGGGAAATATATGCATGTGTGTGTAAGTGTGTGGGAGGCAGCACCAGGGGAGGTCATAATCCAAGGATTTCAGCCTAGAATGTTAGGGACTACAGAAGGCAAAATTAAGGAGGCACAAGGGAGATTGGCAACCGTGGCTAGCAAAAATGATGAAAATCTATGCCAAGGCAATAGAGAGTCAATATGTTAATACCTTACCCTTTTATGTCACCTTATCTGATGTTCTGAGAATGAACTCATCACATTGCTACAAACAGTTTAGAGGTGTAGTTTGGCTTGATTTAGTTAATTAGCTTGGTATAATTCTCTGTCAAAAGAATGTTAAGGGTTAACTTCTTTGTAGAGTTCCTGTGGTAGAATATTGAAGACTCCTTACATGGGTGATTTTTAACCTCAATTAGAGCATTCTATTTGGAAGATGGGCACAGGGGAAAAAGGACCTGAGATACTGACATTTATATTGAATGAGCCATATAAAAAAGCATCATTGTATCGTCAACAATTATGGCAAAATTAAACTCAGACTAGACATGTGTTATCCATTCTTGACCAGTAGCACAAATTTCTCTTACATGAATGTAGGTAGTATATGTGTTAAAATTCTAATATATATGAATGTTACTTTAAACAGATTTGCTGCTAGAAAGTAGTATATTTTTGTAGATGGATATAGTGTTTTAATACTATTTAAAACAGTAATAGAACTTTAATGATATTAGATGAGCCATCAATATTAGTTGTGTCTGTGAAAAAAAACAAAAAGAGAGGCTGGTGTTGTGGCATAGTGGGTTAAGCTGCCCCCTGTAGCACCGGCATCCCATATGGATGCTGATTCGAATTCCAGCTGCCCCACTTCTGACCCAGCTTCCTATTAATGCACCTGGGAAAGCAGCAGAAGATGGCATAAGTGCTTTGGCCCTTGTACCCAAAGACCCGGAAGAAGCTCCTGGCTCCTGGCTTTAGCCTGGCACAGCCACACAGCCTTTGCGGGCTTTTGGGGAGTGGGCCAATCGATGGAAGATGGCTCTCTGTCTCTCCCTCCCTCTCTCCCTCTCACTGTGTAACTCTGAATTTCAAATAAATAAATAAATCTTAGGGCAAAAAAAGAAAAACAAAGTTTCAGGAACTGCATTACAGTAGTTTCCAGATCAAGAAAGGTGATAGGTCCAATGAATTCTGCGTTTACCTAATCTCATATATTGCACAGTCTTAAGTTCTTATCACTACCTTTTAAAAAGGAAACAGATGAGCCTTTATTCATATGTAAGAGAGTTATTATGTATTAAGAAAGATCTGAAAATAACTTTATATGCGAGATATTTATTCTGAGAAGTTTTGGACGGGAAAGGCTAATTAAAGTATTTAAATGACTATCACATAAAAGGGTAGTTCATTTTTAGATTTACTCCTGGCTAGATCTAAGGCTAATGAGTGAATTATAGGAAGTGAGCATTTAGTTCAATATTGAAAATATTTTCTAAAAATCAAAGCTTTCTAAAAATAAATACATTAATGGCTAGATGATTATATACATACGATATTGCAGGAAGTAATTGTATATAAGTTTAAGGTAAGGTAGAGCTATAAACGTTCTATGTCCTTTCCTATTATACATTGTTATTATTTGATAACATTCATAACAGTCTCTTAGAATGTTAAATGTGATAAATTTTGTGGGGCCAAACGAATGGAAGGTATTTCCATTTTTACATCTAATTAAAGTTGTACATAAACTTGATATTTGCTGGTTGTTCTATGTGACATACACAGAGATACATTTCTAAAATATTGTAATCAAATGTTATTCAAGTTTAGTCCCAGAGCAATGCCTTCATGAGGATATTGTAATAGTACATTCCAAGATCAGACCCATGTAAGCAGTTTTTATCTACTTATTTGTGCATCTCGGCCCAATGTCTTTACAGAGTTCCAGACAAAAAAAAATTGAAGATTTGGACCAATCTTAAATCTTTAAAAGCTATAGTAGATTTTCTAGTACAGTTAATCACGGGAGGTACAAGGCAATTTTGGTTGGCTGAGCAAGAGCCAGATAAAATCTCCTTCCCCTTTTTCCAGTGCTTGTTCCTATCAGTTAATAACAAGTGATTCCTGGGGCTGTGGGAGATCCAGGATCACAGCAGTCATTCATTCTGCAACCAGCTTCTCAGAGCGGAGAGTAGCTACATATGTGGGCTCTGGAGCCAGAATGCTCTACCCCAAATCTTAGCGTTGTTTCTTCACTCTAAGTGAATAGCTTGGGCAAACAACTGAGTTTTTTATTGTCTCCATTTTTTTCCATTTAAAACAGCAAAAACCAAATCTACTTCAAATCTACATGACACAATTGAGATAATCCTCACATGACCAGCCACAGATCAGTGAGGCAGCTCTTCTTTCTGAAGTTGGTTGGCAGTCAGCTGGGGAAACTGAGGCAACCAGGCCCTGTGACTCTCAGTATCCAGCAGACCAGCCCTAGCTACTTCACATGTGGCCCAATAGGGCTCCAAAGGAGAAAGTAGAGGCAGGCAGGGCCATTAAGCCTCAGTTTTGAGCTAGCACAGGACTCTTATGTCACATTTTCCTGGCCAATGCTTTTCACAAGACCAGCCCAGATTGAAGAGGGGCAAATGCATTGACTCTGCCTCTTGCTGGGAACTGATGCTAAGGCATCCTGCAAGGAGTGTGGTACAAATGGAAAAATCATGTCAGTTTTGTGCTCTCTGCCACATAGAATTTGCCCTGTATGAAATAATTATAAATCCATATATATAAGTGACAAAGATTAATCACAAAATTACAAAAATTTTCTCATTTCTTTGAGTATGCCTTATGTTATTTACCCCTTTGCTTATTTGTCAGGAGAGTCACTTTGTTTGCTGATTTATTTGAAAGGGAGAGACAGACAGACAGACCCAGAGAGACAGGGGTATCTTCTATTTGCTGGTTTATTCCGTAAATGCTCACAACAGCCAGGACAAGGCCAGGCTGAAGCCAGGTGCCAGAACTCCAACTGGGTCTCCCAAATGAGTGGCAGGAACCCAAGTACTTTGGCTGTCATCTGCTGCCTCCCAGCCTGTGTGTTAGCAGGGAGCTGGATTGGAAGTAGAGGTAGGATTCAAGCCTAGGCACTCTCTTGTGGGATGCAGGGGTCTCAAGTAGCAGCTTAACGTGCTGTTTGCTCCAATGCTAGCAATTTGAAGATCCACTTCAGATAAATAATGACAAATTATATGTATCTTATCTCTGTGAGTGAGATCCCAGTGGAAAGAACGGGCCGTCAAAGAAGGGGGTTCCTTTTTCTGAAGGGAGGAGAGAACTTCTACTTTGATTATGGCCTTGTCTAAATAAGGTCAGAGTTTGTGAATTCAAGAGGCTTCAGTAGCCTTGGCAGCTCATGACAAGAGCCTCGGGTGATTATTGACATCACAAACAAGAGTGTCAATTGTTAAATCAACAACAGGAGTCACTGTGCACTTACTCCCCATGTAGGATCTCTGTCCTTAATGTGTTGTACTATGCGAATTACCAGCAAAACTAGTTTTCAAACAGTACTTTATACTTTGTGTGTCTGTACGGATGCAGTCTGTTGAAATCTTTACTTAATATATACTTCTGTATGGAAAGATAATTAAAAATGAAGCTTAATGAAGAATGGGATGTGAGAGGAAGTAGTGTGGGGAGCAACTGAGACTAGACTGAGTTACTGGAATTAAGACTTATTCTATGCATCTGCTCTCCCACAATATGGCGCTGAGGGAGAGCAAACAACTTTCCACGCAGCTGCCTCGCCAATTCGACTGATAAGCTGCAGGAGCTGATCCTGCTCCTGATTGGAGGAGAGCAGCATGCTTGGCGTGTGGGCAGCAGAGCATGGATTGGCGGAAGAGGACTATAAAGGATGAGAGAGACAACATGCACCAGGAACACCTGAAGGAACATCTGAGCAGCCCCTGAGAGAGCCGGCCGGCGGTGTGCCACCCCTCCACGGAAGCGGGGAAAGCGGCCGGGGGAGGGGGGTGCCGCCCCTCCGCAGAGGCGGGGGGCTGGCAGCTAACCCGGGACGGTGTCGTTCCTCCACGAGTGAGGGAACGGCAGCTAACCTGGGAAGAGCCGGGCAAAAAGAACAGCGCAGGGTCCAGTGTCGAATGGGGTAGCGACAAGTAGGAGATGGGATGGTTTGCAGGTGGGAGGGTTGTTATGGGGGGAATAAGCCACTATAATCCAACTTTCAAAATTTATTTTTATTAAATAAAAGTTCTATAAAAAAGAAGAGAAAAAAATTATATGTATCTTAGTTGGTTCAATCTTATTCTGACATTCAAAAACATGTAATTCTGTGTAAGAACTAATTTAGAAATGTTCAGAAGGTTTTAAAAATTTGGTGTCAGCATCAACCTAAACATCTAAATATATATTACAAACAACAGAAAAGAATAAATAAAAAAGTGGTCATATTTCGTGTGCATTATTATGGTCCTGGATATTTTATCTGGAATATCTGAGATAGAAATAAATAATGCATTAGATTGATTTCTTTAATTTGGTGTCCTGGAGAACAGGAATCATGCCTTTCTCAGTTTTGTTTTGGTGGTAGTAATTCAGCTCTCAGTTTTTTTTTTTTTTTTTTTTTGACAGGCAGAGTGGACAGTGAGAGAGAGAGACAGAGAGAAAGGTCTTTCTTTTCCATTGGTTCACCCCCCAGTGGCTGCTGCGGCCGGCATCCTGTGGCTGGTGCAACCCACTGATCCCAAGCCAGGAGCCAGGTGCTTCTCCTGGTCTCCCATGTGGGTGCAGAGCCCAAGGACCTGGGCCATCCTCCACTGCACTCCCGGGCCACAGCAGAGAGCTGGACAGGAAGAGGAGCAACCAGGACAGAATCCAGCGCCCTGACCGGGACTAGAACCCAGGGTGCTGGTGCCGCAGGTAGAGGATTAGCCTATTGAGCCACGGCACCAGCCTCAGTTCTATCTTAAAATCAAACTTGATTCACAGAAAAACTTAGATTTGGAACTCATGGCTTGGGCTGCCCACACACACAAAAGCTTTTTCCTAAATTGTGTTGTAGTGTTATTTCATTACTTTTTGCTAGTGTATATATTATTTTTGTTATAATTGTTATTGTTGACATTGCTGAGAGACATGGCTGTATTTGAAGACCTCCTCCAGTAACTGCTGCAGAACAGTTGTAGAAGGCATTCCCTATTATGTTGTTTAGTAAACCTTGTATTATGTCTGAAACAATAGGTTGCTTCTAGGCCTGGTAGGAAAGTTGGTGTTGAAGAATCTCTTTCTTTTTGTTAGCAAGTAAGTAGTATAGGTTGTTTTAAAAAAAGATTTATTTATTTATTTGAAAGCCAGAATGATGGAGAGGATACACCCCCCACCCCCCCACACACATATACACACGCACACAAAAATATGGAACCCCGGGGGAGTGAGTAGGGAGGTAGTGAGGGAAAGAGATGGAGAGAGACAGAGAAAGATATTGATCTTTCATCCATTGGTTCACTCCTTTAAAGCCTGCAATAGGCAGGGCTGGGCCCATTTGAGAGACTACAAACCAGGAACTCCATCCTGGTCTCCCAATTAAGTACCAGGATCTCAAGTGCTTGAACCATCACCTGCTGCCTCCAAGGTGCATCAACAGAGAGCCGGATCAGAAACTGTGGCCAGGACTTGAACCAGGCACTCTGATATGGGATGTAGATGTCCCAAATGGTGGCTTAATTGGCTACGCCATAACACCCACACCTAGGCTATTTAATATATTTTCAATTTACTCTCCTATATAAACAGGTTTATTTATTTATTAAATTCCCTTTGAGTAGAGACAGAATATAATAAATTCTATTCTAAAATGATATTTTGTAGCCCTTCCCAAATATATACTGACCAAGCTATCCTCTCCCACTCTTTAATTTTCTAAATTGAAATGATCTCAAAACATTCCGATAACTTCATTTAAGGAAATGGTGTAATAAAAGGAACATGATCTCCTAATTAAAAAATGTATTAGCTATGTGCTATTGTTTGAATTATTAGTCTTCGGAGTTTCTTTCCTTTTCTTCCCCTTCATTTTTGGATGTAATGAGGCATGCATGCATGCACTTGTTCTAACAGCAGGTGAAGTGTTTATAGCAAGTAACCAAATGTCATATGGGTAGATAATATTTCCAGTTAGGTCTTTTCATCACCTTTCTATAGCATATACTGGAAAATATTCATTGAACTCTATAATTTTATCCATACTCAAAACAGAAAAAATGAGAAAGTACAGAAAAATCATGAAGGGAATTTAACACTTTAGTGAATATTATCTCATTCTTTCTAATATGACAAAGTATTCCATCAAGTAAGTGAAAAATAGATAATTGAACTGGTACTCCCCCTCTTCCAGCCTTTCTGGATTGTATACATTTAGGGATGCATTTGTAATAATTTTGACCTTCTGCGTTCCTACCTAGTTTCCACCAAATCCTTCTTTAAGTAGAATCACTTTTATTTTCTTACGATTTCTCAAATTCATGCGTTTCTCCTCATCATCAGTTTCATTAACACTAAAAACTACCTGAATTATTGCAAACATCATCAAGTTTATCTCCTTGAGTTTGTTTTTTTAAATACATTTTTCCCATATTTTTTTTTTACATATTTATTTATTGGAAAGGCACAATGACAGAGAGAAGGGGAGAGATCTTTCATTGGCTGTTTCACTTCCCAAATGTCCACAACAGCTGGCCCTGGACCAGGGAAACCAGGAACTTCATCTTGGCCTACCACATGGCTGGCAGGGGCTCAAGTTCCTCAGCCCTTCTCTGCTGCCTTCCCAGACATTGTAGCAGAAAGCTGGATCAGAAGTAGAGTAGTGGGGCTGGCACTGTGGTATAGCGGGTAAAGCCACCGCCTGCAGTGCTGGCATCACATATGGGAGCCTGTTCAAGTCCTGGCTGCTCCACTTCCAATCTGACTCTCTGCTGTGGCCTGGGAAAGCAGCAGAAACGGCCCAAGTCCTTGGGCCCCTGCACCTACATGGGAGACCAAGTAAAGCCCTTAGCTCCTAGCTTTGGATCGTCCCAGCTCTGGCCATTGTGGCCATTTGGAGAGTGAACCAGTGGATGGAAAACACCCCTCCCCCTCTTTCTCTCTGCCTCTGTCTCTCTGTAACTCTGCCTTTAAAATAATAATAATAAAAAAAGCAGTAGAGTAGGTCTCAATCTAGCACTCCGGTATGGGTTGTGGATGTCCCAACCAATGGATTAACCTGCTGCACTACAACACCAACCCTTCCCTGAATTTGTTTTCTCCTGTTGTCTCCAAACTTCAGGATAAAGGTAAATTTCTTGAAAGATCTGATCCCGTTTCTTCTCCTTCCCCACACTCATCTTAAAGACTCTTTGGTGTCATCCATGATGTTCGCGTGAAGATGAACTTGAGCGTCGTCTTCAGGGCATTACCTAGTCTGCTTCCTACTTGCCTCTCTTGCCACGTCTCTCTCCTAGAATGTTCTACATTTTCTTCTCCCCTTGTCTGCCCCACCCTGCCTCGTGCCCTCTCACCTAGGAGGAGTCTTCAAAAAGTTAGTGGAAATACACTATATTTAAATCTGTTTTCCACAAACATATGAATTACCTCATAGTCTTGTTATGTTTATCACTTCCTTTGATGAGGATTTAAAGTCCTCCCTGGTGGTTTAGACCCCCTGTACCTGCTCCCACAGAAGCAAATGTTAATCTTTAAAGCCCATGTCAGTTTGTAGCTATGACTACGTTTTGTGACCATTTGCTTCCTGTCACTCTCAATTATCCCGTGAGCTGAGTAAGCCAAAGAGTGGGCATAGTACCAGGGAAATCAAAGAGCTCACATATTTCTTTTTTTTTCTTTTTTTTTAAATTTTTATTTTTTTGACAGGCAGAGTGGACAGTGAGAGAGAGAGACAGAGAGAAAGGTCTTCCTTTTGCCATTGGTTCACCCTCCAATGGCCGCCACGGCCAGCGCGCTGCGGCCGGTTCACCACGCTGATCCGATGGCAGGAGCCAGGTACTTATTCTGGTCTCCCATGCAGGTGCAGGGCCCAAGCACTTGGGCCATCCTCCACTGCATTCCCTGGCCACAGCAGGGAGCTGGACTGGAAGAGGGGCAACCGGGACAGAATCCGGTGCCCCGACCGGGACTAGAACCCGGTGTGCCGGTGTCGCAAGGCAGAGGATTAGCCTGGTGAGCCATGGCGCTGGCCTCACATATTTCTTAAATAACAAATGGCTGCAAGCAACTTCTCTATACTGATGTCTTCACATAGTTATTCATCTAGGATAAATTGTTAGAGATGCAAGGAAGCATATATTTTATAAGACTTCTGCAGGTATGAGCCCATCTGATAGATACCATAGTGAGGAAAAGGACAGCTCTTACATCAAGAACTTACTATTCAGGTGGGTGCATGGCTCAGAAGGTAAGACAATGATACTCGCATACCATGCCAGAGTGCCTGGATTTGAGCGTTGCTTCTGCTTCTGCTTCCAATCCAGTTTCCTGTTAATGCACACAATGCAGGCAGAGGCAGTGGCTTAAGTACTAGGGTCCCTGCTACCCACGTGGGAGGGCTGGCAGAGTTCTGAGCTCCCGGTTTTGGCTTATCTCAGCCCCCAGTTGTTGTGAGCACTTGTGAAGTGAAACAGCACATGGGAGATATGTGTCTCTCTCTGCCTTTCAATTCAAATAAATATTTTTTAAGGGAAACTTACAGTTTAGCAAAGCAGTACTCAAGTGATCATGGTGCCAAATAGCGTTTAATAAATGCCACAGAGTGGTACTATCTCACTCTGTATATTTGCCTGTCCTTACTTGGGTGTCTGAGTGTGTAATACAGTACCAGGGGCTAGGACTTTGCATTCTAATACAGATATCGTTAGCTCAGAATTATTATAACAAAATCTTCAGATTTTGTTACAGTGGTCTTTTGTGTAAAACAAGTACAAAAGAAGAAAAAAAGGAAAGAACAGCCTTCCCGTTAAGTTTTTGAGTAGAGAGGAAAGAGAAGTGCTTTGAGTAGATAACTCGTTAACATGGACATGAGCTAGTTGAAATTAGCGACTTGGACAGAAGCGCTTTATTACTATTGCTGCTGCTTGTTTAAATTCCATTGAGCCAGCTTTTGTAAATTATCCCTTAATACGTTCTGGACAGTTGGGTTTGGGGAGGATGCTGACTTTCCCCAAGGAGCTAATGAAAATTCAGTGTTTGCCTATTCCCTGTACCTCATAGCAAAAACCATCAGTGCCTGAAACACAATAGCTGCCTAGTGATGATGGGTGGTTGTGGTGCCTTCACAGAGCTGAAAATTATAGCTCAAAAGGCAATCTTCTCTTCTCTCCTACGAAAACTTGAGATTCGCACTTCCACTGTCTTCTTGACCCTGAGCCTTCTGTCTTCCTACCAGACAAGAAAGTTTTCTTTTGTATAAAATGCTGACTCTTCCTGGAAGCTAGGCCCAAGGGTGGTTGCTTATTGCACACCTGTAGCTAGATTTCAAATCGCAACAACTGTAGAAACTGAAAATTACTTAGTAACTTTCTGACTTTCTAACAGTAAATCCTGTTTGCTGGTGTGAAAATCCTGCCACAGCAATGTTTAGTCCATCAAGAAAACTTAGAGGTTTGTGTTAATTATTGGAGCTTGTGGAGCCAAGATATTTGTCGGCCGGCACTGTGGCTCACTTGGCTAATCCTTCAACTGCGGCGCCAGCACCCTGGGTTCTAGTCCCGGCTGGGGCGCTGGATTCTGTCCTGGTTGCTCCTCTTCCAGTCCAGCTGGAAGGCAGTGGAGGATGGCGCAAGTGTTTGGGCCCTGCACCCGCAGGGGAGACCAGGAGGAAGCATGTGGCTCCTGGCTTCAGACCAGCGCAGCACGCCTGCAGTAGCAGCCATTTGCAGGGTGAACCAACAGTAAAGGAAGACCCTTCTCTCTGTCTCTCTCTCTCTCACTGACTAACTCTGCCTGTCCAAAAAAAAAAAAAAAAAAAAAAAAAATTAGATATTTGTCAAAGGAATTGAAATTGAAGCGAAGAGGGTTGAATTTCAAACGCCATCACTTCAGTTCCTTTAAAATCAGAGGATTCAAATAATCTAAGTCTACTGAGGATCTGAAGCCAGGCTGGGGTTCAGTGGCTGTTTGACTGGACACGCAGGCTTATAAACATAGGTGAACTTGGAACGATGCTGCTTTCATCAGATTTCAAAAGGATATTGCCTACGGGCTTAAGTACCAGTCTCATTTTGTTTAAAAAGATAGAAGTACCTGTGATCTTGGGCAATCTACCTACCTAAGATTCAGTTTTACCAAATGTCTGAAGAGAATAAAGCAAAACAGGGATCATAGAACAGCACAGGGAAATTAATAATAGCAATGCCTTCCAAAGGCCTGAGAAAATGCTTGTAATGTGTAAGGCCACTCCTGGTGTTGGTGATCATTGTTCAGTTCTGTTTTACAGAAGATGATACTTGGTGGAACTTGTAACAATTATTCTAGAGGAAAGAATATTAAGGAGGAAGCTAATAGTGGTCTTCTAATGTTTTAAGCACCATATCAATGAAAGATTTGAATATCTTCAGGGGAAACATTGATCTGATGAACTTCTAGAGTGGGCATTTTGCACAGCAGGTAATAAGCCACTTAGAGTACCCCCATCGTGTGTTAGTGTCCAAATCTAAATCCTGGCTTCATTTCTGATTCCAGCCTTCTGCTGATGCACACCCTGTGCGGTAGCAGCTGATAAGCCATGTGCTTAGTCCTCGTCACTCATTTGGGAGACCCAGATTGAGTCTTGGGCTCCTGGCTTTGTGCTGACCCAGTCCTGGTTTTTGCAGGCTTTTGGGTAATAAGACAGCAGATAGAAGCTCTTTCTTTGACTCTCTCTCTGCCTTTCAAATAAATAAAAGATAAATTAAAAAGAAAATCTTCATCACCTTACACTGTGCAAAGACAGAAAAGACTGTTTCTGTTAAAGGTGGGTTTCTTGTGTCCGAAGGTGCAAAGCAGCCATTGAGTGGCTCAGAAAGGTTGAGAAGCTGGCATAAGCTCAAAGAGCTCGTGAAAGTCAGAGTTAGTATTAAAACTTTAGTTGGATCCAAAAATCTCTGCCCAACTTTGCGCAGTAATGTTTCTCTCCTGACACTCTCCATTAAAAGGGCATATGTTTGCCTACAGGTGGCACTGTTGAACAATTTGTTAAAAGACTTAATTGCTGAATTCCACAAATATGTGTATTCTCTCACGATTGTTAAATTTTTCTTTAATTGTAAAATTCTAAGTGTAATTTATTTGAACTTGATTGGGATAATGTATGGTATTCCTTAATGCTGAAAATCCAGAATTGTTCTTATTCCTATCTTGGTTACTTCATTGCTTCATTGGCTAGTTCAGTGTTTATGTTTTAAACAAAAAGGAGCACAAATGACCACTCTGATCCCCCTCACTAACCAGTGAAGAAATGTTTTGTGTTCCCCTTGATGAAGGACATTGTTTTCTGCTCACATCCCTTCCCTTTCTTATGCAGTGTTTGAGAACAGACAGCAGCATATCTAATCAGCTGTTGTTTGGAGAAAATTAGCCTTCTGTCCTGGTTCCCTGCTTCTCCTCCAGTGGCGGCAGAGGACTCTTTTGTTGTCATGTGCAGGTGGGTGGATTGCTTTCTTTTCTTTCTCAAGGAATCATTCGCATTTGGGATGCTAAGCAATTAGAGCTTCTAATTCTAATGTATGTAGCAAACCTCCTGTTTCACCTCGGCACAGGCTCATTATGTCTTGCAAGAGTGCTACATGTTGAATTTGCACCTTCAGTAATTAGTACAGCTACTCTGCCAGCCCTCCTTCCCGCCTTTGCCAACATTTTCCGTGTTAGCAAACAAGCATCAATCACCAACCTGATGAGCAAAATTAAGGCCTTTCTGTGCAACTCCATTTACAGACTGGACTGCAGTTCTAGAGTTAAGAGCTCATCTTTGCCAATGTGGCCTCTTCGTAGAACAGAAAATAACAATAGCAACATAATGGAAATGCCTGTTATTGAGTGTGCCAAGCATTGTGCTAAATGCTTTATGTGGGTTATTTCTCATATTCCTCAAAAAGAAACCTAAGGGGTAGCCATTGTGTCTGCCCACTTTATGAATAAAAATTGAGACATAAAGAAGTTAAAATAACATGCCCAAACCAAAGAGCTCTAAAACGACAGGACCAGCAGTCTTTACCAGTTCAGCTTGGAAAAGTTAAATTTAACCCTGGGGAATAAGGGCTCAAATTCTCCGAGCTGGCCCAGTTCCTCCCTCCACTCCAGAATCAGCCAGTAGTAGCACAGAAACGGAATGTAGTGGTTACATTTGTTAGATAATCCTAAGTGGAATCACTACTGGAAATCAGAAACCGTGAGATGTCTCTTAAGGTCTTGGTGGTATTCTGAAGTGGGGGATGGTGGCAGTTTGGTGAATAAAAAGGCATGGGATAGCGAAGAGGATTTTTTTATTTTTGGTAGCATTGGTTTCATTTGAGCAGATCTCTATGATGTATCCATGATAAGTGAATTCCTGTGTGTGTGCTATGGCTGCTGTTGTCACCAGGTGGAGCAGGAACAGGGTGGAGCTTGAGGAGTCAGAGTGAGTGTTTAGCAGTCAGTCTCAACAGACTGTGCGCTGAGTTGCAGCTGTGCTTTCCGAGCCTGGATTTCTCTTGATTCTTGGTACAAGGACTGTTGCTGTCCTGTTCCAGCCACTTGGTACCTCTCTGGTCCTCTGGTGCCCAATGTGCTTTTCTTGAATTGTAATGACCTTTTCATAATGACTTGATTCTTGGGAAGAGATAGAAAATTAGAACATGATTAGGGAAATTTTGCAATGATAATTTTATTAAATTTAAGAGCTGGACCTTTATCTTGAAATTATGTCCTCTTTTTCTTTTTTTTCTTTCCCTGGTGCCAAATCTTGACTTTCCTACCAAGTTATTTGCTAAATGCTGCAAGATTTTAGATTCCCAGTAGCCATAGTCCACTTGCTAATTTATTAAGAGATTTTTTCTTATTATTGAAGCACTCCAATGCCAATGAAAACTATAATCACTTACTGTTATTTCCCAAGTCATCATCCAAATTGGCTGCTGAAGCCAGTGCCTAGCAAAAAAATATATACAGTGATTAAAATTCAGTACTTAAATTATCTTTATTAAAACCTCTGCTCTCAGACACACAAGCATGGGACAAGGGCAATGTACTTAATTTCTTGAAACTCCAACTTTACCATCTAACCTCAAACCCACATTTTGTGAAGTAGCATGCAACAACAGGCTTAAGTACTATAAATTAGTCCAGACTAGAGAGGTTCCAAACTTGGAGATGGACGCACTCACTAGGATTCTTGGAAATCCATTCACACTCCTAAACTGGCTGAGGTTAGAGTGTTAAGGTTAGCAGGAGGATTAAATTAGATAATCCACAGTGAATTTAGCAGAACCCAGGATCATCACTGAAAGTACTTCCACTATTTTAAGATAAATAACCTTAAGGTCCTCGGATCCAAATAACTTAAAATTTTGAATGGCATATAGTATTGAACATGGTTTTTGCATGGACATTTTAAAATCAAAACAGTATCTATTAATAAAGAAACAAAATTCCATGAGCAAGAATTTGGTGCAATGAATAAGAAACCACTTGTTATACCTGCATCTCACATCAATGAGTCCTGGCTTGGCTTCCAGTCCTGCTCCTGTTAATTCACAGCCTGAGAGGCAACAGATGATGGCTTAGGTAGATGAGTCTCTGCCACCCATATTCAAAACTGTGATTGAGTTCCAAGGTTTTGTCCTTGACCTGACCAAGGCCTGCTGTTTGAGACATCTCATGAGAGAACTAGTGAGTGGATGGAAGATCTCTCTCTTTTTTTGTGTTGCTGCCTTTCAAATAACTAAAACTAAGTAAATAAATAAAATATAGAAAAATTACTCTTGAACTTAATGTGTTAGGATTCATGTGACAATCTAATATGGAAAGTTTTTAACATGTTCTGAAGTCTATACTTCATTGCTGGACTTTCTATACTAATTTTAATGAAAACATTAAGAAAAAACATGTTTGCTATGTAAAGAAATTTTAAAATCATTAAATTATTTTGTTGCACTTACTTAGGGTCTCTAAAATGCAAATGTATATTGTGAATAGCCAAGAAGGATTTGGTATACACAACAGACCCTTATTTTCACAAAGTAGCCGTGGGAGCCAGTTTAGGAGTGTATCTGGAGTCCCAAGAGTCCTAGTAAATATCCATCCCCAAGTTTGGCTCCTCTGTAATCTGAGCTGATTTATAGCATTTAAATCTGTTGTTCCAGGTTATTGCACAAAACATGGATTTGAATACATAGTCTACATTAAGACCTCTGTATTATTTCATTAAATTCAGAAAGTGATTGATTCAGAAAAAAGCGTCTGTTTCTACTTTGTTGAGCAGGAAGCAGTAGTATGGGCAAATGAAGACCAGTACACGCCGATGAAATTTAAAGTAATCCAGAAAAGATCCTTATATGGGAGGGATAGTACCAAGATCATAGACCAGCAGAGCTGAAGGATGCTATTTCCAGTCCTCTTCATCCGCCTCCCCGGCCCCTAATTAAAAATCATCCACCCACCCTCAGGTGTCCTTGTCCGTACACAAACCAATCTATCCTGAAAGGTCAGGTGGCAGCATCTCTGTGCTCAATAGCTTGTCTTCTTTGGCCCCAGCCTGCCTGGATTTCTGAGGAAGCTTGGCTTCCATTGATGTGGGGAAAGCCCTATTTTGAACCTAACTTTACCACAAGGGTGGTACCTCCATAGTTTGTTCTGTGCCAGGGAACCAGAGTTTTGTAATAATAATGTTAACAGAAATATTTTATTATTATTATTTATTCAAGAGACAGAGACAGAGAACACTCCCATCTGTCCGTTTACACTTCAGATGGTTCCAGTGGTAAGGGTTGGCCTTGGGCCAAAGCTGAGAGGTGACTACACCATCCGGCAGTCCCCCACATGGAAGGTGGCGAACCAACAACTTGAGCCATCATCACAGCTTGCTCCTGGGGTGCACATTAGCAGGAAGCTGGAATTGAGAACCCAGGCATTCAGATACGAGACATGGACATCTTAACTGCTGGGACAAATGCCTGCCCCAACACAAATATTTTAAAGGTTTCTAGATGAGGATTCATTACTGGCCATGAACATGTGAAAACAACAATTTTATAAAATGTAAAAGATGATGTATCCAGTGCTGATCGATTTGTGGTGAAAGGAATGCTGTATACATTGCTTACAGGTCTGTAAGCTGCAAAAAAATGTTCAGAGGTGTGTCCACTTTTATATGTGTGTGCCCTTTGACCAACTGCTCGGGAGGCTTCAGTAGATAAGAAAATGTGTAGGAGGATATTGTTGACAGTGTTGCTTGTATTTGCTGTCCGCCCTGCCAGGGAAGCTCTTGCCCCAGGTGGATGTGTGGCTGGCTTCCTCGTGTCCTCCTGTTCTTAGCTTTTCTGCTTTTCTTGGCCTTTTAAGAAGAACAGCAGCCCTCCTGTTCTCCCTTTCTCTGGAGTCCCCTGCTTTTTGTTCTTCACCACACTCCACACCATGTGACATCCTGTTATTTTACTTACCTACGTGTTTTGTTATCTGTCTCCTGTATTAGAATCCAAATTCTGTGAAAGCAAGTATTTTTGTTTGTTTTATGTACAGAACTGCCTAAAGCAGACACCTAAATATAGGTGCAATAGGTATATGCTGAATGGTTGTATATATAACTTTAAAAGAATGAGTTATATATACATGTAATGACTCATTGGGAAGATTAGGATGTACATGGAGAGAAAGCAACATTTAGTGGAAAGTGAGTAGGATCACTTAATTTTGTAAAAACATGAACTGTATGTGTGTGTGTATGTGTGTGCACATACCTATATAATTTCTAACTGTCTTTCTATCCATCTCTGTCTTTATTTCTAACAGCACAGGAAAAATTAAAGAGGATATATGCAAAATTGCAAATTAATATTGGATGCCTTAGAATATTGAATTTAGACAGCAGAGTTAGTGAAGAGAGTACTATGTTTTCTACACCATCATATTGTGTACCTTGTGACAACAAGCATTGCATTACTTTTTTTAAGTTTTATTTAATTTACACAAGTTTCATGTATTTCATATATATAGATTTAGGAACATAGTAACACTTCCCACCCCACCTCCATCCTGCCATACTCCATCCCTTCTTACTCCTCCTAATCACATTCCCACTCTTAATTTTTACAAAGATCTGTTTTCAGCTTACATAATAATTGTATAGTTAATCCTATGCTTAGTAAAAGAGTGCAACTAAAAAAAACACTAACAAAAACACTTTCCTCAGTAGAAGAGACAAGTGCTATAAACAATCATCAAATCTTGAAATGCCTATTTCACTCCAATCCATTATATTTCAGGTACTCTCTTAGTTACCTCGGATCAAGGAAAACATATGATATCTGTCTTTTTTGGGACTGGCTCATTTAACTAAGTATAATGGTTTCTAATTGTGTACATCTTGTTGCAAAAGAGAGGATTTCATTTTTTTTTCTATAGCTGAGCAGTAGTCCATAGTGTATGTATGATACCGTAGTTTCTTTATTCAATCAACAGTTGGTGGACATCTGGGTTGATTCCATATCTTAGCTATTATGAATTATGTTTCAGTGAACATGGGGGTACAGATAACTCTTTAATTTGCTGATTTCATTTGGTTTGGGTAAATTCCCAGGAGTGGGATGGTTGGATCATATTCAGATTTCTGAATAGGTCTATATTCAGATTTCTGAGGTATCTCCCTGCTGTTGTCCACAGTGGCTGCACCACTTTACATTTCCACCAACAGTGGATTAGGGTATTTTTTTCTTCACATTTTTGGCAGCATTTGTCATTTGCTGATTTCTGTATGTGAGCCATTGTAACTTGTTTGAGGTGAAACCTCATTGTGGTTTTGATTTGCACTACCATAATGGCTAATGATCCTAAGCATTTTCTCAAGTGTCTGTTGGTCATTTGAATTTCTTCTCTTGAAAAATGCCTGTTCAAGTCCTTTGCCCATTTCTTAACTGGGTTGTTTGTTTTGTTGTTGTTTGTTGAATTTCTTGAGCTCTTTATAGATTCTGAATGTTAAGCCTTGATCAGTTGCAGAGTTTGCATTGTATTACATTTCTAATAAAAAGTAAAATAAATGCAACCACACCCACAGAAAATGATTTGGTTGTTTCTTTAAATGTGGTATGACAAATAATATTCTTTTACTCTTGCATAGTTGAGGCAGTTCTCATTTTCATTATACCAGTGTCTGCAGGTTTGTGGCCAATAGATAATTAACTTCATTTGTGATTTACTAGTCTTTGTTTCAGATGAGCATGTAATTGTTTACTAAGGCTTAACCAAGAGGAATCCTTTACCTTGGGTCTTAGGTCCTAATTGTTTGAGCCTTTGATAGAAGAGAACAATAGTTAGTCATCAGAATTTTTGAAATTCTAAAAACACAATTTACCAACACAGTGGTAGTGGTCATTCTAGAGTAGCAACACTAAATAGAAAACTGCAAATCAAGAGTTTGTCTGTTTCTTTGTTATCACCATGTGCCAGAATTCTAAACAACGTCTGTATTAAAATTGCCTCTGTCTGAAAATGTTGGGTCCAAATTTTAAATTAAGAATTTTATTTATGTGAAAGGTAGAGAGAGAGATTGAATGTGTGTGTGTGTGTGTGTGTGAGAGAGAGAGAGAGAGAGAGAGCGAGCAAGGGAGGGAGGATGAGCCCATGTGTGAGAGAGAGATCCTATCTGTTGGTTCACTCCTCAGATATCTTCAACAACCTGGGCTGGACCAGGCTGAAGCCAGAAGGCTTAAATTCATTCCAGGTCTCCCATGTAGATGGCAGGGACACAACTGCTTGAACCACCACCTGCTGCCTCTCAAATTTTGTGTTATCAGGAAACTTGATTGAAAGGAGAGGGGGACTAGAACCCAGGCTCCCAAAAATAGCCTGCAGGTTTCCCAGTGTCTTACCTGCTAAACTAAATGCCTGCCCTTCATTTTTGAGTAATTGTTGAAGTTACTGATGAGCTGGGATGGACCTGATTTCATAATGAAAGATAGTGTCTTAATTTTAGTAAGTAGCTATCTTTTTAGTGCAGTTTCCTGGAATAGACATAGAAAGATGAATAAGACATAGCTTCTACACTCAGGTAATTCAGTCTAGAGAAAAAAGGTACAGATTACACTACATAAAATATGGGACATGCATTTGTTTTGTTGGAGAATTCTCTTAAGTGCTTTGAGGCTACAGAAAAGGAAGTGATTAGTTCTGCTTGGGGAATTCACTCAATATAATTTCACAAATGTTTACTGATTGAGTTGCCTACACTTAGCCAGGTCTAATGAATAAGACCTGACTTCCTTGGGTCACTGGAGCATGTTTTCAAGTAGGACACTACAGGGGACAGCATGAGCACGGAAGGTGAATGCAAGCAGAGATAAGTGCTTCAGGATGCTGCAACAGAGAGAGTCATGCAGGATCATCAGAGAGGGCCTCCTGAAGAGGTGACATTTGGGCTTATACTGAAGGATGACGTGGAGACAGCAGTGCAAAATGAGGAGGAACAAGTGCTCTAAGACTCAGAGGTGGTTTAGGCCAGATCACACAGAATGAAAGCAAACAAACCTGTATACACTGAGAATCACTGCGTAAGAGGAAAATCCTGCATCACTGGTCTGGCATGAGGCCCAGAATTTGCTGTTTTGTAAAACCTCTCCAGGAGGTTCTCATTTATAACCAGAGTTGAGATGCTACAGAGTGTGATGATAGATGCGTGATGAAGACCACAAGGGAGTGGCATGATTTAATTTCCATTAAAAACTATTGCTGTCTTTGCTATGTACAGGAGCTGCCATGTGGAAGGCAAGGGTTAAAGCAGAGAAACAAAAAGAAAGACTGTTGCAGTGGTACAGTAGAAGATTCTAGAAGCTTGGACCAAGGTGGAGGCAGTAGAGATGGGGAGACTTGAAGATAGGGAAGTCATATTCGTACTTTTGGTGGAGAATAGGAGCAAGAACATGAGAAAGCAATGAAAATTGGATTATGGTATGGAAAGGAATATTGGAATTCTGTGTGACATGCATGAATGTAGAAAGATTAGGGGAATGGCATATTTGAGCTACTAAGCTGATAAACCTCTTAATAGTTGAAAAAAACCTCTTAAACATTTATGACAGAAAAGGATTCGCCTTAAGTAAGTTTTAAACGAGCGACTGTGATCTTTGATTCTTCCTGGTCTTCCCATTGAGTGGTCTTTCCCTTTTTAGGGTCTTCTCCTTGTCCATAGTCAGAGATTTTTCTAAACTGAGGAGCTATTTTCTTTTGTAGGCTTGAGATTTGTTGAGTTTTTCTCCTGTCATTGTTGTCTAGATTTTTTTAATGCTTGTCTCAATTTTCTACTTAAATTATCCATGCTATAGAGAAGTAGCATTGAAACACAAAATGACTCATGGAGGCTTCCGGGGTGGACTTTCCAGTCACCCTAATGTGTTAGTATGTGATGGAGGCCATTTGCTACAGGAAATTCAACAGAACATTGAGAACCTAAATATCAGGTTAAAGTTCTAATTAAATACCTTTATTAGGCTGTTGAGTTGTACAGCTTCCTATGATGGTACCCATGTGCCTTGGTACAGAGTTGGTGTCAACTATGATGAAATCACCGTTGGTTGACTCCACTCACTGAGCCAGTTTGGGGACGTTATGGGATGGAGCCATCAACAGTATTGTGTAAGGCTGAAAATGTCTGCTTTTAAGGTTTGTGAGCTTAAGACACATACACCTCAAAGAGAGTGAGAACTGACAAGCCTGCCCCCCCCCCCCCCCAGTTTAGCAATCTATGGTCCTCATGCTGATGCCTTTCTTAGAGAATTTCTGTCTGTGTCTCTCTGTAGGGAAGCATTACCGTATTGACCAAGAATGTAAGTTGTGGAGTCAGATAACATGATTAGACTTGTCTTCTAATCATGGCTTTACCACTACCCAAGTGTGGTCTGTGAAAATTACTCAATTAATCTATGGCTTGATGTCCTTGCTATTTAATGAGTGGTCCCATCAGCATCTGAGGTATCTCTAAGAAGTGGGAAATTTCAAAGCCCTTCCCTGACCTACAGAATCAGAATCTGTGTTTCAAAATGACTCTCCGATGGTCCATACGCATATTAAAGTTTGAAAAGCGATCATCTAGAAAAACCCTTGTTCTGAATTCAACTCTAACTATCTGTGGGTAGAAATATCTATTTCAGAATAGCAACAGAGGAAACTCCCTGATTGTCACAATTTTCAGTATAAAAGAGTTTTTGAAAGAGGTTTTTTCAATGAAAGATGCAAATAATAGAGAAAATAGAATAAAGCAATTTGCATCTTTGAAGACAGAGAAAGCTTTAGTTACCCTCTCAAGCTGTGATAGTTAGGTGGCCATTCAATTTGTCTAGGCCCTGAATTAGCCTTGGAAAACACAACAAAGACAAAAGTCCACCATGAAGCCTCAACTCATATTTTTGAAGCATCTTATATAGAATTGCCATCACCCACCTCTTCTTGGAATATTTGCTATTCGTGATAGAATTCACAGGAAGAACCATTTTATAACCAGCACTGAATCTGTATGCAAATACAGCAAGTGCAGACATTTCACAAACTCCCAGTTTTTACGGACATTTGTAACTTTCTCTATTTTCTTTGAGTTAAAAAATCAGAGGCACAAAAGAAAGAATTCTGAGGTTTCTGAAGTCATCTGTAGTCACATTCTTGCCCTATCATCTTCAACTTGTGGTTATCTTATTAATATCTCAAGTTTTGATGTTTTATTCAAGGTCCAGCTTGGATTCTTAGAGAAAAATGCCTTCCTATTTCTCTGATCACCAGTATTAATCTTTTGTTCTCCCATTTCAAAAAATTTTTCTACAGTAACACAATTTTTTTAAAAAAGATTTATTTATTTATTTGAAAATCAGAGAGAGAGAGAGAGAGAGAGAGAGAGAGAGAGAGAGAACCTTCATCTGCAGATTCTCTTCCCCAGATGATTGCAATGGCCAGGACTGAGCCAGGCAGAAGCCAGGAGCCAGGAGCTTTTTCTGAATCTCCAAGATGGGTGACAGGTGTGCCCAGACATTTGGGCCATCTTGTGTTGCTTTTTCCAGGCCATTGGTAGTGAACTGGATTGAAAGTAGAGCAGCCAGGACTTGAAGCGGCTCCCCCTAAGAGATGCCAGCATCTTAGTGGCTTTACCTGCTATGCCAGAATACCAGCCCCAGCAACACTTTTTTTTTTTTTTTTTTTACTCTTCTCTTGCTTCTTTTTGTTCTCAGCACTCAGAAAGTAGCCTGTAAATGCTTTGGCACAGATTTTGAATATAACTCTCCATAGTGTTGATTATCTTTAGTTAATTTGCATTACATTGTATTTCCCAATGGCAGATGGCAGACAGTAAAGCACTCACTGTTTTGTGTAAGGAAAGAATTACTGTAAAAAATAGGACTATAATTCTCTTTATTAACCAGAGCTACTGGTTGTAGCCAATGCAACAATATCAAGACGCTAGGCTCAATGATTCACAATCATTGTCTAGTTGTTATTCAGCTGTTTTTCATACTATGTGAAGAGGTTGCATGAATAGGTTGAAAAATGGAAGTCAAAAGCATGTAACTCTGGATAGGCTTGGCTTGGTTATGCTGGGCAACAAGAAAACTCTTAAGTCATGTTTCTTAAATTTCACAAGATGTTACAAAACTCTAAGCTGTCAATGGCAGTTGAGAATGGGGCTCTTATTGTAGATATTCAGGGATAAGATTAAGAGGGGCTCAATTTTGGCACAAGCTTTCTCTAACACATGACAGGTGCAGGGGAATGAGGACAACTTATGAAGGCTTCCAAGGCCCGGAAGTGGTTCATCATTTTCACCCATGTTGCATTGACTGAAGTAAGCTACACAGCTGTGTAGATGGCATGAGGAAGTATGAATCTACTGTTTCCAGAAGAAGAAAACACAGAAACATCTGTTGACTGGTGTTAATGACTCTTAGAAACTATTAAACCCAAAGATGCCAGGGATTCAGGCTTACCCACTTAACCACATACTAATTTTTTAAACTTAGGGAACCTTGAATTTCTTTAATACCCACTCTGTTGACCTCATTGAATTATTCTGAGGACTAAGTTCCTTAATATGTATAAAAACTCTGTGAATGGGTCAAGTATTCTCTCAGCAATATCTTCAGCTCCCAAAGAAGCTATTTCCATCTGTGTGCTTTTGTGTTGGCTGGGCAATCTATGATATGCTGCTATTGAATCAGAATGTTCTTCTATAAAATGCTAGTATGAGTTAATTAAAATATCAAGAAGAGTTTTTATATATTATCAAAAACAGGCAGAAAGTCTGAAAATACAATATTGGTTTTGGTCTCAATATCACTGTAAACATGTGGAATATTTTTCTGTTTCTTAGAAAAACCAGATTAACTTTACCTCTGCTGCCATCCCTGTGACTCTACATACCTCCCCAAAGACTTATTCTGTAAATTAATAATTTAGTTTGGAGAGAAGCCTTCAGGAGCACAAAATCCCCAAGGTCATGATTGTATAACCATGGAACTGCTAATTCTAAGAAACTTCTGTGCGGAGAAAGATATTTGAAAGCCTTTGGGAGGACAGAAAAGGAAAAGAAGAGAAATTGTATACATGGCTGGTTGCTGGAGAGAAACTCTGGGGAAAGAATAATTGTATTTACTAAGAAACTTTAAGTTTTCCTGTGTTATTTATCAGTTGAGTCTTCTTCCATTTCATAGAATATCTGTAGGTTTCACTGAGACTTTGTGGAAGTGAAGCTTTCATTTCTTGTTGTTTGTTTGCTTATTTGTTTTGTAGAGGATATTTTATAGAATGCTGAGTGTGGCCTCCAGGTAGGAGCAGGACATGAACATAGGCTGCTTTATAAGAAACCCCTAGAGTAAGTGGCACCAACCTTGATAAGAATGGGAAAAGAAGTATTTCAGCATGACTCAAAACCAACTAACCAAGCAGAGTGCTGAATCTTATAAAAGAATTCAGTAGTCGAGGCATGAAGTACATCCCCATACTTATTAAATTTTATCTGATTCTATAATATTTTTGATTACTCATGCCTAACAGGAAGTATAATTAGCCATTCAGTTTCTGAGGGATAGAGCAGTGATCATTGTGAAAGATGCCAGAGAACTGAAATCAGAATTGAAGGAGACATTTTTCTTGACAGAAAGTGAGTGTTTGGTAGATATTCTAAATCAGAAGTATTGGAGTAGAGAGCTGGGACCAAGCACAGAGACAACACAGATGTAAGCAGGTGAAATGGAAAGTAGTCAAATTTTATTCTGGAAACAAGACTCAGTCCATCTGTGTTGGCCCATTCAGTCCACCTAAAGTTGCTGGAACAGAGCAGGCACTAGATATATATTGGTCTTTTGGATTTCACTTATCATTAACTTTTCAACAGGTTTTTAATTCACAAAGCATCTGAGTTTGTGTAATTGATTACCTAATAGTATCCATTACATGGTTGAATGGTAACCAGGACAGAGATAAACTAGGGAAACACAGAGTGTTCTTCAAGCCATATCATCAGATAATACTGCAGTATAAAACATGGTTTAGTAAAAATGTCCAAGAAGATAACAATCTCATGTCTTCACGACACAACTCTGGCACGTCCTAGCTGAGTGACCATGCTAAATTGCTTGAATTCTCTGAGTTGCAGTGTCTATATATGAGGAATGCTAATAATAAACTCTTTATCATGGTTATTGTTTAACATATCCAATTAAAATCCTTTATGTTATTTTTGTTAAAATGCATAAGTTGTGATGCAAATAGCATGCTCTCCTACTTCCACATCTTTGCATGGATGTTTCCTTTGCATGGATTTCACACCACCTCTCTGTAACACATACAAACACCTACTGGTTCAAGCCTAAATTCCAGTGCTCTTCTCTTAGCATCATCTTGCTTCTAAGCTTGATAAGATGCCTGTCCTCTGCCTGTTGAAAAACAAATCCTGTTGTATCTGCATTTCCTAATGCCATTTTTTTAAAAATTTAAATTTTTATTTTAATTTTTAATTAGTTTTTTATCAGATTCCCTGTGATTCGTAGATATAATTCTAGGAACATATTGATATTCCCTTCCTCCCTCTCACCCTCTTTTCTCCTCCCTTGTGTCATTTTTATGATGACAAATCAATTTCAATTTATTAAGGATTTAGTTTTATTCTCTAAAGCTGTCTTTCAATTATGATTTATTCTTACAAAAGAACACTTGCTGCTTAAAAACTCACCATGAAGACGAAGATGGATCAGGCCGATGATTGCTTTATTGACACCAGGTTATGCCTTTCTAACATCAAGTACATTCTGACTAGTTCAATGATCCAAGCTGAAACCTTTTCCTTTAGGCTGTGCATAAACACAAAAGCAAGCATGGATACATAAATTTTATATCTGTACTTGATTATAAATTTATCATCTAGAGAATTGAGACTATGCTTATGTTTAATAATTTAAAAGATAATCACTGAAGTGAATACATACTGAATTTCTTGTGGAGGTTTTTCTAATCCATAGAATAAGTCTTTGGACAACCAACTATCTAAAGAACTCAACTTGAGAAACATTATTCTGAAGATTGGATGAAACAGCAAGTATAAATGATAGGAACAAGTAGCTACGTTACTTATCCAAAGCACAATATTTTCACAGAATTTTGAACAAACTCTATGAAGAGTTTGTGATTGCAGATAATTTGCAGAAAAACTCAAAAAGTACTGAACATAAAGAGGTTTATTCTAGATTACAAATAGTTGCCAGTTACATGATTAAGACAGATGTAATTAATGCAAACTAAAGAAGACAAAGAGAACTAAAAGTATTTTCTTTTTGGAAAAGGATTATTGAAATTTCTTTAGTGCTGAGGAAGCTTGGGCACTGATCTGGGCTTTATTGCAATGCAGTGACAACAGAGTCACATATCATTAATTGTCCATAGAGGACATTGAGGAGAAAGGCCTTTCTCTTTCTGGATGTAGTTATATGTTAGTCCTCAGCCTGTGTCAGATGAGTAAGCATTCAGAAAGGTCTCTCTAGACAGTGCAGCTGAAGGAGCGTGAGGAGTGTGACTTGATGACACGAACCTGCACGCCTTCCTCGCCTGGAGAACATTTTCAGTTTCAGGAAGTTCACACAACTGAGTTCTGAGAGAGCAGTCTTCCTCTCTGGGGAACAAAGAAGTGGACACCCGCCTGGGAATATTTCATGAATTCTCTCATCCTTTGCTTTTTAAACTTCTCTTTGTTTAATTAGTTATTATTAACATAACACATGTGCAGCACTTTGTAATTAAAGCAAAAATGTGAAGGATCAATGCAAAGCAATTGTAAAATCCCTTATATTGCTCCTCATTTTTTTTTTTTTCCCTGGAATGGTAGCAGTCATTAAAATAGAAGTGGGCCTTGTTGAGGAAGAAGACTCCTCATCAGTAAAGGACCGTATTTCCATTACTTAAAAATCAGTTACTACTTGACCACTGGGACAGATTACTTTGAATACTTTTCTCCAGAGGGCTTCTCATTAATATGACTTTGCCTCAAGAGCTAATATAGAAACCCATTTTACTCATTAATTACTTCATTGGTAGAAATTGCTTCCTAAGCTTTACTTGGAGCCAATATTTTGCCATTTAATTTAATTTCCTTCCCTTCTACAGATTGGATTGCTTGTGATAAATACAAAGAAGAAAAAAAATCCAGTCTGTCATCCAAAATTCTCTAACAAAAACCGTGTTTCTCAATTATATCTGTTGTTAACCAACTTTCCCATTGAAACGTCAGATGTTTTATTTCTCTCTGAGTCAAGATTGGCCCATTTTAATACCAGAACTGTTAGTATTTCAGTTTTCAATAATGCAGTGAGCAAAATCCATCTATGAGAGGTGAAATATGAATGTGTTCAGGTTGACCTGAACCTATCAAATCTGATCATCATAAATAGCTTGATGCTAAAGCTCATCATCTTCAGTTCCTACACCAGACAAATTTATGTTAAATTGGGAGCTCAGTTTTCCTACCTATGATGAACAAAAAGTCAGATGGAGCTCAGATAAAGTAACCTATCTTGGCAGTTCCATATGTGCCTCTTGCCTCCCTCTTTGAGAAGGAATAGATGCTGCCTTTCAGAAGAGCTTTGGGCATAGATTCTTGAAGCAAAATGATCAAAGCTCCACTTGCCCTTTACTTTTTCCTTAGCTCCATCAAGAGAAGCTGCATTACTTGAGGTTTCCAAGAAAACAAATAACATATATTTATCTATCACACACATACATACCTATAAATATACCCCCATATATATGTATATGTATGTGTGTAAACACATAAAATATGTAAACTCTTTCTATATACATACATATATAGATAATTTTAAAATTTAGTGGAAATTTGAATTAATTTTATTTTGGAGCAAAAAATGTTTAAAATCCATGCATAATTTTTTTATAATATACATTGTACACATTGTCCATGAACTCACTCATATACATGAATTTCAAAAATATTTCACTGAAATATTTTGCTTCTATTCTCCACAATTTTGTAAAGATTTATTTTTTAACTTGTTTGAAAGGCAGAGCAACAAAAATGGAGACAAGGGAGAAAGAGAGAGAGAGAGAGGGAGAGACACCTTCCATCTCCTGGTTTACTCCCCAGATGATGGCAACAGCTCGTCTGGGCTGGGCCAAACCTAACCTAGGAGACAAGAACTCCATCCTGGTCTCCCACATGGGTAGCAGAGGCACAAGTACTTGGGCCATGTTTTGCTGCCTTCCCAGGTGCAGTAGCAGAGAGCTGGATCAGAGGCAGAGTAGCTAAGACATAACAGGCATGTCATGAGATGTTGCAAGTGGCAGCTTAAACCACTGTGTCACAGCACCTGCCCCCCAAAATATTTTTGAGTTCTATCAAATACAGAGAGACAGAAATACAGAAAGCTCCAGTCTGTTGGTTTACTCCTCTTTGTTGGTCTGGAGTGAAGGTGGGTTCCAGGAATTGAATCCAAGTCTCCCATGTGGGTGGTAGGAACTCAAATCCTTGAGTTATCACTGCTGCCTCCTAGGAAGCTGCATTAGCAGGAAGCTGGAGTCAGCAGCCAAAGCCAGTAATTGAACCCAGGTACTCCAGTGTGGGCTGTGGGGATTTAACTGCTAGGCTGAACAGACACTACACTCAAAATAACGTTAAACTACATATCAGAAACTGTGTGTCCCAGTCAAGTTGATAAATAAGGTAGACCACTACAGAAGCTTTGATCCTAATAACTGATCTTATAGAAAAAGGAAAGAAAAAACTTACTTCAATGGAGGGGAAAGAACCACAGCAAAATAAGAATTGAAGTTTTCTTTAAGACACTTCCCAACTGATAAATGCTATTCTTTCTAATCAAGTATCTAATATACACTAATGTTAATTGAAATGAGCAGGAATTTACATAAAAACTCATTAAATAAAAAAGTTATATATAAACCAGGACACTTACCACATAACAGTAGCACTAAATCTGAGTGTATATTTAGGTACAAAACATTAACTTTAGTAAAAGTAAGTTGATGATGGCAGTTGAATTATGAATGGTAACATTCCAATAAATTTCTTGCCTTTAAAGCTCATTAAATTATTCCATTAGCTTGAAATGTAATATCATCATGAATTATAGGTTGTAAATTGCCTAGTTTTATATTTTTAAAGCAAAACAATGCATTTATTGGGAAAATGTATGTAATACATATATTAGAAATATTTGTTTCATTTAGTTATAAAAATCATGAAAAGTCAGCAGTGTACCTTCTCCAGTTAATTAACTCACCTGATTGGGTGTAACTCCTGCACTCCCATAATAAAAAACAATGATTTATTAATGAGAAGGACAACTGAACACTGTGGCAAGTGGCAGTGCTTTTCTACTCTTACAAGCTAAACTCATACTTAATATGAATTAATGTGTGTTGTCTTTAAACCACTTTAAAATAGCAATATTTATCATTAACAAAATTTAATTACATGCAACTAAGGACAGAAAGTGTTATTTTTTAAAAGATTTATTTATTTATTTGAAAGAGAGTTACAAAGAGAGAGAGGGACAAGGAGATACAGAGAGAGAAAGGTCTTCCATCCGCTGGTCCACTCCCCAAATGGCTGCAATGACCAGAGCTGGACTGATCTGAAGCCAGGAACCAAGAACATCTTTTGGGTTTCCCACATGGATGCAGGGGCCCAAGCACTTGGGCCATCCTCCACTGCTTTCCCTGGTGCATTAGCAGAGAGCTTGATGGAAAGTGTAGCAGCCAGAACTTGAACCAGCACCTAGATAGGATGCCAGCATTGCAGGCAGGGGTCTAACCTGCTATGCAATATCACTGGCCCCAGGAAAGTGTGATTTCTATGAAAGATAAGTTGAATGCTTAGAAACTATCACTAAAATTGAGTTAATGAAAAAAAATTGATATTGAATTAGATACAAGTGGAATAATCTAAAGTGAAAGAAGAAAGAAGAAAAGAAACTAAAGTGAAAGGGAAAAAATAAGAATTGGCTGGCGCTGCTAATCACTAGGCTAATCCTCTGCCTGTGGCGCCGGCACTCAGTGTTCTAGTCCCAGTTGGGGCGCCGGATTCTGTCCTAGTTGTTCCTCTTCCAGTCCAGCTCTCTGCTGTGGCCTGGGAAGGCAGTGGAGGATGGCCCAAGTGCTTGGGCCCTGCACCCACATGGGAGACCGGGAGGAAGCACCTGGCTCCTGGCTTTGGTTCAGCGCAGTGCGCCGGCCGCAATGCGCCAGCCATAGCAGCCATATGGGGGGGGGGGTGAACCAACAGAAGGAAAACCTTTTTCTCCATCTCTCTCATTGTCTAACTCTGCCTGTCCAAAAAAAAAAAAAAAAAAAAGACTATAAAGGGACTATGCATTGAGTAGTTTAGGTATTTCTCTTAATAGAGAGTGGAAATCACGGAAGATGAGTTATAAGACTGATATCTGCAGCCAATCTAATCTAACAACACATCAGAAAGATCATTCACCCAGACCAAGTGGGGTTTACCCCTGGTATGCAGGGATGGTTCAACATTTGCAAATTAGTAAATGTTATACATCACATTAACAAATTGAAGAACGAAACCTTATGATTATCTAATAGATGCAGAAAAACACTTGATAAAATACAACACCCTTTCATGATGAAAATTCTAAGCAAATTTGGTAGAGAAACATTTCTAAACACAATCAAGGCAATTTATGACAAACCCATGGCCAGCATCCAATTGAATGGGAAAAAATTGGAAGCATTCCCACTGAGATTGGGAACAAGACAAGGATGCCCACTCTCACCATTGCTATTCAATATAGTCCTGGAAATTTTAGCCAGAGGTGTTAGGCAAGAAAAAGTAATCAAAGGGATACAAATTGGGAAAGAGGAAGTCAAACTATACCTATTTGCAGATGGCATGATTCTATATATAGGGGATCCAAAAGACTCCACCAAGAGACCTTTGGAAGTCACAGAAGAGTTTGGTAAAGTAGCAGGATATAAAATTAATACACAAAAATCAACAGCCTTTGTATACACAAACAATGCCACGGCTGAGAAGAGCTTCTAAGACAAATCCCATTCACAATAGCTACAAAAAAAATCAAATACCTTGGAATAAATTTAACCAAGGTTGTCAAAGATCTCTATGATGAGAATTACAAAACATTAAAGAAAGAAGTGTGAAGCAAGACCTGTACCTTACACCTCACACAAAAATCCACTCAAAATGGATTGGAGACCTAAATCTATGACCTGATACCATCAAATTATTAGAGAATTTTGGGGAAACCCTGCAAGATATTGGCTATAGGCAGAATTCTTGGAAAAGACCCCAGAGGCACAGGTAATCAAAGCCAAAATTGACACATGGGATTACATCAAGTTGTGATGATTCTGCACTGTAAAAGAAACACTCAGGAAAGTGAAGAGCCATTTAACAAAATGGGAGAAATTTGTGAACTATGCAACTAATGAAGGATTACTAACTACAATATATAAAGAGATCAAGAAACTCCACAGGAACAAAACAAACAACCCAGTTAAGAGATGGACAAAGGACTTTAACAGACATTTTTCAAAAGTAGAAATCCAAATGACCAACAGACACTTGAAAAAATGCACAGGATCACTAGCTGTCAGGGAAACGCAAATCAAAACCACAATTTGGTTTCACCGCACTCCAGTTAGAATGGCTTTTGTACAGAAATCAACAAACAAATGTGGGCAAGGATGTGGAGGAAAAGGTACCCGAATCCACTGTTGCTGGGATTATGAACTGGTAAAGCCACTATGGAAGACAGTATGGAGAGACCTCAGAAATCTGAATATAGACCTACCATGTGACCCAACCAACCCACTCATGGGAATTTACCCAAGGGAAATGAAATCAGCATCTGAAAGAGTTATCTGTACCCCCATGTTTGTTGCAGCTCAATTCACAATAGCTAAGATATGGAATCAACCCAAATTCTCATCAACTGAAGACTGGATAAAGAAATTATGGAATGACTCCAGAAATGACAGAAACACCATACCACATCCCACACATACATGCAATTGTTATTCGTCAATGAAAATAAATGAAAACATAAAAGAGGAAAAAAAATTATGGGATATGTATACCATGGAATACTAAATAGCAGTAAAGAAAAATGAAATCCTGTCATTTGCAACAAAATGGTTGAAACTGGAAAACATCATACTTAGAGAGATAAGCCAGTCCCCAAAGGACAAATACATATGTTCTTCCTGACCTGTGATAACTAATAGAGCACCAAAAAAGCAGTCTATAGAAATGAAATTGACACTTGGAGAGCAATGACTTTGAACAATCCTTTTCTTAACTGTTTAGGAAAAGTTTTTTTTTTTTTTCATACTATTTGTTGAATTCTTTACTTAACACAGAGTTACTCTTATGTGTATAAAGTTAATTGAAAGTAGACCTTAGTAAAAAGTAAGAATGGGAATAGGAGAGGGAGGAGGAAGAGGGGTGGGAGTGTGGCTGGGAGGGCAGATAGGGTGGCAAGAATCACTACATTCCTAAAATTGTAATTATGAAATGTAAGAAGTTTGTATTCCTTAAATAAAAGGTTTCTGGGGAAAAAAAGACTGGTTTCTGCAAGAAAATCTAATCATATACCTGAAAAAGAAAAAAAGTCCCAGTCCTGACGGAAGTCAAAATCATGCCATCTAGAATTTCTAATAACATACTTCAGCAATTTATGTTTAGTTTCTCTGAAGCGACACTTTGCTGTTTGATGTTTATACTAATTTGCAGTGTATCTGATTAATTGGCCTATCTTTGATGGAAGTTTTTCATTTTCGCAGCTGATAATGAGTGTGAGTGATTTGTGTTGTGCTCAGCAACTGTGCACTCAGCCCACCTCCCCTCTGTACGAATGCATTTTCCCACCCCACTGACATTGGGCATGCCTCTGATTCTTTTAGCCAGTGGAAAGCAGAGAGAAGTGACCATGTGTCAGTTAGTAGCTGAGGCTTTAAGAGGTTTGGCCCATTTTTGCAAGAACTCTTGAACGAGAAGATCATGCCCTAACCTGAAGTTTTTCCTTTACCCTGAGTCTGAAAGTGAGAGGCACAGGGAGCCTGGAGTCTGGAGATGAGCCAGCTCAGCTGGCCAAGGATAAGCTGACCACAGAAGTGTGAAGGATCGGAGTTCACTAAGGGGTTCTGAAGTCACTGAGTTTGTGTGGCTTTCTGCATATTTTGATTATAGCAAAACTGCTATAGTGACTGGCCTTGCACTTTTAAATATTTTTTGCTTCTTTTGTACTAGAAATTGTTTCTAATACCTCTTTACTAAAGATGGCCCTTCCCCCGAATAAATATTTGAATTTGTATTATTATGTGATTTTTTTTCCTTATATTGAGCCCCAAATAATATTTTAAAATGTCCTTGTAACTCACTTCTGTTTTGCTTTAACAGAAACACATCCAAACTAGAAAAGGTTTTGGACATACATCACAGTATTAAGAATGAAAACATCTTAATATGTGATGAAAAAAATTTATATGTTTAAGTGACTCATAAAACTATTACATTATCCGTTCTTAATTTTTTTATTTATCTGAAAGGCAGAGAAACAGAGACAATCTATTCTCTGGTTCACTTCCTAATTGCCCACCATAGGCAAGGGCTGGGCCAGGCTTACACCAACAACCTGGACCTCAGTTCAGGTCTCCTAGGTGAGTATGTAGGCACTCAACTATTTGAGCCAGTACCTACTGCCACCTAGGGTGTGCAGTCACAGGCGGCTAGAATAGGAAGTGGAATTGAGATCTGAACCCAGCCAGGCTCAGTGACATGGAAGCAGGCGTTCTAAGTACATCCTAAGCAGTGTACCAAATGCTCGCCCTTTTGATCTCTTCTTTTATCTCTACTTTTTAAGTTCAACTGCAACTTTTAGGATATTATCATTGTATAAAAATGACAAAGAATGCATGCCAATTATTCGGGAGAGTGTCAGGAAATGAGCCGTCTCCTTGTACTCCAATAGCTGAAGCACATACTTTTGGAAAGAGTAAGCAGAGTGCTGCTGGTCACACTCTAAGACGTTTGGAAGGAGCCATTCTGCCCCCATTGTATATTATCCCCAGTATTGGGCTTAGCATGTATTTGGCTTTTGTTTAACATTTTGTGAGTGAAAGAATGTTTTTGCCTAATTGATGGATTTATATGACATCTCTAAGACTGAATAGTATTTTCTGCCTCCTTGCTTTCTCATGGGAGTGTAATTGTACCTATAAATATACTAGTGGAAGAAAAATGTATTCCGAAAAATGAAAAGATGAGAGAGCTAAGTGATTCATTTATTGTTTAATCTTTTCATCATCTATTAATTGACTAATAATTTGAATGTAAATTGTAAATGTGCATGTAATTTGCCCTGCTATAATCAGAAAATTTCCTGAGATGTTGGCTCTTCTATTGTGCATCTGAACAGGCCTGCTTCTATTGGTTGTGTTGTGGGTTTACAGGAACATTCACTGTAGGCTTGGTTATACTAGGGAATAATTAAAAGTATCATAACATGCCTGACTACAGGGAATTGGTTAAATCTATCATGAGGTAGACAAGCAGTGAAATACACCATTCCTTGTATTTAGAAAAAATAGGAGCTGGCCTTGTGGCTTATCCGGTTAAGCAGCAGACTGTGGTACCAACGTCTCCTATGGGCTCCAGTTCAAGTCTCAGCTGCTCCACTTCTAATCCAGCTCCCTGCTAATGCACTTGGGAAAGCAGGGAAAGATGGTCTACATACTTGGGCCCATGAACCCGCTTGGAAGACCCCAATGAAGCTTCAGACCTGGCTGTTGGGGCCATCTGGGTAGTGAACAGCAGATAGAATCTCTCTGTCGCTCTCTCTCTCTCTCTCTCTCTCTCTCTCTCCTTCTCTTTCGGTAACTGCTTTTCAAATAAATAAATAAATAAATCTTAAAAAAAATCAATAATTACTATTTACCCACTAACTTCTGGTATTAAAAACAAGGATATAATGTATATTTATTTGTGATGAAAATAATCTGCTACATATTAAGACTAGCAGATAACCAAGTTGCATATATAATTCTATTACTTTATGAGGAAAAATACCATACATATCTGTATATTTATCTCTCTATATAAAAATTACAAGATTTTTATCATCAATGTTGAGTCATAATTTCATAGGGTAGCAATCTGTTATTATCCCTTTCCAATTTAATGTTCTTCTATTGTTTGTGATTTGCTCTATATGATCATATAGTTTATAATTATATAGACCAAAAGGTAATATAATTAAAGATGGTTGTATATGTAAAGTATCTGGGAATGGATTTTGTGTAAAACTGTATCTGCAGCTAGTGCTAGTGAGAGGCTAAAGGGAGACATGTTTTCCAGGCTCAAGTTTGTCAGGGTGTTTATGGGTGACTCTTCAAGTGTCATAGATGAAAGAAGGCCTAGAAAACTTGAGTTTTTATTCAAGATTTGAATTTTGTATTGGAATCTGTCTTCCTACATAATAATCATTGATCACTTACTTGATAGAATATAGCACAGTAGCTACTTTCACACGTTAGTACTTGGGTCACCCATGAGGAAAAGAAAAAAAACAAACTGAAAAGTAAAGCTACTTTTCGGACTAAACCATATCCGTTTCTCAAATTCTTCCCCAGAAGTCTCAATGCCTGTAAAATATACAGCATGCCCAATATGTGAGGTGTACTTACAATAAAATGTTTGACTGAAACTTAACTAGGAATCCTGTGTTTTGATTTGCTCAAACTGGCAACCCTGACAAGTATTATAGCTGTCTGCATTTCTCATTGGAAAGGAAGTGGTCAAATCTTTTTGCAGCGTTTTTGTATCAGAGCGACCATCTTTTTCTCCTCCTTCATCTCTTTGCCTTTTTAAATTAATAAATTTTTATTCCAACAAAACGTTCCTTTAAAATTCTGATTTTCAGTGTATTAATCTTTAGAACAAAAGCATAACTATTACTGTTAGGAAACTGGCACAGTTGTAGCCAGGTGGCCGCATGGCCCAGTTACCTGAGCCAGGCTCCACCCCCATCCTAATGGGATTCGCTGCTCCTGCTTCCCTGCCCGCCCTCAGGCAAAGTTTTAAAAGGGCCTGTTCCTGCACACGCGCTCTCTTGGTCCTTCTCTCCTGCGCTCTCTTGGCCTCTCTTGGCTTCTCTCCTCCTCTCATCTCTCTTTTCCCTCCTCTGTCTCTCTCTCTCTTACAGTCTCCTTCTCTCTTTTTCCTTCGCTGCCCCTTCACTCCAGTCTGTAGGGTGTTCCCCAATAAACCCTTTCCCTTACTCCGGTGTCCGGTGTGCTTTGGGACAGCTAACATTAATATATAACAATTACAATTAGGTAACTATTACTATTAATTGTAACATGTAGTTTGTTACATGTCCTATGGGGTTTTTTTTCTTTCTTTTAGGATTTTTGAAAATTTTTTAATTATTTAATTTAAATTTTTAAAATAGTTTTTAATTTTTTTTTAAAAAACTATTAATAGTTTTTAACAGATTCAATGTCATTTATAGATAGAATTCTAAGAATATAATGATATCCTTTTCTTCCTTCTCCTCTTTCACTCCCCTCTTCCCTCCTTCTTCTTTTATCTCTCTCTGTCTCTCTCTCATTTTGAGATAGCATTTTTGTCGCTCCCCCTCTTCGTGGAGGAACGACACTAAACCCTGCGCTGTTCTTTCGTCTGCTCGGCCCTCCCCGGGTTTGCTGCTGGTTCTTCCCGGGTTGGCTACTGTCCCTTCCACCTCCGTGGAAGGGCGGTTCCCCCTGGCCACATTCCCCACTTCCGCAGGGGAGCGGCACTCCGCCGGCCGGCTCTCTCGGGGGCTGCACAGGTGTTCCCCTTAGATGTTCCCCTTAGATGTTCCTGGTGCATGCCGTCTCTCTCCTCCTTTATAGTCCTCCTCCGCCAATCCTAACTCGGCTGCCCACACGCCGAGTACGCTGCTCTCCTCCAATCAGGAGCAAGTCCTACAGTTTATTGGCTGAACTGGAGGCAGCTGTGTAGAAACTGTTTTCTCCTCTCCCAGCGCCATATTGTGGGAGAGCAGATGCATAGAATAAGTCTTAATTCCAGTAACAGTCTAGTCCGGGTTGCTCCCCACAATTTTAAATTTACATTACAGTAAAAATGCTCAATGCTTCACCAAATAAGAAGTTTATTAAGTAAAAAGGAAACTAGATCATAGTTTGTCGGGAATAGAGGCCAGGGCTACAAACTATAGTTGAGTGGAAAAGATGATCATTTCATGCATTTACAACAAATTTTAATATAATCACAGATCATTAAGACTACAGCAATATAACACTCTTTACCAGTGGTTTGTCAAAGGTATAAGACCAAAGTTTCACAGGCCTGTATTGGCAGCAATATTGATGCACATAGGCATTTGTAGCAATACTGATACACACATGCATTTCTTATTCTTTTTTTTTTTTTTTTTAATTTTAGCTTTCGCATACAAGGGAGAACATGTGGTATCTGCCTTTCTGTGTCTGGCTTATTTCACTGAACATGATGTCCTCCGGCTGCATCCATTTTGATGCAAATGGCAGAATGTCATTCTTTTTTCATAGCTGAATATTATTCCATTGTGTATAGATAACATTTTCTTTACCCATTCATCTGATGGTCAGCACCTTAGTTGATTGCATAGTTTGGCTATTATGAACAGTGCTGTTATAAACATGGTGGTGTTTATGTTTTTTGGGTGTAAACCCAATAGTGGATTGCTGGATCGTATGGCAAGTCTTTTTTTTTTTTTTTTTTTTTAGAAATCTACATACTGTTTTCCATTGTAGTTCACTAATTTACATTCTTATCAACAGTGAATAAGTGTTCTTTCTCTACATCATTACCAGCATTTGTTACTTTTTCTTTTAGATTTTAGTCATCTCACAGGGGTGAAGTGGTATCTGATTGTGGTTTTGATTTATATTTCCCTGATGGCTAGTGTTATTCAGCAATTTTTCATACGTTTGTTAGCCATTTGTATTTCTTCTTTTGAGAACTGTCTTTTGAGGGCCTTTGGCCATCTCTTAACTAGATTGAATGTTTTTTTTTTTTTTTTTATTGTTAATGAAAGTGCTCAAGTCTACATTGGAATAAGGATAATCTCTCCAACAAATGGTGCTGGCAAAACTGGATGTGTATATGTCAAAGAATGAAATTGGAGTTATACTTCTCACCCTTTATAAAAATCAATTCAAGATGGATCAAAGACCTAAATTTGAGAACTGAGACTATGAAGTTGCTAGAAGAAAATGTAGGAGAAATACTCTAAGACATTAGTATAGAGAATGACTTCTTGAACAAGACACCCAAAACACAAGGAACAAAAGCAAATTAAACAAATGGGATTGTGTTAAATTCAGAAGTTTCTGCATAGCAAAGGAAATAATCAATAGAGTGAAGAAACATCCAACCTAATGGGAAAAATTAATACCCAGATTATATTAGCAACTTTAAAAACTAAAACTCTTGGACTTTATTATTGGCCTTTATCCCAACTGTGATACTATCCTTGGCTCATGCAGCCTTAGAGTTGGCAAACTAACTCAGGGAACTCCTACTTGAACTCTTGATAAGCCAACTTAAAGACAACAGATTTTCCGAAAGGAGAGAGTTTATTTGTGTGGTTCAACAGCAAAGGATGTCATGGTTACCACTTCAAACTACCACCCCTCTGGCCCAAGGAACAGGTTTATATAGGTGAAGAAACAGAAGCTGGGGGAATATGTGAGGGGGCTTGGACTTTTAGCTAACACCCTCAGTATGTCTTTGCAGATTCTGAGGTACCCTGATCTTGTCATCATCACTGGCTGTATGTATGTCAACACCATATATTTTCACATGGACAGAATTGGTGGCATCTTGTCCTGTCCTGAGTAAGAAATTGCCTTTTGAAAGAAATAGAATTTTTTCTCTTAAAAACAACTCCAGGTGGTTAGTAATTGTAACAGGGTTGAGGAGTTTATTTCCCATTGCTGGTTGGGGAGAGGAAGGGAAGGGAATCCTCAAAGGAAGAATCAGGACTTTTTCTTTTGGGGTTCTGTGTTATATTAGCACTGACAGCTTATAGTGACTTTGCTTCCTTATACTGCAGATACAAAGTCTAACAATCATCACATTCTATACCATTAAAGAAGAATAATTACTAGTATTTTTCTATGTGGAATAAAACAATCATTCCCCATTTTTTCCTCTTTTCTCTGATAATAGACACCGTGGGAAGTAGCAGGTGATGACTCAAGAGTTTGAGTCTCTTCCGCTCCTATGGGAGATCTTGATTGAGGTTACCAGATCCTGGCCCCATTTTTATTCCCCCACCAGTAACAGGAAATTACCCTAATAAGGCACTACTGATATGGTTAATCTACTATTGTTATCTCCTTGAATGACACTGTGGTTATTAAATCATATTAAGTTTCCTGCTACCACAATAGTATTGCATAACCAGCCATTCCAAAGCAAAATGATGTAACAGTAAAACTATTTATCTAATAAATTCAGATTGATAATCAAAGCTGAGCTTGGCAGGGTGGTTCTCCTGGCTGTACTGGGATTGCATGCACATCTGGCATTTAGTTGGCAGTTGACTGAAGCAGCAGGGGCCATAGAGCCATGTTCTTTTCATCTCCCAATAGGCCATCCTGAGCATATTGTCATGGCAATGAAAATGGTACAAGGTCACAAGTAGAAATATTTAAGTAGTTTGTGTGTTTTTTAATCTCAGTTTATATGACCAGTACTAACATGTCTTAATCAGGGCTAGTTATGTGGCCAATATGAAAATCGAAGGGCAGGGAAAAAATTCTTTTTGTGGATGAATGTGAAAATTTGTATGACAGAAGACACTCAGTACAGGGAAGGTAGAGGGTGTCACTAATACAATGAATGTACCTCTACAATGCATAGGATCTTGATTAAGTTAAGGATAACTAGTCTTTACTAAGTACTTAAACTCTGGTCTCTGAAAAAATATTAAATCAGTGAACTTTATTTTCCAGTGCTGAAAGGACTATCAATTTCCACATGAGATTCTAGAATTGTTCACATTCTAGGAACAACATATTCTTAGACACGCTGGAGACACTTGTGAAAAATACCAGGCCAGCATCTACCTGCAATATTTCTGACAGTGACTTGATCAGCTCTTGTCCTGACTGTTGATGTACAATGTAATACTTTATCCATTTTAGTATTTTTTGTTTTGTTTTGTTCTAGTACTATTGGTTGAACTCTATAATTAACACACAATTATTCTTAGGTGTTTAAATTTTAACTGAAAAGTGATTCCTGTTAAATATAAGAGTGGAAATAAGATAGGGAGGAGATGTACAATTTGGGACATGCTCAATCGGACTTGCTCCAAATGGTGGAGTTAGACATGTGCCAGGGGATTCCAATACAATCCATCAAGATGGCATGTACTAATGCCATCTCACTAGTCCAAGTGATCAATTTTAGTTCACAATTGATCATAATGATAGGTCTTAGAGTCAAAAGGATCACACAAACAAGACTAGTGTCTGCTAATACTAACTGATAGAATCAAAAAGGGAGAGAACAATCCATCATGGGAAGTGGGATACACACTAGATTCATAGAATGGCAGATGTCCTAAATAGCACTCTGGCCTCAGAATCAGCCCTTAAGGCATTCAGATATGGCTGAAGAGCCCATGAGAGTATTTTAGGCATGGAAAACCAAGACACTCTGGGAAAAAAAAAAAAAAAGACCTAAATGAAAGATCTCTGCGAGTGAGATCCCAGTGGAAAGAATGGGGCCATCAAAGAAGGAGGTATCTTTCTCTGAAGGGAGGAGAGAACTTCCACTTTGACTATGACCCTGTCGGAATAAGATCGAAGTCAGTAAGCTCAAAGGGCTTCAATAGCCTGGCAACTCATGACTAGAGCCTCGGGTGATTACTGATGTCATAAACAAGAGTGTCAAATTGTTAAGTCAACAACAGGAGTCACTGTGTACTTACTTCTCATGTGGGATCTGTCCTTAGTGTGTTGTCCAATGTGAATTAATGCTATAACTAGTACTGAAACAGTATTTTACACTTTGTGTTTCTGTGTGGGTGCAAACTGATGATATCTTTACTTAATATATACTAAATCGATCTTCTGTATATAAAGAGAATTGAAAATGAATCTTGATGTGAATGGAATGGGAGAGGGAGCGGGAGATGGGAGGGGTGCAAGTGGGAGGGAAATTATGGGGGGGGGGGAGCCATTGTAATCCATAAACTGTACTTTAGAAATTTATATTTACTAACTAAAAAAAAAGCCACCAAACTCAGTTTGTAATTTCATACTAAAAACTGATCTTCAGTTTGACCAGGTACTATGGCACTGTTTCTTACTGAGCCCATCAAAATTATGAATCTATTTAACCTTTTTTTCTCAACTTCTATTAAATACACAATATGCTTTGCATAGATAATATAACACAGAATGAAATGGAAAATAAGTTCTTTAGCCATTCCTAATCTAATTGTAGCAACTTGCTGATAACAAATGAAAAGACCAGAAGGTAATCATTTCCTATTTTGAATGAAGAAGACTTTTGCACTGTGGCTGCCACAGTCTGTGATTTCAAGCTCCATTTGCTGAAACTAACATGAGAACAGTAGATTTGATTTTTTTAATCACCTTGCAAAACTGTTTAGACACTGTTGCAGAAATTTATATTCATCTTCACCTTTTCTTAATTATTATCTTCCATCATACTTGATAACAAAAGAAGTCTTGAATTTTATAAAATTAAGGCTGAATACAATTGAATTATAAAGGACTTTCGCTGGTGTTACTGGCAATTAACATTTAAATGAAGATTTAAATTATCTATAGCACAAAATAGAAGAAAATAATTCTATTTAATTAAATTTATAATTCACAATGATCACAACAGAAACCTAGAAGGACTGGCTAAATTCATTCTTATAGATAAAAAAATAATTTTCATATTTTTAATTTTCTGTGTGCATATTTTACTCACATATTTATATATTTCATAAATTATAATATAAATATAAATTATATATAATTGTATTATATAAATTATGTATGTAATTATAAAATTACATGTATGTAATGTGTAGCACATGCATACAAAACCAAAATTTCAAAGGATTTACCATCTTTTCTGGATTTGTGTGCCTAATCTTCAATGTATATATTACCAAGTACATAATATGGAGAGTTCTAATGTAGTAAACTGAAGTACATTGCTGTCACTAAAAATGTGTATTTTTGAAAATGTATCTTGAATTTTGTGAATTAACTATTTATGCCAACTGAACATGTAAGACAACCAGAATTATTTTTTCTCCTAATTTAAGAGTATCAATTACAACCTAAGTACCCTGTGTTAAAAAAAAGAAAAAGAAAAAGCCAGTCTCAGGACAGGCATTTGGAGCAGTGATTAGGACAACTGTTGAGACACCTGCATCCCTTTTGGGAATACCTGGATCTGAGTGCTGGCTTTGACCTGACACAGCCCTGGTTGTTGTAGGTTTCTGGGGAGTGAGCCAGAATATTCTCTCTCTTTCTCTGCCTTTAATAAAAAAAGGTAGTTGTGGTACAGTAAAAAGACTTAGTACTACATGTCCTGGCTTTGAATCTCCAGCACTTCTTAGCTATATGACCTTGGGCAAATCTCACCAGTACTTTTTATTTGTCTGCAAAGTTTCATGAAACAATTTTGGTAAAGCAATGATACCCTGGAAGAACTCAATAATTTTGTATTGAATAGCTTAAAGAAGTATATATAGAGAATATATGACATAGATGAGAGAAATATAATGAAAGAAAATAAAAGATGAGATTTCCACCTACACTTTCCTCTGAAAATACCCTCTGGTTTTCATTGTCAATCGACTTTCTTCTGGATTCAGGCATAAGGGAGGTCGATATTCTCTGCTGTTCAATAATATGGATAAGCAACACATATTTCGGGAATTAACTGAAAATCTCTTTATGTCTCTAAACAGAATGAGTCTATTCCACTGATGCTCTCTCTAAGACATGGATTTCGGACTCCCCTAAAACAGTTTACCCTGTGTAATTAAAACAAATCATTGTTACCACTGCTTCTAAATTTTGAGAAGACAATGGATGCTGAGAATCTGCCCAAAGCTTTGGGCTCACACCACAGAAAAATCAAACTCTAAATGAAAACTGAGAAACCTTGCATACTATTTCAGTAACATTCAGTAGACCATTTGAAATCATACAGGCCTCTGATGTGACAATCAGATACTGCCTAATCTTATGTTCAAGCAGCTTCCTGGTTTGATCTTAGGAGCAGTATGAATTTTAAGTTTTCTTCCTTTTTCTGTGCTATGAGGGGGTTGAAAACCAAGCAAAAACTCATTCAGGAACAATATTTGAGGTGCACATTTACAGAAGATGGATAAACAAATTGCGCATTTTAAAAATCAAGAACATTTTTCTTAATTAATAGGACCAAGACAAAAGTGAATGTAATGTCAAATAAAAGTAAAATGCCCAGTGTGTGTTTCCCCAATTGGCACTAATGGTCAGTGCAAGAGAAATAAGACCATGTATAAAACACATCCTCTGCCTTTTCCTGTGGTGAATACTATGGGATATTTGAGAGGGAGTCTTTTTTTTTTTTTAAGATGTATTTATTTATTTGAAAGGCGGAGTTACACAGAGGAGAGGCAAAGAGAGAGAGAGTGAGCGAGAGAGAGAGGGAGGGAGGGAGGAAGGAAGGGAGATAGAGAGGTCTTCCATTCAATGGTTCACTCCCCAGTTGGCCACAATGGCTGGTCTGCGCAGATCTGAAGCCAGGAGCAAGGAGCTTCTTCCGGGTCTCCCACGCAGGTGCAGGGGCCCAAGGACTTGGGCCATCTTCTACTGCTTTCCCAGGCCATAGCAGAGAGCTGGATCAGAAGTGGAGCAGCTGGGACTTGAACTGGCGCCCATATGGGGATGCCTGCACTGCAGGTGGCGGCTTTACCGGCTACACCACAGCACTGTCTCCTCCTCTCACCCCCGCTTTTAACTTACCTATGATCCTGAAGACTGGGAATATTAGATACTTTGTCTTTAATTCTTCCTTTTAACTAGGGTATAGGCAAGAGCTAGAACGCTTATCAGTGAAACAGACAACAAGTTGCAGTGGACGTACAGGAAAGACTTATTTTTCTCTGCCCCTTCCTTCTTTTGGATATTGACTTACGAGGATGATTCCTAAGCTACCTAGCCTTTTTGTCACTGTGAATTAAAAGCCAAGGAAACACTGGCACAGTGTCCTGACAACCAAGTAAATCTCCAGATGCTGTTTGATGTGAGAATCTTACCCAAACTCATTTTGACCTGTGTATACTTTTCCTTGAGGCTCAAAACACCCCCCTTGAACTTCCTATCCCCCAGAGCTCTATTGCAATTAGCCGACTGCAATACACTTTGAAGGAAAATGCATTTTGAGTTCACGGCAGTGAATAGCAATGATATCTGAACTCACAAATACCGGAGTGGGGATTTGTGATTATTGTGATTTGTAAGTAGTAAGAGGGACAATCTACAACACCATGGTGTTGATTCCAACATGGGAGCTCCTTGGTCCCACTGTTTCAGAGGCCCTCCAATCCCATTGCTTGGCAGAAGATCAGGGAGAAAACTGGCCTATGATGGGGAATGACCAGGACGGTGTCTGTTTGCGAGGTGATGAATAGAGACAGAGGGAGAGAAGGAGGAGGACGAGGTGAGGGAGGGGGCCCGAGAGTGAGCAGAGAGAACAGATAATGAAAGCTGGGAGTTCCAGGTCAGGCTAGGTGAACTATGCTCTGATCTGAATGAATTCTGAAGCCTTGATTTTTATGTGCTTCCCAGTGCCTGTGTTTGTGGCTGTGCTGGCTTTCCTGAAAAGGTTTATGTAGAGGGGATGACAGTATGACAGCAGTTTGGGAGGAAAAAAAACAAAAAACCCAGAAAGTCCAGGTGTGCTACTGCCTAGGAAGCAGTGAGGACAGCCTGTATTTTCTTTTCCATTTCATACATCATTTAGAACTCACTGCAGTGATTCCAGAAAGTCAGGAGGCTTTAAAAAGTTAATGAGAAATGTATAAGAAAAGTCTGTGGTGTGTTATTTTGGAATATCCTGTTATGTCTGGGGTTTGTTACACAGGGAAGCAAGGTTACTTTAATGATTTTTATTTTTATTGCCCTGGATTTGCTGGAAGTACCCTAAAACTTCAAAGTTAATAAATAAAAAAAATATATATTGTGACCTTTACTTGGTTGGCAGACAACATTGTTTCAGTACTGGATTTTTTAAAGCTTGTTCTTCTAGAATTTTGACCTTGAAGACTTTACATTCATGGTTGCAAATTCATAATGCTAATTAAATTAAACCCTTGAATACATTTTGGTATTCTGGTGCCATGCCCCACTTGATCAAAAAGGACCGCGTAATAAGTTTCATACTTAATTATGACTTCTTGTGACTTCTTTTGCGTTGGTTTCTTATGAAGTCAATTGAATTGTATATCATGTTATTGTGAATATATCTTTCTAAGTATATTATAAATACCTTGAAAAGAGAGACTCTATATTTTTCAGTTTCTTCCAGAGTAATGTCCCATAGAGAACCACTTCCTTAGGAGGTAATGGGTAGATTTTTTTTTTAAGTTTATCTTCTTAGATAAGGTAGGGAAATGTAGGATTAACAAAGGAAAACCAAACAGAAGACTTAAAAACATTTAAGTTCCCCAAGCTGGGAACTTGAATATAGGAATTCTCCAACATAATTGAACAGAGACTTTTCTTGGAGGGGATGGGTGCTCCCTTAAGATGTCTCTTTAAAGAAAATACATTCTGAGAAATTCTGTTTTATAACATGCAGTGTGGTATTATGTGCATGGTATATGTCACATCCAAAGATTCTCTGTTGATTTTAAAAGGATTTGTTCATGAGGGATGAAACTTACTTACTTTTCCAATGTGAGAACAAATAATTTTTGTGCTAGAGTCAAAGACATCATCTTTATATAGAAGATGTCTTGGTTTGGGGCTGATGTTGTGCACAGCAGGTTGAGGTACCACCTGCAATGCCAACATCCCATATCATTGTGCCAGTTTGAGTCATGGCTATTCTGCTTCCCATCCAACACTCTGCTGATGCACCTGGGAAAACAGCAGACGATGGGTGAAACACTTGTGTTCCTGCCATCACATCGAAGATCAGGATGGAGTTCCAGCCTCCTGAATCCAGCCTGGCCCAAACCAGGCTGTTGGGGCCATCTGCGGAATAAAGCAGTTATAGAAGATGTTTTTCTCTCTCTGTCCCTCTTTTTCTACCACTCTGAATTTCTGATTTAAGTTATGAGATAAATATTTAAATGTGTGGCTTTATAAATCCAAGAAATAATTTTGTTGGACATGGGTGAATCAGCATTTAAGCATGCGTTTCTTAAAATTGATGTAAGGTATTTATAAACAAAGATCTACAATGGATGCCCAGTAAGAACTGGGACCATCTACATATGGCAACTAGCTTATATAATCCAAATTTCCTGATAAAAAAGGAAAAAACTTCAAACTAGATCATTCGAGTAGAATATTGAATGTTTACTAATAGTATTTGAGGATATTAGGGCTGAGAAAATTGAGAAAGCTCGAGTCCTAGAGGAAGAGTGCATATGCATGCAACCAATATTCAATTCTGCTTTCCCCAGAAAGGTAATTTGAAAAAAAAAAAAAAGGAAGATTTATTTATTTATTTGGAAGGCAGAGAGATTGATTTGATCCATGTCACTTCCCAAATGGCTGCAATGGCTGGCCTGGGCCAGGCCAAAGCCAGGAAACTAGAAACTCCATCCTTGTATCCCACATGAGTGGCAGGGGCCCAAGTACTTGAGTCATTTTCTGCTGCCTTTCCAGGAAATGCATTGGTAGGGAGCTGCATCAGAAACAGAGTAGTCAGAACTGGAAGCAGCACTCAGGATATGGGATGTCAGTGTTGCAAGCAGGGCCTTAATCCACTGCACTATACTGCAGGCCCCTCAAGAAGTGTGTCTGAATAACCAAGAAAGAACTTCAAGCGATATCACAGTACTTGAGAGGGAAAAATTGGAGTTTAGGTCCTACCAAGGAGGAAAGGCACTGAAAAATGCCCCATCTCTCAGTTGGGGCTGTAAAAGGTTTATATTCTCTGAATAAGGACAAGCCAGAAATAGACTAGCCCTCATAAGGTGGGAACTCAGCTTTTTTTTTTTTTTTTTTTTTTGACAGGCAGAGTGGACAGTAAGAGAGAGAAACAGAGAGAAAGGTCTTCCTTTGCCGTTGGTTCACCCTCCAATGGCCGCTGCGGCCAGAGAGCTGCAGCCGGCGCACCGCGCTGATCTGATGGCAGGAGCCAGGTACTTATCCTGGTCTCCCGTGGGGTGCAGGGCCCAAGCACCTGGGCCATCCTCCACTGCACTCCCTGGCCACAGCAGAGAGCTGGCCTGGAAGAAGGGCAACCGGGAAAGAATCCGGCGCCCTGACCAGGACTAGAACCCGGTGTGCCAGCGCCGCAAGGTGGAGGATTAGCCTAGTGAGCTGCGGCGCCAGAACTCAGCTTTGGCTTTAAATCCCTTACTGCAGGTGGCATAGTCACTTGCCACACAGGCGTGCTGTATCAGAGTGCTGATTCAGCACTGGGTGCTCTGATTTTGAACCAGCTCCCTGCGGATGCATGTGGACCTAGGTAGAGTTCCAGGCTCTCGCATTTGACCTGGCCCACCCCTGCCATTGTGACAATTTGGAGAGTAAACCAGCCAATGTAAGATCTGTCTCATTTGCTCACTCTGTTCTCATTGTCTGTCTCTCCTTCTTCTCTGTGACTCTGCCTTCCAAACATATACATAAATATATTTTTAAATAAAAATCCCGGAATTGATTAAAGTACCCTGCTTTCTCACCCACCTATAAATCCTCTATGCAAGAAGGTAATATCATCCAGGGCCTCACATTATTTTTGCAATTATTTCATCAAAAACTTCAGGTGTTCAATCAACTGTGCATAGCCTATAGAGAAAGACTAGGAATGTCTGAAACAACAGACAATGGAAACAGACCCAGAGGAGATCTAGATCCTACTGAGAACAAACAAAACGTAAAGAACAAATAGAACAAAAAAGGAAGAAATCCTGTTCTTGTGATATTTATGATATGGCAAAAAACAAAGTAAATAAATAAAATTTAGTTTGCTGTGAGCACAAAGGAGAACATAAGTAGATTTCAGGTGGAGCTGGTGTAGTTGGGGTGAGTGGGTACTATTAAAATAGAATGATAGACAGGCCTCATTTATAAGATGACATTGATACAAAGGCTTGAAGCTGATATCCTGATAAGCGAGGATAGTAGAGATTCCAGGCAGACGGGACAGCCAGTACCCAGGTTTGAAAACAGGAAATTAACTGGTAAATTTGAAGAACAGCAAGGACGTGAGTGGAGATGAAGTAGAGTCCACCAAAGGTGGAGCACAGGGAGCAAGGAACAGGGCGGAGGAAGTGAAATCATATTGAATCACACTGAGCAAAAGGACGTTCTCCTTTAGTCTAAGTGATACAGAAAAGCCTCAGAGAGTTCTGGAAAAAATAATAAAGGGCCATAATCTGATGCACATTTTAAAAGAATGCTTCTGGCTATTCTGTTTGGACGACAGCAACAGAAACTGTATGGTGAACAGTAGAAGCAGGGAGATCTATTAGAGACTAATACCAAAAAGCAGGAGAGAGTTTAATTTGATTCAGACAGACTTGAAATCAAAATATATATATAAAAATTACTGGAGTGGATTCTGGATACATGGTACTTTTGGGGCTGGTACCAATTCATGTGGATTGAATATTGGATATGAAGAGTAATTATAGTAGCACCCTTTTTCACTCTGCAAAATATTCTCATTTAGATGATAAATTATCTGATCACCTAAGTAAAATCAGAGTAAACTTCTCCAGGTCATGGTGCATCATGATTTTACTGTATACCTTGATGCTAAATTCTAATCATTTAGCTAGCATTATGTCATAAAGATGGATAGGATTGTCTTTGTCAATGATTTGGAAAATCATTTCAATGCCAAAGATGATTTATATAATAAAGACTATAGAGAATTCACACTTAAATCTGTCTCGGTCTGATGGTCTTTAAAGAAACAGTTTTCTTAATTTGGGGGGTTGGTGAACTTTCTCACTTTCTTTGGCTTACATTGATTTATATGTGTGCTATGAAGATATGAAGATTTCATGCAAATTTTGGGCTTATTAGCATTTTTCCATCAAAGCATCCTTATCTAATTCTTTCATTTCTATTATTTTTGTTCCTCAGTTGGATGACTGCGGTTTACCTGGTTTGTTTAGATTTGAGCAGGATTGGTGCCCCAAGTTCATCAGAATATTTAAACCTCTAAGCCTTATTCTTTTTTTTTTTTTTGACAGGCAGAGTGGACAGTGAGAGAGAGAGAGAGACAGAGAGAAAGGTCTTCCTTTGTCATTGGTTCACCCTCCAATGGCAGGCGCACTGCGCTGATCCAATGGCAGGAGCCAGGTACTTATCCTGGTCTCCCATGGGGTGTAGGGCCCAAGCACTTGGGCCATCCTCCACTGCACTCCCTGGCCACAGCAGAGGGCTGGCCTGGAAGAGGGGCAACCGGGACAGAATCCAGTGCCCCAACCCGGACTAGAACCCGGTGTGCCAGCGCCGCAAGGCGGAGGATTAGCCTAGAGAGCTGCGGCGCCGGCTAAACCTTATTCTAATAGTTAATGAATTGGTGGATCAAGGGTGTAGATGTCATTGATCTTTGGCATTCAACAGATGGGCCTTGTAGAAGGTTGAGGTCATGGGAGCTTGCCCTCAGAAGGTAGTTCTCAGGAAAGGATTGATTTCATAAGCAGAGTGTGCTCCCAGTGTGTCTGTGCTCTCCTGCTCAGCAGGTGACTGTCCGTCTGCCATCCTCCATTTAGGTATCACTAGATACCTAAACTAGTGGGACCACCTAAACTTGGGTTGTGGAGCTTCCTAAGTGGAAGCCCTGAAGTCTTCTTCTGCTATAAGTTATTCCTTTCAGGTATATTCTGATTATTTTCCATTTGGGGGGAGGCTGGTATAACTGGCTCTCCATTTATTTGTCAGTGCCCCAGTTTTTGAACTTACCCATTTATATTTGTGAATTATTTTTGCTTGATTTCATTATATCTTTTTCTAAGAGTTCCTAGAAAATTTCAAAGTCTGTGTTGTTATGTAAAAAGTCTGGAGAATTGAAGCTATATAAGGTATTCTATTTTATAATGATTTTGCATGGAATTTATCTAACTTACTATCATCAATCTTGTATATCCTTGCTTATTTTTCACTTTCAAAGATTTTGAATTTTTAATTTTTGAACTCCTTCTTTCTATTTCCACTAGTAAGCTGACACCACTCTCAAACTGTCAACTCAGAAGTGAAATTGTTTCTGTTGAAATTATCCCACTTACACGGTATCTCTCAACAACTTCCTCCTACCCATGGGCTTTTTAGGAATTATTATTTTAAACATGTATTTATTTGAAAGGTAGAGTGACAGAGAGACAGGAAGAGATTGATAGATAGAGAGAGAGAGAGAATCTTCCATCTGCTGGTTCACTCCCCAGATGCCTGTAATAGCTGGAGCAGGACCAGGCCAAGGCCAGGAACTCCATCCGGGTCTCCCATGTGCATTGCAAGAACCCAGCTATTTGGTCATCATCTGCTGCCTCCCAGGCACGTTAGCAGAATGCTGGATTGGAGATGCTGAGTAGCCAGGAATTGAACTTGCATTCTGATAGGGGATGGGGCCATCTTGAGGAGCAGTTTGCCCCAAAGTGTGTCAACACTGGACCCTTGGGAATTATTATTATTTTTTAATAAAATGTAGTACCAGGCCTTCTTTTTAAGCATCCTACAGTTTTATATAAAAATAGTTTTGTGGGGCTGGCAGGTAAAGTCATTGCTTGCAATGCTAGAATCCCATATAGGTGCTGGTATGCATTTTGGCTGCTCCACTTTTGATCCAGTTCCCTGCTAATGGCCTAGAAAAAACAGCTGAATTTGGCCCAAGTGCTTGGGGTACTACCACCCATGTGGGATACCTGGAAGAAGCACCTGGTCCACCTAGCCCAACCCCAGCCATTGCAGCCATCTGTGTAGTGGATGGAAGATATTCCTCTCTCTCTATCTGTTCCCCTTTCTCTAACTCTGACTTTCAAATAAATAAATACATTCTTTAAAAAAATTAAAGTATAATTACATTAATTAATTCTTATATTTGTGCTCAAGTGGATTAACTGCTTATATTGACTCTTGTCTTTATCAGTTAAATATTTATTGAGGGTTTTCCATGTGCTAGGTATGGTATGGTGTGGGATGGTTGAATACCATAGGGAGCATGAAAATATGGTCTTAGCTATCACCAGATGAAACAACAATAAGCAAGTAATTGCATAAATCAATAAAGTAACCATAGTCCATAGAAATAAATAAGATGTTTTGTGGAGAATAAAGGGTAAAAGAGGATATTTCACATAAAGTGGTGTGAGATGAATTTTCAGAAGAGGTTCCATAAAGGAAACAAAAAGCACCATTAAGAGAGCAGGTTTTTATAAAAAAAAAAAAGATGTATTCATTTGCTCGAAAAAGTTATAGAGATGGTTGGCGCTGTAGCTCAATAGGCTAATCCTCCACCTTGTGGCGCCGGCACACCGGGTTCTAGTCCCGGTCGGGGCGCCGGATTCTGTCCCGGTTGCCCCTCTTCCAGGACAGCTCTCTGCTGTGGCCCGGGAGTGCAGTGGAGGATGGCCCAAGTGCTTGGGCCCTGCGCCCCATGGGAGACCAGGAAAAGCACCTGGCTCCTGGCTTCGGATCAGCGCGATGCACTGGCCGCAGCGCGCCGGCCGCGGTGGCCTTTGGAGGGTGAACCAACGGCAAAAAAAGGAAGACCTTTCTCTCTGTCTCTCTCTCTCTCTCACTGTCTACTCTGCCTGTCAATAATAATAATAATAAAAAAGAGTTATAGAGAGAGATGGATACACACATACACTCAGGAGAGAGAGAGAGAGAGAGAGAGGGAAAGAGAGGGAGAAATCATCTATCTGCTGGTTCACCCCAAATGGCTGTGACAGTTAGGGCTGGGCCAGGCTGAACTTGCGTACCAGGAGCTTCATCTGGGTCTCCCATGTAGGTGGCAGGGGTCCAAGCACTTGGCCATTTTTCACTGCTTTTCCCAGGCCATTATCAGGGAGTTGGATTGGAAGTGGGCAGTCTGGACATGAACTGGCGCTCACATGGGATGCTGGTGCCATAGGCAGTGGCCTTGCCTGCTACTCCACAGGACTGGCTGGATGCTGCTGGATGCCCTCATCCCACATCAGAGTGCCTGTGTTTGAGTCCCGCCCCATTGCTTACTCTGCTTCCTGCTAATGTGCACTTGAATTGAATTCCTGGCTCCCAGCTTTGGCCTAGGCCAGTCCTGGTCTTTGCAGGTATTTGGGAAGAAGACAAGCAGAACACAGCACATAAAGAGCTCTTGTGAGTACAATAGAGCTTGCTGTGTATAAGAAACTTTAAAAACTGGTCAATGTGGCTGAAGCTGGGTGAGAAATGTCTATTGAAGCTGTGACTCAACATACCTCTCTCATTCTAAATTTCTTGTTTTTCTTGAATTCTGGAAAATTTTTAGGGATTGTCTTATCATTTATTGTGTTTTTGCTCATTTTCTCCATTATCTCCTTCATTGCTATATTTTATAATGCTATCAACTGGAAAACATGTGTACCTCCAATTGTACAGCTTTCAGTTGTAGTTCAAGACATTCTGAAATTGAGTTTGATGTGTTCCAGATGATTTCAGGCTTAGGTACTGGCTGGCCTGGTACATTCTGATTTAATAATTCTGATTTAATTGTGTTCTCATAAAATATATAGAACAAAATGAGAGTAATGGAAAATAATATTCTTGCCAAATAAGAATCTCATTCATCAATTCATGCATACATTCAGTGTCCATCTGTCTACCTGCATAGTTCCTGCTATGTGAAGGCATTACCCTGGTAATGGAGAATATAGAAGTTAGGAACAAATAAATTTCTGCACTTAAAGGAGTTTATATTGTAGCACATTTTTTTTTGAAAATAGGCAAGTAAATATATAGTAATTCTAGAGATACTATAAAGAAATATCAAAGTATTTTCAGAGCACTTGTAATTGTGCAGAAGACCTCTGTAATGAGATGGTATTGAGTAGAGACTTGAATAATATACAAGAAAGAATTGTGGAAATATTAGATATTTTCTTCCAGAAAGAAAAGTGTTTCAGGCAGGGAGGAGAATTAGAGCAAAAGTTTTGAGTTGAGAGAGTAGCTGGCCAGTTAGGAAGGAGAAGGTAGCTGGTGTGGCTGTGGCATGGAGTGGGGAGTCAGAGAGAGAGCTGGAAGCCTGATCCCGTGGGGCTGGCAGGTCGTGGTGAGTGAGACCTTACTTAGTACTTTTTATCACTGAGTTGGAAAGCTCAGGATATTGCACACGCGATAGATGTGCTAACTGAGTGGCCCTTCCTTACCTCATGCTTGGGACCAGAAGGGTTTCAGATTTCTAGTTTTTTCATATTTTGGAATCTTTGCCTATGCATAATGAGAGTCTTGGAGTTGGGACACAAACATAAGTACAAAATTCACTTACGTTTCATATACATCTTCTACACATACCAGGAGATAATTCCTTACAATATTTTAATGCAGCTGTGGTTTGACTGGGATCAAATATGTAATTTTCCTCTTGTGGTGCCACGTCCAGGCTCAGACAGTCTCGGATTTTGGAGCATTTTGGATTTCCAGTTTGGGGATTGGGTTGCTTAACCTGTCTTTAGATTTGCTTTCAAAAGATCTCTTTGGTTGCTGTGTGGTAAATAGATTATAAGGGATGAGACAAAAGTAGGCACACGAAGGGAAGACCAGGAAAAAGTTTCTATTAACTGTATCAGGGAAGGAACTCGATAGAAAATTGGGGGACTCCTGAGAAACAAGGCAGGAAGTGACTTCCACCTGGCTGCCTGTCTGATCTTCCCTCAGCAATGTCAGACATGACCTGCTGAGGCAGCTCCTGATCCAGAATCGCAAGGTGATTCAGTAAGAATTCATGTCTGATCGTGCAGCTAATTAGGCAGCATGGCAACCCAGTACTCCTCACCTCGTTAAGGATGCATACACAAACACAAACCAATAGGAGGAAATGAAAATACTGACAGAAGAGAATCTATTTTGTAGAGGATTTTATTCCAGCAAGCAGAAGGCAATTTGAGAAAGCACATGCCTTCTGTTCATGACACAGTATCCAAAACAAGGAATGGGAGCAAAGACGGGTTGAGCGTTTCCTCTAATCACATGGTTGCCTAGTGATTTCTTTGATAAAATGAATGTTCATTACTTTGTTTTGTTTTTAGATTCAAGAAGGCTTGACAGTGTAGGTCCTTGTAAATTGGGGATTGACTACAGTGTGGGATATTGGAATCCGGAAGCTGAGAATGTAAGTCCCGCAGTGCCTGCGGTTACTGTTCATGTGATTTCACATAAAAATCTCTTCTCCGGTCTTCACTTACGCAACTAGGAAATAAGAATAATAGCAGTCATTCTGCTGGCATGTGGAATTTTGTTAAGATTAAATGAGATGATATGACTATAAGCTTTATGTGCTGTTGAGGCCTGTTTGATGTCTGTCATTAACTACTACCTTCATCATTAATTAATTAATAGCATTCACGAATGCTAGGCTCAATCATATTTCTGAATGTGACAATGAAAAGGTGATATTACTACAAATCATTCATCTGATCAACCAGAGTAACCAGTGAGTCTTAAAAGTTTTTGTTCTTCTGGGAATTGATTTTTAAAGTATTCCTTTAGAAAACTAGTTGCAAATGAACAAACTTGGGTGAAGATCATTGTTGCATTTCACAAAGACTACAGAAAAAATAATGAGTGCAGGGAACAATGCTGGAAAATTAGTAGCCACCTGGAAAAAAATAGGACTAGGCTTTCTGGGAAGATTTAGCATAGTTGATAATTGAGATGCGTACCTTAAACAACAGCATGAGGGCAGTGTAGGGGGAGATACCCCAAGTGAAGATAATGTGCTGTAAAATCACTGAATTTCAGCTAACTATAGACCCTTCCAAACAAAGTGTAACACTGTTCTTTGAAATGTGCTATCATCATAATTGATAGACAATTTAGGCAATTATCAAATTTATGAGTCTTCTTTCTTGACACCTCCAGTTTCCTAAACAATTAACATTGTAATGCTTGTTTGAAGAACTCAAGATAGGTATTTTAGCCTATCCCATTTTCCTCAATACTTGTTAGTTAGTGAAGACCAATTAGAACATACATGAAATTTAGGGGTAATAAAAAGAAGCAAAATATATTGTTTGGAAATGGACAGTCACTTCAATGACATGATATTTTTGAATGAACATTTCTAAGAAAATTAGATGTTTTTGCTCCCATTTAACTTGTTAACCTTTCATGAGCTGTTTCCCCTTTGCTTTTCTCCACTCTAACTGAAATTTGGATCTCTTGTCTGAGGCAAATGCTCATTTACGATGGTAAGGGGAATGAAGGGAATGCTGAGCTAAGGTTAGAGGTGAATTGAGGACTCAATGTTTCTTGAAACACAAAATAAGGCAAAGGGCTCCTAAAGTTCCAAACCTACATTATTTAATCCAAAGTTGGGTCGTGTGAATGGCAGCTCCTCATCTTCTGCTAAGTTGATCTTTGGATATAAAAATCAAGAGGAATCACAGAGCACTTTCTGTGCATTGTGGTTTTTAACTAGTTGGCATACACGGAGCACCGAAGTTTCTGAGAAAATCTCATTTAACAAGGCCTCTGCTTTAAGTAGTCAAAATGTCAACGATGCCTTTCAGATCCTTTTTTTTCCTTGGACACGGAGACACCCCAGGCACACCGAGTTATGCTCTTTGGCTTTGATGGGCAGATTAGCTTGTCTACAGCAGCGGCACTTCATTCGTTCAGTTAGCGTTTCCCATCCAGTTTCCAGGTTGTGCCGGTCTTGTTCTTTCGGCTCAAGTCGTCCGAAGTGGAAATCACAAGTCTTCTCGAAGCCGCAGTTTGTCATTTTGTAAATGGAACTGACATCTAATTTGTATGGCTTGCTCAGCTGTTATTTTTGGGCAATGTTAGAACAGCATTGAGAGGTGTTTCCTAGGCTTGACTTTCTCCCACCATTGTTATCCATAAACAAACTCAGAACAATCACATCACAAAGTGGGACCGTTATATTTTATAATTGCTAGTCACAGTATAGTTCTGTTCCATATCTCCAGAGCGATTTAATTGATTAGAACGGAAAAAACCTATTTCTTAAAGAGAAAAATCTAACATGCCTCTATTTTCATTCTGATGAAAGAAACCAGTTTTCCTCGATTGTTTCCTAAACACTAAATTTTTTGAAGCTTTAGAAATTGAAATTTCTGGGGCTTATCAGAGTACCTGGTTGAAGTCCTGGCTCCACTTCCTATCCAGCTTCCTGCTGACATGCACCCTGGGAGGCAGCAGGTATTGGCCCAAGTACTTGGGTTTCTGCCATCCATGTGGGAGATATAGATTGAGTTCTGGGCTCCTGGCTTTGGCTTGGCCCTGCCATGGCTGTGGCAGGCATTTAGTGAGTGAATAAGTGGATGGAAGATTTCCCTTTGCCTGCCCCTATCCCCGGCCACTTCCCATCTCTCTGCCTTTCAAATTAAAATAATAAAATTAAAAATAAAGAAATTATATTTTCCTATTGCTTGAAAATATATAATTCTGATAATGTGTGCTAAAAGTGCCATTATTTATTTCCTTTTCAGTATTGCTATCTTTATTTCCTTGCTTTCTACACATGTCAAATTCAACTTGTTTTTGTCCTTGTGTTATTTTTATGGGCCAACAAATCTGGTTTGTCTTTGATGCTAGATTTGAAAATTCAGATGACAATTGTATGGAATAATAGATACATAGAAATAAGAACCTTGTAGGACAAATATAAGTACCAAGCACTTTAATTTATAGAATCATAACTAATTGTTTTTAATCAGAGCTTTCTGCAAACAAGATGATATTTTAAATGTATCATGAGAACTTGTTCAGTTGACTATGTTCTGGAGTTGTTCTTTAGCCTAGTGGTTAAGACAATGGTTAAGACCTTGGCATCTCACATTTAGGTAATTGAATTCCATCCATGGCTATAGCTCCTGACTTCAGCTTCTAGCAAATGCAGACTCGAGGAGGTGTAAGTGATGGCCCAAGTAATTGGGTTCCTGTCACCTCTGTGGGAGACCTAGATAGAGTTCCCAGTTCTCAGCTGTGCCCTGGCCACATGGGTTCAGGGGCCCAAGGACTTGAGCCATCTTCTGCTGCTTTCCCAGGGACATTAGCAGGGGACCAGATTGGAAGTGGAGCAGCTGGGACACAAACCAGTGCCCATATGGGATGCCAGCATTGCAGGAAGAGGCTTAACATTCTACACCACAATGTCAACTCCTAAATGTGTACTTTCTATAGGAAAAATGAAAACTACACAAATTAAAATCCATCTGAAGTTCCCAAATTTAGTCAGGCTGAGTTTGAAAGCTTCCCAGAAGGGACTATTTGGTGAAAGTCAACTTCAGTAAAACACATTGTACACAACTTATCAATCACATTTATTTATATTCACTGATGTCCAGGGAATTTTAAATGGTTGTTTGCCCCACTGACTCCACAAACATTTACTGAGCACTTACTCTGTATGAATATGGATATTGTGGGGAAAAGTGAAGCTAGGAGAAAAAAGGAGAGTTCCCTTTTGAATAGGCTACAACTATGGATGCTAGGTAAACCTACTTAAAATAGCCTCGCTTTAATCAGTTAAGAAATAAAAAATTTAGGTTGGTGTTTCCTAAATTACAAACTAGAGCTTTGGGGGGATATTTTTAAAATGTTTTATCTGCTTAACATTTAATGGAAATTTCAAGCAATCATATAAGCCAGGTTTTTTTTTTTTTCAGTCTGTTACTACTTTATCAAGGAAACAAAATCTTTGTTCTTTTGTGTAAACTTACTGGTTTATGCAGTTTTTGGAAGAAGAAGACCAAGCTATGGACCAGAAGTAATTTGACTGTAAAATTTCTGTCAGGGAATCCATAAGACACCGTATTGGAGGTAACTTCCTATTATGATGAGTCCTTAAACACTTGAGTTTCTGCTCTGACCTTTTCAGGTTGTGATAAATCCTGATGGCTTATTTATTTATATATTATTTTATAAAGAGATATTTCCATCTTGAGAAAAACAAGCAGGAAGAGAGATAACTAATTCAAAAGGCAAATCTTTCATCACAACTTGGAAATGCTTTCTGGAAAGGATAACTCAGAAACACTGACATGCCATTGCAGTGAGGTTGGATCCTGGCTTCCAAATGCAAAACAAATGTCAAAAATTGCTGAACCAAAATGTTAAATTGTCAAAAAATTGTCTTTTAACCATGAGGAAAGGAAATGAATCAACAATCACTAGTTGATACTATTATCTTGAACTTTTAATTCCAAGATATAATAGAAAAGTTTTAGCAGTTTGTGGCTTGAACTTCATTACAATTTCATAGTGGGCATTGAAGGATACCAGCTATAGATGAATGAGCAATGTAAGAACCCAATTTATTCTACAGGATCTACTATATCACAGTTAACAAATCATGCTTAAGTTTTCCTTTCCTCTCATCTTCCTGCATACAGAAACAAACAAATCAAAACAACAACAACAACAAAAAAACACTGTTAACATTCAGTTGAAATTGAGTTCTGAAGAAAACTTGAATGTAAAATCAGTAGCTAACCAGAGTCTGGTCCTCAGAAAAGCAGCAGGAATATCGTCTGGGATCTAGGTAGAAGGTCCCCAAATCACCTTGGAATTCTAGCCCTGCACACCAGACTTTCTGAATCAGAGTGTCTAGAGTGGAGTCTCAGCAGTTGGTGTTGGTTCAAGAGAGGCTGGTCCTGAAAGTTGCTATCCAAGGTTCTGAAATCATCCTCTAAGTGAAAACTCAGATGAAAACCTGACCCTTCAATATCCATTATAAAAGTGCAGTGTTGGAGTTCAGTAGTCCATCTCAAAATATGTCCAGCACAGATAGTTTTCTCTCCAGCTTTGGAGAAAAATGTTTCAGTTTCTTGGGTTGAACACTGGATGATGTACTTGATTAGAGATAATTTCTTATGAAAAAATAATATAATGCAGTAAGATGTTTCAATTGTGACATTATGGTGAAAATGAAAATTTAAGAACACATTAGGGGCCAGAGCTGTGGCATAGCAGGTAAGGCCGCCACCTGTAGTGCCAGCATCCCATGTGGGCGCCAGTTAATTCCCGGCTGCTCCACTTCCAATCCAGCTCTCTTCTGTGGCTTGGGAAAGCAGTAGAGGATGGCCCAAGTTCTTGGGTCCCTGAACACATGTGGGAGACTGAGAGGAAGCTCCTGGTTCCTGGCTTCGGATCGGCACAGCTCCGGCCATTATGGCTGTCTGGGGAGTGAACCAGTGGATGGAAGACCTCTCTTTCTTTCACTATCTCCTCTAACTCTCTCCCACTCTCTCTCCCCCTCTCTGCCTCTGCTTTTCTTTAACTCTGCCTTCCAAATAAAATGAATAAATCTTTAAAAAAGAGAACAGATTAGGACATTAATATTTCCTTGCATGTTTGTCTCAGGGAATATATTCAATAGTGTTCTGGGGAGAATTTCTCCCACAGAATTCAATACATGATTTTTCTTTCTTTCTTTTCCATTTTAAACTGTTCATGTATAGTCCAAGTCAAATAATTTACTTGCCAATGTGATATAGTATTGTGGCTGTATTGTTTGACCATGTGCTATTAGAATAACATTTCTCATTAAGAATAGCTAAGACATGGAATCAACCTAAATGCCCATCAGCAGAGGACTGGATGAAGAAATTATGAGATATGTACTCTGTAGAATACCATACAGCAGGTAAAAAATGAAATCCATTCATTTGCAACAAAATGGAGGAATCTGGAAAACATCATGCTAAGTGAAATAAGCCAGTCCCAAAGGGACAAATATTATATGTTCTACCTGATCAGTGTCAACTGAGCACCTAAAAGGCAACCTGTTGAAGTGAAAAGGACACTATGAGAAACAATGTCTTGATTAGCCCTTGCCCTGACTGTTGAGGAACAACTTACTATTTTATTCCTTTTAGTATTTTTTTTTGTTCTACTTAATACCATTGGTTGAACTCTTTATTCTTAGGTGTTTAAAATTAACTGAAAAGTGAACCCTATTAAATATAAGAGTGGGAATAAGAGAGGGAGGAGAAGTACAGTTCGGCACATGCTCACTCAGACTTACCCCTAATGGTAGAGGTAGAAAAGTGCCAGGGGATTCCAATTCAATCACATCAAGGTGGCAAGTATCTTTGCCATCTTACTAATCAAAGTGATCAGTTTCAATTCATAATTGATCATAATGATAGGATTAAATGTCAAAGGGATTACATAAATAAGACCAGTGTCTGCAAATAATAATTGATAGAATTAAATAGGAGAGAATGATCCTACATGGGAAACATTATACACAGCAGACTCATAGAATGGCAAATGCCCTAAACAGCACTCTGGCCTCAGAATCAGCCCTTAATGCATTCCGATCTGGCTAAAAAGCCCATGAGAGTTTTGCAGGCATGGAAAGCCAAGACACTGTGGCGAAAAAAAAAAAATGACCTAAATGAAAGATCTCTGTGAGTGAGATCCCAGCGGAAAGAACAGACGATCAAAGAAGCAAATACCTTTCTCTGAAGGGAGGAGAGAACTTCCACTTTGACTATGGCCTTGTCTAAATAAGATCGGAGTTTGTAAACTCAAGAGGTTTCTATAGCCTTGACAGCTCAAGACAAGAGCATCTGGTGATTACTGACGTCATAAATAAGAGTGTCAATTGTTAAATCAACAATGGGAGTCACTGTGCACCTACTCCCCATGGAGGATCTCTGTCCTTAATGTGTTGTACTATGTGAATTAATGTAAAACTACTCCTCAAACAGTACTCTATACTTTGTGTGTCTGCGTCGGTGCAGTCTGTTGAAATCTTTACTTAGTATATACTAAATTGATCTTCTGTATATAAAGATAATTGAAAATGAATCTTGATGAAGAATGGGATGGGAGAGGGAGTGGAAGATGGGATGCTTGTGGGTGGGAAGTAGGAAATGGGGGAAAAGCTGCTATAATCCAAAAGTTGTACTTTGGAAATTTACATTTATTAAATAAAAGTTGAAAAAAAACTAAAAAAAGAATATATACAAATTTTTTTGAAAACTTGAGATCCAACATTACTTCTGTTACTCCCACATTAAACAAAATGAGTAGCTCTGTGATTTAGGATAGCACTAGGCCATTGCATTTTCATTGATATTCTTTACAAAATGTGTCTAGAGAACTAGTTTGAAGGTTATTGCAAGGGTGTAAATGTGTGTGTGTTTGTGATATGTAAAAGACTGTTCTTAATGATTGTAGAGAAGTCTAGGCTTTCATAGAGATAAGCACTGTTTTAGGAAGGATATAATGCCTGTATTAGTTGCAATTTAAGTCCAATCACATTTATATAAATTGCTTCCTGAATGGGCAGGGATAATGGTAGATTCTTCTCTATATTTACTTTTTCTAAATTCAGAAGACGGAAAGGGGATGAAAAAGGAATCAAAAAGTAGAAGAGTAGAAGAAAGAATAAGCAAAATAAAATTGTTTATAAAACCAAAACTGAAAATATAAGAGGGATGAGCAAGTTGAAGAAAACCAAAGGAAAGAATTTAGAAGGAAGTCTACAGAGTTTGCAGAGCTAGATAACAAAACCCAAACTGTGTACTTGAAATAAGTAATTAAACAGAAAAAATAAGAATGCAAATTTATAAAAAAGTTTCTAACAGGTCATAAATTACTATATAGTACTGGAAAATTTCTTTTTAAATCTTGAAAATGCCATTTTAATGAAAGTTAATATTATTTAGAAGAAATGAATCAAGGGGCTGACGCTATGGCACACTGGATTAAGCCTCCATCTGCAGTGCTGGCCTCCCATATGGGTGCCAGTTCGAGTCCTGGCTCCTCCACTTCCCTGCTTTCCTGGGAAAGCAGTGGAGGATGACCCAAGTGCTTGGGCCCCTAAAACCCATATTGGAGCCCCAGAAGAAGCTCCTGGCTCCTGGCTTTAGCCTGGCCCAGCTCTGCTTTCTGTGGCCATTTGGAGAGTGAACCAATGGATGGAAGATCTCTCTCTCTCTCTCTCTCTCTCTGTCTCTGTCTCTCTTCTCTATCTCTGTAACTGCCTTTCAAATAAATAGATAAATTTTTTAAAAAAGAAGAAGAAATGGGTAAAAACTACCAAAGTCAACTTCAGAAGAAATATAAAGACTGAGTAAGTCAGTTATCATTGAATTGGCTATCCAAATCTTCCCCAAAGACTGAATTATGTAACAAGTAGGTTTTCCCAAATGTTTTTGAAGCAAACAATTTCTCTCATACATAAACAGTTTCAGAAAAAGAAGCAAGATCACACAACTTACACAATAAAGCTCATAGAAATGTAACAATGTAAACAATCACAAGTAGTTCAAGGAAATTATAAACTATAATTATAGAGCCTATAGATACAAAATGTCTAAATGTAATATTAATGAATTAAATATATAAATCTTTTAACTAGACAAAATGTCCTGACAAAATTTAACCAAGGAATACATGGCTCAGTGAATTGTAGAACATCTATTTTCATACTAAAATCACATTAGCAGTTCAAAGTAAGCAGGAATGTTTGATTACCTGTTTAGACTAAGAAAACCAATCAATCAAAATTGTAAACTGGAAGAGAAAAAATCATTTCAGTTTTTCTTTAACTGCATGGGGCATTTCAGTGAGAGGAAAGTTATAGCTAATATAAATAAAATGTTGATTTAAAACTATTCCATTTTTCCAAATAAGATAAATACATCTATTATTACTTCTAATATTCAATACTATACTAAAATTTTAGCCAATGTAATAATACAAGAAAGAGATAAAACAGAAAATGGATACTCAAACAGTTCTCCTTATTTTCAAATAATGAAGTTGTTCACATAAAAATTTAAAAAATTTATAGATAAATTATTATAAATAAGATCAAGGTTTTTAGAGTCTATATTTTTGTACAAAAACTCATAGTTTTCCAAATGTTCCTAATTCCATTAAATAGTACAATGGATAATACAAAAATAATAAAAATAATAAAAATCCCTCCTATGAACAGATCTTTTAAATGATGTATATATGGAGGAAAATACAAAATGTTGCTGAAAAATACAAAAAAGTATTGAATAAATTCAAAGATACTATGTTCATGTATGGGAAGCTTCAATATCACAATAATATCAATTATCTCTAAATTAACCTGTATTTTAAATCCACATTAAAATTTTATGATACTTAACAGAACCATGAAATTTAATTTCTCTAAAAATTTGAGATGGAGGCACACACACACACACATACACACATACACACATACACATCTAACATGTGCTAGCAAATGCCTGCAATGAGCCTGGGTCAGGGTTAAAATCAGGAGCCAGGAAGTCAATTCAGGTCTCCCACATGGGTGGCAGGAACCGGATCACTTGTATCATCACAGTTGCTTCTCATAACCAAGAAGCCAGAATTAGGAGCCAGTGGGGGTATAGATCCAGGTATTTCAGTAACATGTGTCAGCTGCTAGGCCAAACCACCCCCCCCCCCCCCGCCCCGGCCCTGAATCATAGCAGTTTTGAAAAAGTTAAAAGATACATGAAATTGATGTGTTAGAGACTAAGATTAACACAAATCTATACTAGTTAAGAAAGGATTGGGACCAGCGTTGTGGTGCAGATGTTTAAGCTGGTGCCTATGATATCGGTATTCCACATGGGCGCTGGTTTGATTCCTAGCTGCTCCACTTCTGACCAAGCTCCATGCTAATGTGTGTGAGAAAGCAGCAGAAAATGGCCTAAGTTTTTGGACCCCTGCTCCCCATGTGGTGTTCCAGGTTCCTGACTTGGCCTGGCCCAGCCATGGCCATTGTGGCCATTTGGAGGGTAAATAAATCTTTAAAAAAAGATCGATGAGACAAATAGAATACAATGAAATTTCAGAATAGGGCCAAATATGAATGAAACTTCATATATTATTGTGATATTTTATGAGTTATTTTAAAAATGACCCTGAAAATCTGTAATTAAAATGGAAAAAATTTTAAAATTAGATTAGTATTGTGTAACACTTAGAGAAATGTAACTATGCAAAGAAAAATTTATATATTCTGGAAAATATATCAAAGTGTTGTATTAGGACAGATTAAGAAAACATTTTTGTGCCTTCAAAGAAGGATATACTTTTCTCTGAAGGGAGGAGAGAGCTTCTACTTTGCTCATGGCCTTGTCTGAATACTGATGGAGACTGGATTCAAAAGGCTTCCATAGCCTTGGCAGCTCATGTCAAGAGCCTTGGGTGATCACTGACATCATACATATGAGTGTTAATTGTTAAATTAACAACAGGAGTCACTGTGCACTTACTTCCCATGTAGGACCTCTGTCCTCAATGAGTTGTATTATGAGAATTAACTGTAAAACTTGTTCACAGTTTGTGTGTGTGTGCGTGTGTGCAAACTGTTGAAATCTTTACTTAGAGTTGGTCTTCTATATATAAAGTTAATTGAAAATAAATCTTAACAGAGAATGGGACTGGGAATGGTAGAGGAAAGAGGAGGTGGGTTGGCAGTGGAGGTGGGAGGATGGGTATGATGGGAAGAATCACTATATTCCTAAAGTTGTAGTTATGAAATTTGTACTCATTAAATAAAAGGTTTCTTTGGGGAAAATATTTCTTAATGCAAAGAAAATAAATCAGGTTAAGCATATGGCATAACAAAAACTCTTCATACACTGCTATTTGGAATAAACATTCTTACAATCACTTTGGGTAACAGTTTGGCAGTGGTAAATTTTAAAGTGGTAAATTTTCATCATCCTATGATGAAATATCATGCAAAAATAAAAAGAGATGGCTTAGAACTATCTATACTAACAAGGAAGACTCTCAAACATTAAATGAAAACAAAGCTATGTTTTGCATAGAAATATGTTTTGCATAGAAATATATACCTAAATAGTAAACATGTGAAGAATGTTCTAATGGGGAGATGACATAAACTCATCTTTTAAAAACCTCAAATGTTTTCACTATAATCTGTTGCCTTCAGTCCCACTGCTTTCCAAATAATTCTGGACAGCATAATGAAATCCTTTTTTTTTCTGAAACTGCATTTTTTTCTACTTAATGCATGCTCACCATTTGCCCCACAATCATAGTCATGTCTAGGTGTGTTTGGGCTGCTGTAACAAAAGACCATCAGCTGGCTGAAACAACAGAGATTTATTTCTTACACAGTTCTGCACTCTAAGAAGTTCAAGATCAGGGTTTCAACAGATAGTGTACCTACTGAGGACCCACTATCCAATCTGTAGCTGGTTCCCTCCTGATAAAAGAGATAAGGCCACTCTCTGGGACCTTTCTAATAAAAGAGCACCAGGCCATTCTGAAGGACTGCACCTTCATGATCTGAACACTCCCCAAGTCCCCACTTCTGAGACCATCACCTAAAGGGTTATAATTGCAACATACAGATTTTGGGAGGACACACACATTCAGACCATAACAACATCCAAACCACTGGATTATTCTGTCACTGTACGCAGAGATTGCCAATACTTCTCTGTGTCCCCATACCCCAGAACAGTTCCTTACAAATCATCCCACAACAAATGTACCGTGACCGAATAACCCGAACTGATCTGTGTTTGCTCAACTTTTTTAGTTTTTAAGTTATTAGAACAGTAAGTTGCACTTAAAATATTTTGCAAATAATGTCAAATACTTGGGAAGAAAATTGAGGTTATATCTTATGTTTAGAAAAGTAATATATAGAACATGAAGTAGGGCTTAAAGTAAAATTAAACACTTCCTTGTTTTTGTCCTAGGTTTGTACGAGATAGTAGTCAGAGAATTGCCACAGGGAAATAAACAAACTGAAAGAATGCTTGAATAGCTACAGCAGAGAGGCTACATTAATTATAACATCAAGAAAAATACTATTTCTTGGAAACAATGTAAAGTAACATATTGGATTGATTATAAACGTCATAGTGATTTTTCTCCCAAATGAGACAACCTCAGTGAGAAGTTGCCCCTCTGTCTTCCAGCTCTGTGGAATTACATGCCCAAAGCCAGGGTCATGACCTTGCTAGTCAGAATCATATCCCCTGGTGTATTAGTTTGGATTTTTTTTCTTGATCATTAGTCCTGGGAGGGTGGTAGGGAAGAGTGCAAACTGCCTACCAATGTGCCAGGTTGTGGCTGAGACACGTCTTTCACCATCACCTTTCAGCTCCAAAGAGCTGCTGCTGCTTTGTGCTAAGGAACCCAGCTGATGTATATATTTTTTTAAAAAGATGCCTCTCCTCTACAATCAGGAAATACACAGGCAGCAGAACTTCCAGAAAAATAAAGTAGGGGTTCTCGGTCACCAGGATTCAGCACCCCCCCCCTCCCGACACCCTTTTCTTTTTGCCTCAGATGTGCAGATTCCTGTTCTATTCAACCATTCCCACTGTTACCTGAATAACCTTTCTGTTACATCCTCATGAGTATTTCCCAAATTCTCCTCACAGCTTAGGCTATGGTAGTATTCCAGTGACTTGGAAGCTGTCTCTACTTTCTTCTCTCCCTTGAGGCAATGAACCCAGAACATGTCTCTTTCCTTGACTGGGAGAGAATGCCCCAGCATCCAGAGGAAAATATCACAGATTAATATGTTAAAATGCCATCATTTTACATGCAAAGAACACGAGACAAGTTTAATTTTGACTAATAGCTCTAGTGATGTGGACAACTCACAGAGTCCAAGTTTTCAAAAATGAGTCCACATTGTAATCACTTGGGGGCTTAAAAAAAATCCATTGCTTACCTAGGGCAATGAAGTCAGAATGTCTGTGTAGTGGAACTCATTTGTTAAAAATCCTCTGCATGAGACTCGTAGAATGGCAAATTCCCTAAACAGCACTCTGGCCTCAGAATCAGCCCTTAATGCATTCCGATCTGGCTAAAAAGCCCATGAGAGTTTTGCAGGCATGGAAAGGCAAGACACTGTGGCGAAAAAAACAAAAATGACCTAAATGAAAGATCTCTGTGAGTGAGATCCCAGCGGAAAGAACAGACCATCAAAGAAGGAGGTAACTTTCTCTGAAGGGAGGTGAGAACTTCCACTTTGACTATGGCCTTGTCTAAATAAGATCGGAGTTTGTGAACTCAAGAGGCTTCCATAGCCTTGACAGCTCAAGACAAGAGCATCTGGTGATTACTGACGTCATAAATAAGAGTGTCAATTGTTAAATCAACAATGGGAGTCACTGTGCACCTACTTCCCATGTAGGATCTCTGTCCTTAATGTGTTGTACTATGTAAATTAACGGTAAAACTAGTCTTCAAATAGTGCTTTATACTTTGTGTGTCTGCGTGGGTGCAGTCTGTTGAAATCTTTACTTAGTATATACTAAGTTGATATTCTGTATATAAAGATAATTAAAAATGAAAATTAATGAAGAATGGGATGGGAGAATGAATAGGAGATGGGATGGTTTGTGAGTGGGAGGGTGGTTATGGGGGGGGAAACCACTCTAATCCAAAAGTTGTACTTTGGAAATTTATATTTATTAATTAAAAGCTTTCTAAAAAAATCCTCTGCATGATTCCAGTGTGCAGATGGATTTGGGGATGACCACCTTTGCACTGTGCTGCTCAAAGTACATCCAGACTTGCAGCTTCGTCCTCCATCCCTGGGAGCTTAATAGAAATGCAATCTGATGTCCCACCTCAGACCTTGTATTCTGGTGATGCTTAAGCACACTCAAAATTTGAAACTTGGACAGTGAGAAAGTTGACAGAGGTCAGATATAGGGCACATCTTCTCTTGTGATGTTTTGGAATCAGGCAATAGAGTGGGATCAAAATGGGAAAGAATGGATCCACATGCTTTTGATGGTCAGAGGTGTTTTGTGGTACATCAAAGGAGTCGGAGTTAGGCAGACTTTGAGGACCCTCTTGGATGCTACATTCCTCATATCTTTGTATGCAGTGAATTGAATGTTCTTCCATCATCCAGTTGTGATTTGTTAGGAATAAAGGGCATCACTTTCTCAGGTCTCTAGTACTGGGAGATGTCTCCAATATCCTAGCTGTCAATGAACCATCATTCATTTTGCCTCCCAATAATGTGTCCTTACATTTCATATTCTCTACAGCATAAATTATTCTATATAAATTATCTCAGTTAAGCATTAATGTATCTCCCAATAGATAATGTAATGGAGATTCTAAGAATCTAATGCCTCAGGCTCTCTGACTGGTAAGAGTCAGAATGGGGTTCATAACATACCACACCAAGATGTTTTTAATTTTGATGATTTTCAGTTGATTTCTCATATTTTTCCATTTTTGTGAATAGAAAAAAATATTAAGTAGGTTAAACAGTCTTAGGCTATGGTGATCATCCAAAAATAGTATGTACTCCCATAAAAAAATCAGTTTTTATTGGGTAAAATGCTCACTCTGTACATACTCCTGAACAGAAAAAAAAAGAAAGAAAAATACATTGCCAGGTTGGGAAGCCATTAGAATACCATTTGCTAAACTATTTCATATAAATTATTAACCTAGGACACAGCCTTAAGCTTTTTCCATACAAAATATTGTAGCTTAATCTTTTTTCAGTTCATTCACTTCAATTATATATTCCTTTTTTAAAAAAAATTCACTGCATTTTGACAACTTTATATATCACTTGATTATTAATCTAGCACAGGGAGTGCAACAGAAAGATACTGTGCTGTGCATCATTGTTAATTTCTTCTATGCAGCTTGAGTGTATTTAAATCCTAGCCTGAGGAATTTCTTTGGTTCTCAGTTACCTAGGTACTTTAATAAAAGTATAAAACCTTTTAGATGTTCAAAAAGCAGGTGTGTCAGAAGATAATATATTATACCAAAGTGCCTTAAATCATCGATCAGCTTAGCTTATTAAAATGTGGTATACCTTTATACCCATCAGAATGTTTTATGATCTAAGACAGTAGCTTTAATATTTAAAATGTTACTTTTACTCTGGGAAGTGTAATCCAGCAAGATGTGCTATTTCTCCTTGCAGTGTTTCAAATTGTGTGTGTTTAGGGGACTATATTTTCATTTTGACTTATTATCTTGTGAGTCAAGTACTTTTAATTGCATTCCTATAAGATACAGGTTGATTCCTTTCAATTTCACAAATAATTCATGAGGGTTTATGAATATGCATCTCTGTCTTATGTAGCTTAACATTATTTATCAGCTTTTCTTCAGATAAGAGTAATAGACTAAAATGAAATTTAGAAGGAATAATGGATTGAAAACAAAACAAAAAAATTCCTTACTCTTTCTTATTGTTGTAGGAAATACATTCCAGCTGAGAAAAGGACAGGTCATTTCTGTAACGTTTGTCACAGTATGTTATCATTCATCATTTTTTCCAACCGTATGCGTTACTTTTTTACATGGTAGAATTAGGTATAAAATGGAAAAATATGTGGTCCTAGCAAAAATGAGCACATTTTAAAGTTAACTTTAGATATTGGCTTTTCTCCTCATTTGTATTGAGCAAAGGGAATTCTCTCAGTATGTAACCCCTCCCTCTTTAGTGGCTGATAAGAAATACAAAGCAGAATTGCTATCTGATGTTTCTATGAGGCTAAAACTCTTAGGATTCTTTAAAGAGTAAGCTAAGTAGAAGCATATAAATTTTGTTTACATAAGAAGTGAAATAAGAACCCTTTTGGAGACAAAGGCACACACTTAACTTTCATGTTCTCCCTCTCTCCCTCCCTTCTTTCAATCTTTCTTTTGTAAAGTTCTTAAATAAGCCAGCTCCCCAAAAGACAAATATCCTATGTTTTCCCTGATTTGTGGTAAATAATATACAGAGTACCAAAAAAGTAAGGTATATGAGCAAAATTGACATATTGAAAAAATTTGATTGTCGTTTTTAGCCCTGGTGTATACTCTTGAGGAACAGTGGTTTTCCTACTTACTACATGTTGAATTCTTTATTTAGTGGAGGGTTAAGCTGGTTATTATAAAATAAACTGAAAGTATGTCATTATAAAACCTAAAAGAAAGAAAAAAGGAGGAGGGAGGGTGGGGCTATGCTTTTAAATCTGTATATATGAAATACATGAAATTTGTTCACCTTATATAAATAAAACATTTATAAAAAGAATAGAAACAAACTAATCAAAGGATTATATGAAGGGTTTGATTGCTTAATAAATATTTTTAGGATTTTTTTTTTAGATTTTATTTCTTTAAAAGGCAGACTTATAGAGAATAGACAGAGAGAGACAGAGGGAGAAATTCCCTCTGCTGGTTCACTCCCCAGACAGCACCAACAGTTGATAAGGGTTGGGCCAAGCTGAAGCCAGGAGCTCCATCTGCTTGTCCCACATGAGTGGCAGGGGCCCAAGTACTTGAGCTATCTTCACTACTCTCCTAGGCACAGTAACAGGAAGCTGGAAGGGAAGTGGGAGCAGCTGGGACTCAAAAGGGAGCTTGCATGGGATGTCAGCATCACATGCGGCATGTTAAAGTCCCGTGCTACAATTATGGCCCCAGCCTTTAGGATTTTTTAAAACTCTTCTTTTTCCTGAACTTCTCTGAAATCTTCCATGTTCTAGGATACAAATAATGATCAGGCAAGTTGTTACCATTTTTAGAAAGCCTTAACTATTAAATGACTTATAGAATTTAAAAATTCTGTAATGATTTTCCATTTGATGTACCTTGGAGTCCTGCATATGTATTTAACCATAAATACAAGTTTTGATGAATTCATCCAAAACAGAAAAAGGCACACAAACACCCAAATCAAGAATAACAAGTGTTAAGGAGTCAGTTTGGAGAAAAAGGAAAGTAAATTCCCCACTGAACAGAGAAATGCACAAAAAATCAACAATGAATTATTGTATTAGAAGGAAATGACCATGTTTAAATGCATACAATAGTAGAATTTTAGGACTAAAAATGAAATTAAAGGTTATTTGACCCTTAATTCTATTCCTTGGAACAGAACACAAATTGTGCTGGGGTTTGGTTTTCAATTTGAAAAATTGAAAAAAAAAATTAAGAAAAATCAAAATAGAGTGGTTTGTTTTGTGTCATTGAAACTGCAAGACCCCCAGCACTTATAATTTGCTCAAAACATTATGAATTAGCAGAATAAACACATTAGTTGAGGATGAGCAAATCTTTTTTGAAACTTATAATTGCTTTTTTTTTAAAAGATTGATTTATTTATTTGAAAGAGTTAAACAGAAAGAGGAAGAGAGAGAGAGAGAGAGAGAGAGAGAAATATCTTCCATCTACTGGTTCACTTCCCAAATGGCCACAATGGCTGGGGCTCAGCCAGGTTGAAGCCAGGAGCCCTAAACTTCTTTCTGGTCTCTCAATGTGGATGCAGGGACCAGGGACTTGGCTCATCCCTTGCTGCTTTCTCAGGCAGGGAGATGGATTGGAAGTGGAGCAGCTTGGACAGGAACCGACACCCATATGGGATGCTACTGTCATAGGCTGGGGCCTTACCCACTACGCCACAACAATGGCCCCAATCATTGCTTTTCTTAAGTTTGCCTCCCATAGAACACAATTTTATTTGGCATTAATCCTCCTTTTTTCCTGTTAATCCTCCTTTTTCTAGCTAATATACAGAAGATACATAATATCCTAACCAAAGATGGTATTAATATTCCATTCAGATTGACTAAACTTTAGGATTCTCTGTGACCATAAACCTCTGATACCTCTTTTCTTGGGGCATTTACTTTTGAAACTTGCCACTGTAAATGTATTTTTTCTCTGCCTCTTGGAAATGTGAATCTTTTCCCAGCCTCTTTCCTTTTTATAAACCAGTAATGCCTGAAAGCCCTAACAGCAGTCAGTTTGAAATACAATCATCAAGGTAGAGAGTGGCCTTGTCTCAGTCTCTCCTGGAGCTTGGGATTCTCACTTTTGCTGCAATTATCAAACACAGATGGCCTAATTGTCTTGAGCAACTCCCTCCTCCAGTTTTTCCAGTAGATCATTCCAGCACTTAAAACCTTCCCTGGGGCAGGTCTTCCAGTGCAGTTGGCTAACTCCCATTTGGACATCTAACACCTAATCTCAGTGTGCCTGGAATCAGGTCCCACACCTGCCTGTGGTTCATCTTCTTACTAATGTGCATCTTGGAAGACAGCAGATGATGTCTCAAGTGCATGTCCCTTGCCACCCATCTGGGAGAACAAGATTGGGTTCCTGGCTTTAGCTTGGCCCAGCTCTAGCTGTGGTGGAATTTGGGGAGTGGATCAGCACAGGAAAGATCTCTCTGTCTCTCTGTTTCTCTTTCAAGTAAGTAAAAATATGCCTGTGTTGTGGCATAATGGGTAAAGCTGCTGCCTGCGATACCAGTATCCCACATGGCCACAGTTCATGCTCTGGCTGCTCCACTGCCTATTCAGCTCCCTGCCAATGCTCCTGTGAAAGCAGCAAAGGAATGGCCCAAGTGCTTGAGCCCCTGCCACCCACGTGGGAGACCAGGAAAAAGCTCCTGGTTCCTGGCTTCAATCTGGCCCAGCCAGCCCTGGCCATTGTGATGGACCAGCAGATGGAAGATCCTCTCTCTGTTACTCTTCCTCTCTCACTGTAACTCTGAATTTCAAAATAAATAAATAATTCTTAAAAAACAAAAACACCAGGTGCTTGGGCCCTGCACCCCATGGGAGACCAGGAAAAGCACCTGGCTCCTGGCTCCTGCCATCGGATCAGCGCGGTGCGCCGGCCGCAGCGCGCCGGCCGCGGCGGCCATTGGAGGGTGAACCAACGGCAAAGGAAGACCTTTCTCTCTGTCTCTCTCTCTCTCACTGTCCATTCTGCCTGTCAAAAAAAAAAAAAAAATAAATAAATAAAACAAAAACAAAAACAAAAACAAAAGAACTACTTTCCCCCTCGGGCAGGCATTTGTACAATGATTAAGGCACCACTTGGGGCAACCAAGTTCCATATGAGAATGCCAGCGTTCAAGTCCCAACTCCACTCCAATCACAGCTCCATGTTAATGTGCATCCTGGGAATCAGCAGGTAATGACTGAGATGCTTGGGGTTCTGCTACCCACATGAGACTCAGGTGCATTTCCTGGCTTGAGGCTGAGCTCAGGGTTGTAATGGGCATTGGCAGAATGAACCAGTGGATGGGAGATAAGTCTGTGTCTCTCTCTGCCATTCAGATTAAAACAAACAGGCAAACAAAAAATTCACTTTTTCACTATTTATTTCAATGGACTTCAGCTTAGTTTCTCTCCCCTATTGCAATTGTCTTTAAAAAGTCTTCCTAACCTGCTTAACTTGCTCAGTGTTACTTTTCTTTGACAATCATTAGATGGCACAAAAGTTGTATAACCAGGGATAGATATTAATAATCTTGAATATCAGAACTAATGCTCATCCTACTAAGTGATTTTATATGTGTGGCACATGAGTTTACTTGGAAACAAGCATTAAAAATGGCAATGGTTTATCATAACCCTAGTTTGAGAACATTTACCATATTTATTTGTTTCCTCTGATCAAGAGTACTAATCTACTATCTAAATGGTTTGTTCATGTAATTATAGCCACTATAATGTTTTTTTTTTTTTTTGAAAACTGAATTTTGAAGAGATTCTCTCTTGCCTGTTATAGCAGGGAAAGAATTGTTTCAGTTTGTATTAGAGTGTATGGTCTGCTGAGAAACAGAAACTTTTTGTTTAAGAATTATTTATTAGAGAGGCAGAGTTATAGACACAGAAAGGGAAAAACAGAGAGAGAAATCTTCCATCTGCTGGTTCACTCTCAAAATGGCTGCAATGGCCAGAGCTGGGCCAATCTGAAGCCAAGAGCCAGGAAATTCTTCCGAGTCTCCCATGTGTGTGCAGGGGACTAAGCTCTTGGATCAGCTTCTACTGCTTTCCCAGGCCATCAGCAGGTAGCTGTATTGGAAGTGGAACACCTGGAACTCAAATAAGTGTCCATATGGGATGCCTACACCACAGGTGGAGCCTTAACCAACTACGCCACAGCACTGGCTCCCAAAAACATTTTTAAACTAACCCTCCTGTTAAAATCGGAAAGAAACCCTGAAGGCACATGTCCATACGTAGGATTCCAATAAGTGTTTTTTTTTTATAATTTAATGAGCAACTTCAAGCTTCTGGCAATTATTTCTTTTTATGATTTAATTTGTATTGGGCTGTCTGGTAAGTAAGGTTTATCCTTCCTAAATCAGAGCTTAATTCTAAGTTCTCTTTGTGCCATTTTAGGAACTTTCATATAAAGATATGGGACTTCATTCCTGGTCACATTATAACTTCTGCATAAAGTAAAACTAAGGATTTGTGATTTCTAAGAACTCTCATAAGTCATATACTACTTGATGATATGTAAAATTAACAAATTTTGTGTTTTATTATTTTGGTCTCCTAGGCTGTTAATAAATTGCCACTGATTTTAAAGAGTAAACCCAATGAATTTTAAAATTGATTATTGACAGAGGAAAGATTAGAAATTGATTTCTCTCTTTTATCACATAGTAAGCACCTATTAATTGAACATGTATTATGAGGAATTTGATTATCATGTCATTATGCTTAGTAAACTGATTTGCTTGATAATTTTCAGTTAGTGGGACATTGAAGCATACCTAATCTGTAAGATGGGCCAGAACTTTGTTTCAAATTTTTGTTGAAGAAACTAAGTCTTGAAACAGTTGAATTTCATAAGCTTATTCAGTTACCGGCAAAACTGGTCTGCAACCTTCCAACTCTGAGTTCTTTCTATGAGGAGCTACTTCTATTTGAAGCTCCATGGTGATTTAATAATGCAGTTTATAAATATTTAAAAGTTGCTAAGAGCCTACTTCAAATTGGAGAGCTGGGGAAACAACAGAATTGTTTGTCTCACCCTTAGCACTTTGGTACTAATACATTTGTTTATTTAATAAACCTTGGCAACAGCCACTTATAGTTTTCAAACATAAGTGAATAAGAATGTATTGAAGGGGTAAAAATAAAATGGAAATGGAAAATTTTGATGTAAGAGTGGGAAAAGAGAAATAAACTTGTGTTTTCTAAAGATTTATGCTCTAGAATAAATAAATTTAAAACCAAGGCATCAAAGAAATGTCCATGGAAAATGAATGGATAATAAAAGTCTTTCCATTTTGTTGTCAAATCCTCATCCATACCAGCAAAGTCAGTATGGGTATCCTCAACTTCTTTGTTTTTTTTTTTTTTTTTTCTTTTTAAAGATTTATTTATTTATTTGAAAGGCAGAGTTACAGAGAGAGGGAGAGACAGAGATCTTACATCTGCTGGTTTACATCCCAAATGACCATAAAGGTCAGAGCTGAACTGATTTGAAGCCAGGAGCCAGGAGTTTCTTTAGGGTCTTCCATATGGGTCAAGGGCCCAACTCTTTGGCCATCTTCCTCTGCTTTCCCAAGCCACAACAGAGAGCTGGAACAGGAGTGGAGCATCCAGGACTCAAACTGGCGCCCATATGGGATGCCAGCAGTGAGGCAGCAGTGGTACTCACTAAACCACAGCACTGGCCCCATGCAGAGTATTTTTTAAGAGCCAAAAGAAAAGAACTGTCTACTCAGAGTCTTATATAAATCAACAGGAATAAATTGAGATAGTCATGAATGAAAGAAACCTAAGGTAATTTGTCATGAGCAGACCTACCTTAAAATAATGTATAAGTGAAATTCTATATACAAAAGGGAAATGAAAAGGAAGGGCCTTTGGGACATCAGGGAAGAGGAAAGAACTTACTAAGCAAAAACATGGATGAAAACAACAGACTTCCTTTCTTCTATTGAGTTTTTCTAAATCCGTGTTTGGTGGTTGAAACAAAATGACAACTCTCTGTTTTCTCTAGATGTATTTAGAGAAAATGTTGAAGATAAGAATATTCTAAATTAGAGAGGATATAGAATTGGCCCTTAAGACATTCTGGTCTGGCTATAAAGCCCATAAGAGCGTTTCAGGCATGGAAAGCCAAGACCCTGTGACAAAAAGCATCCTACATGAAGGACCTCTGTGGGTGAGAGCCCAGGGGAAAGGGATGGCCATCAAAGAAGGAGGTACTTTACCCTGAATGGAGGAGAGAACTTCCACTATGGTTTTGGCCTTGTCTAAATACTGATGGAGTCTGTAAATTCAAAAGACTTCCATAGCCTTGGCAACTCATGTCAAGAGCCTCAGGTGATCACTGATGTCATTCACAAGAGTGTTGATCGTTAAATTAACAACAGGATCCACTATGCACTCACTTCCCATACAGGACCTGTGTTAATAGTAAAACCTGTACTCCGAGATTTACTTCACTTTAGTGTATTAAGTGGAGGATATCCTTATGCCTCGTAAGTTATAGTTATGTCTAAGTACTCACAAAAGTATCATTCTTGGGTTATTCTTTAAAGTTAATTAAATTTCTCAAAACTAAAGAAGTAAAATAATTTCAAGATGCAATGACTTTGAACATCTTTTGTCTCAACTGTTGAAGAACATTTTTTTTCATACATTTTGTTGAACTCTTTACTTAGTATAGAGTCAATCTTCTGCGTATAAAGTTAATTCAAAATAGATCTTAGTTAAAAATAAGACTGAGAATAGGAGAGGAAGGAGAAAGAGGGGTGGGAGTGTGGGTGGGAAGAATCATTATGTTCCTAAATTTGTATTTATGAAATGCATAAAGTGTATATTCCTTAAATAAAAGGTTTCTTTAGGGAAAATAAAATAAATTAGGGAGATAAAAGAAGAGTTGAGGTTCTGAAATTTCACTCAAAATAGTAAAGTGATTATAGTACACTGTGATAAAATTATGAATATTTAGTGAAATCTCTAAAAAAACTATACAAGGAGGTACATGTACATGAAAATAGTAAAAAAGAAAATAAAATTATAAATAATGTTCAAGTAAGCCCTAGGAGAACAGAAAAAAAAAGAGAAATGAAAAATAGTAAGAATAAGAAACTTAGGTAAAATGGCAGAAATGTGTCTCATTAAATGTAAATAGTCTAAATATATCATTAAAGACAGATTGTCAGAATGCATTTTAAAAATCACCGAACTACAAACTGTGTACAAGAAGTATTTTGAATAGCACAACCTGCACAGAATGAAAGTAAAAAAATAAAAGTAGAAAAAGATACACAGGGACTCTTCAGAAAGTTCATGAAAATGTATATTGTGAAAAAATTATACATGGATTTGAAAATTTTTAAAAGATTTATTTTATTTGAAGGCAGAGTGACAGAAGGAGATAGGAGACATAGAGAGAAAGATTTCTCCATCTGCTGGTTTACTCTCCAAATGACTACAACAGCTGGGGCTGGGCTAGGATAAAGCCAGGAGTCATCCAGATCTCCCAGATAGGTGGCAGAAATCCTGGTACTTGAGCCATCTTCCACTGCTTTCCCAGGTGCATCTGCAGGAAGTTGGATCAGTAGAACAGCTGGGTCTTGGACCTGTGCTCTTATATGGGATGTTGGTGCTGCAGGCAGTGGCCTAACCCACTATACCACAACACTGTCCTTCAATCTGAATTTTTTTTTTTGCTCTCTTAGTGAAGTACATATTTTAAAAAGCCTAGAGTTAACATTATACTTCATAGTGAATATTTGATGGGTTACTTGAAGATCCTGAATAAAGCAAGAGTGTTTACACTCCCCTCTCTAATTTAGCATAGTGCTTAATGCTCCAGCCAGTGTAGTAACTCACCAAATGGAGAAAGTCCTACTGATAGGAAAGGAAGAATTAAATGATCCCTATTTGTAGATGACATGACTGTCAATGTGAAAAACTTTAAGGACTCAATAATAGCAAGCAAGACTGTTCAAAAGAATTCAGTACTTTTTTTGTTTTTAAGATTTAGTTTTATTTCTTCGAAAGGCAGAGATCGAAGGAGAAAGAGAGATCTTGCATCCACTGGTTCACTCCCCAAATTGTCACAACAGCTGGGGTTGGGCCATGTGGAAGCCAGGACCCAGGAACTTCCTACAGGTCCCCAACGTGGGCGCAGGTGCCCAAGCACTTGGGCCATCTTCTGCTGCTTTGCCAGGAGCATTAACAGGGAGCTGAATCTAAAGTGGAGCAGCTGGGACCATATGAATCAGCACCCATATGGCATGCCAGCACTGCAGGCAGCAGCTTAACCTTCTATGCCACAGCAACTCCACACTTCTTTTTTTTCTTTTCAACAGGGAGAGGAGACCTGGAGAAGGGGAGGAGGGGAAGCAAGGTCTCAGCCCCACAACTGCTCCCCACCCACATGCTTTCCCTTTATATAACTTATATACCAGCCCCAGGGAGGAGGGGCAAGGGGCCCTCAGTGGAGTGGGAACAGCCAGGCTTCTTGTCCCCTCAGGACACACAATCAAGAAGAAATAAGTTAATTCTAAACAAATGGAGAGACTTGCCAGGGTCACAGACTGGAAGACTCAATAATTTAAAGACACCAATTTCCTCCACATTTAGCTGCAGATTGAACGCAATTCTCTCTTGTGGCTCCACCTCTGACATGACTAGGACATGAACAGTGATAGTTGGCATCCATGTCTCATTCCTGATTTTAGAAGAAGTGTTCATAATATTTCACATTTTGTGTGAGATTTGTTTATAATTTTAGCAAATCTCTTCATCAGACTAAAGACAACCCTTTTTTCCAAAATTATTAAGAATTGTTTCATAAATGCATGTCTAATTTTATAGAGTGATTTATCTCCATTTAAGGGAATAAATGCTTTTTCTTTTTTATTAAATAAAGATTTTACTTATTTGTTTGAAAGGCAGGGTTACAGAGGAGGAGAGAGGGAAGGAGAGGGGGAGCAGACATTGATCTTCATCTGCTGTTTCACTCCCCAAATGGCCTGGCACTGAACCAGGTTGAACCCAGGAGCCTGGAGCTCTGTCTGGGTCTCCCAGGTGGGTGCAAGGGCCCAAAAAAGGGTCAACTTGGGGTCTTTTTTTGCTGTTTTCCCAGACACATTAACAGGAAGCTACATTAAAACTGGAGCATGGAGCAGAAGGGACTCAAACTGGTGCCCATATGGGATGTTGGCATCACAGGCATTAGTTTAACCTTCTGTACTACAAGAATTCCAACAGACTTCTTAAAAGTGACAAAGGAATCCAAAGAGCAAAAGGAATGGAGTAACATCTTCAAAGTGCTGAGAAAAAGATATATACCCTTGAAATGTTTAGCTAGTTAATGGAACTTTCAAGAAAAAAAATACTGGGGCCTGTGCTATGGTGCAGTGGGTTAATGTTCTGCCTGCAGCCCTGCATCCCATATGGGTTCCACTTGCAATCCAGCTCTCTGCTAATGTGCCTGGGAAAACATCAGAGGGTGGCCCAAGTCCTTGTGCCCAGGCCACCCATGTGGGCAACTTGGAAGAAGCACCAGCCCCACACAACCCTGACTATCTCAGACATTTGGAAATTGGACCAGCAGATGGATAATCTCTCTCTCTGTCTTACCTTCTCACTCTGTTACTCTTTCAAATAAATAAATAAATATATTTTTTAAAAAATAGCAATATATTCTCACATTCTTAAACACTGAAATTGCAATTCTCATTGAGGTTACTTCTAATTGGCCAATTGAGTTTCCTCTCTTGAAAAATGTCTGTTCAAGTCCTTTACCCATTTCCTTACTCGATTGTTTGTTTTGTTGTTGATCTTGAACTCTTTATAGATTATGGATGTTAACCCTTTATCAGTTGCATAGGTTTCAAATATTTTTTCCCATTCTATGGGTTGAATCTTCACTTTGTTGAGTGTTTCTTTTGCTATGCAGAAGCTTCTCAGCTTGATATAATAACATTTGTCAATTTTGTCTTTGATTGCCTGTGCATCTGGGTCTTTTCCAAGAATGCTTTGGCTATGCCAATATCTTGGAGAGTTTCCCCAATGTTCTCTAGCAATTTGATGGTCTTGGGTTATAGATTTAGGTCTTAGATCCTCAACATTTCTTTTAAATAGCCAGGTGCCCTGTAATTAGTTGCATATACATTTATAATAGTTACATCTTCCTGTTGAATTGATCCATTAATCATTATATAGTGCCCTTCTTTGTCTCTTTTAACAGTTGTTGTGTTCAAGTCTGTTTTGTCTGATATTAGGATGGCTATACCAGCTCTTTTTTGGTTTCTTCTAACATGGGATATCTTTTTCCATCTTTTCACTTTCAGTCTGTGTGCATCTTTGTGTTTTTTGTAGGCAGCAAATAGATGGATCTTGTTTGTAAATTCATTTGGCCAGTCTGCATCTTTTAACTGGAGACTTGAGGCCATTTACGTTCCAAGTGATTATTGATGAGTAACACTTGGACCTGCCATTTTCCCATAAATAATTTCTATTATTTACTTTGGATTTTCTTTGTACTTTTACTAGGGGATTTTCTGCCTTCATGTTCTTTCATAATGATGCCTATCTTTCTATGTTTCTGTGTAACACAACCTTAAGCATCTTTTGTAAAGCTGGAGGAGTGGTAACACGTTCTTTCAATTTCTATTTGTTATGGAAGTTCTTTTTTCACCTTCACTTATAAATGAGAGCTTTGCTGGTTACAGTATTCTGTGTTGACAGTTTTTTTTTTCTCTTAAGATTTGAACTATGTATCACCATTATCTTCTAGCCTATAGGGTTTCTGATGTAATGTCACTTGTGAATGTAGTTTGAGATCTTTGAAATTAATCTGGTGTTTCTCTTGTGCACATTTTAGAATCTTTTAAAAAATGTTATACTGTAGAAAGTTTGACTATGGTATGTCATGGTGAAGATTCTTTCTGGCCATACCTGTTAGGAGTTCTTTGTGCTTTCAGTACTTGGACATCCCTTTCTTTCTTCAAATTGGAGAAGTTTTCTGTAATTATTTAACTAAATAAGCCTTCTAGTCCATTCTCCCTTTGCATATCTTCAGAACCTCCTACAGTCTCTATGTTGGGTCATTTGATAGTATTCCATAAATTTTGAAGACTAATTTTAAGTTTTCTTTTTTATATATGGCTTTTTGCTCTGTGCCACCCAGGGCCACAGACCGCTCTCACCAGCATCTCCAGCAGCATTGGTGCATGGACAGAGACTGTGGACTGAACACTGACCCGAGCACCAATCAGAGAAGGACCAGCCGTCTGCCTTACACGACCGCTGTCTTTTTTTTTTGGACAGAGTTAGACAGTGAGAAACAGAGAGAAAGGTCTTCCTTTTCCGTTGGTTCACCCCTCAAATGGCCGCTACAGCCAGCGCATTGTGGCCAGCACGCTGTACTGATCTGAAGCCAGGAGCCAGGTACTTCCTCCTGGTCTCCCATGCATGTGCAGGGCCCAAGCACTTGGGCCATCCTCCACTGCCTTCCCAGGCCACAGCAGAGAGCTGAACTGGAAAAGGAGCAACCAGGACAGAATCTGGTGCCCCAACCAGAACTAGAATTCGGGGTGCTGGTGCTGCAGGCAGAGGATTAGCCAAGTGAGCCGTGGCACCAGCCTAATTTGAAGTTTTCTAATTTCTTCTTCTCCTTTATTTTTTTTTTTAGTCTGACTGAAAGATTTCCAAAGATTTTCCATCTAGCTTGGATATTCTTTCTTCTGCCCCACTTAGTCTGCTGTTAAAGCTTCCTACCACATTTTTTATTTGCTCTATTGAATTCTTCATTTCTAATGTTTCATTTTGATTTCTCTTTAAAATTTTAATTTCATGTGAAAATTGTCTTTCATGTTATGTATGGTTTTCTTTAATTTGTGGATTTGCTTCTGATTGCTTTTGAGTAATCCTATGCTTCATTTTTTGAATTCTGTTTCCAGCATTTTATCAATTCTTCATCTTCACATTCTACATTGAAATGTTGTGTTCCTTGGTGGCAGGGTGGTTATTGTGTCTTCATTTTTCTTGTTTCTTGAATTTCTGCATTTATTTTTAGTTATTTGTGGTGTTAATTTGTTTCCCCCGTGATGATTTTTACCTTTGAGCTATGCTTCTGTGGCTTAGTGGAATTTCCGTACTTTCAGTGAATACCAAGAGGTGTGTGGTGGGTGTGGTCAGGGAGCTCTGGTCAGTGCTCTAGGGTTGGGGGAGTATCCAGGGTAACACCCAAGTTGGGTAGATCTTCTAAATGATGATTTCAAGATTAAAGAAATGAACCTCATATGATGTATTGGACCACAAATAGGAGGAGTGAAATGTTATTAAACATGAAAATAGGGGCCGGCACTGTGGCATAGTGGGTAAAGCTGCTGCCTGCAGTGCCATTTCTGATCTAGCTCTCTGCTATGGGCTGGAAAAGCAGTAGAAGATTGCCCAAGTGCTTGGGCCCCTGCACTTGGGAGAACTGGAAGAAGCTCCTGGCTCCTGGCTTCAGATCAGTGCAGCTCCAGCCATTGCAGCCAACTGGGGAGTGTACTAGTAGATGGGAGACTCTTTCTTTCTTTCTTTCTTTCTTTCTTTCTTTCTTTCTTTCTTTCTTTCTTTCTTTCTTTTTTTCTTTCTCTCTCTCTCTCTCTCTCTCTGCCTCTCCTCTCTGCCTCCCTTCTCTCTGTGTAACTCTTTCAAATAAATAAATAAATCTTTTAAAAAATAAGCATGAAGATAGTCAACAAAATGAAGTCAACATTGCTATCAATTAGAAGGCTCAGTAACAGCTATCTTAGGCTCACCATGACCTGTTCTGTCTTGTGAAAGTTGTAATTACTTTCTTGCTTTATGCTCTGTCATATAGGCACAGATTGCAAAAAAGTCTTGCTTTCATGAAACATCTTCCACAAAATTCCAAGTAACACTTCCACTCAATCTTTGACCCTTATTTAGTGATTTTGCCACTCCTAGAGGCAAGGGAAGCTGAAAAGATAGCCCTCTGAATGATTACATTGTTAGCAATCATGTTCATTTTAGAAGGGAGAAAATGAAGAATACAGTTGGCCACCTCAGTCACATATGAATCAATAAGCTTTAGCAAACAGTTAAACTGACTGCTTCAATTTTATATAAGGTATCTCAGAAAATATAAAAAAATACTTAGCAACTTATCTTACAAGGGTAGATTGATCATCATTTCTGAATGCAGATAAATAGAGTGCAAGAAATAAAAAGTAGTAACCAGGTTCATTCATGATATGGATAAATAAAATATCACCTAATTACCTGAGCCATGCATTTTAAAAATGAATCTATCATAACCAGGCTTATATCTGCATAGTGGACTTGAAGATATGGAGCCTAAATTGTCATTGGATATCTTTTCAGATTTGTTTCAGCTTCAGAAAGTTGCCTTTCCCAAAGTCATGCCCTCTTAGAAATTGACTCCATCTCATGGGCAGCAGAAGCTATAAGGTTTGCATCAATTGTTGAATTTGTCCAATCACAATACTTCCCCACCTTTCTATATGGGCACTGCTAATAAATATACTACGCACTCAATTTTCTTGGAGTCTGCTCCATTTATAATCCACTCTAACACTCAGGAATGCAAAGATTGTTTAATACCAGAAAATCTATTAATATGATTCAACACATGGGCAAATTAATGAAGAAAAACCAGGAATATTCTTAGCTTATTGACTTCTTAAATACTTCCTCTCCCCTACTCTCTTAACTGTACTCTGAACTCAAAAAAATACATATGGTAAACCCCTACTCAATTCTCTTTCAATTTCTTTTGTATGAAAGAAAACATATCTGTGTCTCTGGACAGCTTTTGGATGATTGTGTTACATCTTTCTTCCAGATGGCCATTTTTCGTTTCAACTGTGTTATTCAATTCAAGTGGTGTGTGTGTGTGTGTGTGTGTGTGTGTGTGTGTGTGAATTTCAGCAATAAAATTTCTTATTTGGGGAAGTTCTATTTTGGTTCTGTTTCACATCTGCTTCATTATTTTGTGTAGTCCTATGGTTTGCTGATGTTTTTAATACATCTAATTTGTATAAATTTTGATACATGGCTTGCTTAATAGTAATCTTATTATTTTACTTCTCTTACTACTTGGGTTCAGAGGAGAAGTTTGTTTCTGGTAACTGTCTCTCTGTAGCCTGATTCTTAAGTACATGGTGATTTATTTAGTGTGAGATCCTACTTAGGTGGTGTTACCTTTTGGAATTTTAGGGTTTGAAGGTGGGAGGTGGACCATTAAAGCACAAAAGACTTTTATTGTAGAAAGGACAGGATGGTGAGTTGGAGGTGGGATTGTAGCCTACCAGAGAGTGAGTGGGGAGGCCGGAAGTGAATGTTCAGCCCGCTGGGAGAGGACCGTGACCTCTCTAAAGGAAGAGAGTTTTGTGTACATGCAGTGACCCACATCACTGCAATAAAGTGTGTCTGAATAAACAAGAAGTTCCCATGCCAGATATTTATGTGGTCAGCAAAGTACAAGGTAGAGTCTTATCAACCTGGGATATCCCTGGCAAGGACTATAAAAATCAGAGTCAAATGGAAGAATTTTAGGCAGTGAAATATCACTAGATTATCCTCAGGGTCATTTTGCTTTTGCCCAATTTCATCAGCTGCAGAGTTAGCCATTTGTATTCCAATGGCCTAGCAAGTCCTAACACTCGGTAGCAATTCTACTGAACTTGGATTTAGGTGTATCATTCCAGAGAGGACTTGTATTTACTTGTATTTACTTATATTTACATGAATATATTTTTCTGAAGTTCCCCAAAATTATGCAGATAGTGTGCGTGCAAAGTCAAAATCCACATGATCACAAGGTTGTGATTGTGAATTTTCAAAAGAAAGTTCTTTTTTCTAGTGTATCCTTTCGCTTAAATTATATAGTTTAATTTTTTCTTTGTAGTAATAACTGTAGGTTTTGGGTTCTAGCTTCAGGTCCCCATCTTCTTAAGAGTAATGTTTCCTATTCCAACGTGAGATCATTAAAAAGCTTTCAAAGATCAACAGTTATTCCCCAGTGCAACCTGTGGTTCTACTGTTTGTGTAAGTGCATTTTTGCATTTAAATGGAAGTTTCCAGAATGTCTGGGCATTTTAGCAGCATAAGATTTTAGAATGTAAAATTTTTCTGGGACATGGAATAGTCTGCTTAATTTGTAAATCATCCAGGCTGACTTAAATTGTTAGTCTGTATGTTCCCATATCATCCTGTATGATCTGTCATTGTACTTAATCATAATTCTATTTATTTCTTTTTGTGTTGGATTTGTGGATCATTTTCTTTGCTGTTAGACTGTGAGCTAGTCCTTAGTGTTTGGAAAGTTTTGCTGAAGATGATGGGAATGTTGTGCAAGTTCATGGTTCCTTTTTAAGCCATAACTAAAGGCTATTTCAAGAAATAATTCTGTGATCCTTCATATCACAGTAGTGAATATGGATTCAGGTTCAGCCTCTTGCCTTCCTTCTTCCTCCCACCTCCTGTAGGTAGTATGCGTGCCAACTCTGGACATCTCAATGTATTCAATGAGACACAGCACCCTGCAAAACGTAGAAAGAGTAGCAGAAGATGCATATTTTTCAGATAAATTTCATTTCTGCCTGACTTGGGCTCTTCCTTATTCCTATGCCTACATCAACTTTGTTCATTTATTCTCTGGCCAGCTATGTTCATTTACTCTCCAGTAAGCCTGGTGGCAAAAATTGTGAAAAGATACGAAAACCAACCATCTGCATCGAACCGAATAATGAAATAATATCTGCTTTGGCAGGATAACTAGAGTTGGTGAGGGCCTTTAAAAAGAAACTGTGCCTGAAAATAGTCATCGTATATTAACAGACCTAAGTTAATTAGCCCTGAAGATTGTCATACACTCTTTGATGTCTAACAAAACATTTGAATTCTTACTGTCAAAGATCTTTTGGATTCTTAGTTTTGGAAAACTGACCTGGGTTATCAACCTTTCCCAGTCTTAACAATCGATTTTAATAGACTGCCAATGACAATCAAGAGACATTTTTTAAATTGAGCTAAAAAAAAGAAAATTAACATTGTTGAGTGCTTCGTGTGTGCCTATATTCCACTAAACATTTTACGTACTTTGTATTAATATTTTCAGGACTTTGTCAGTTGCGATGTATTATTATCCTGTTATAAGATGGGGAAAGTGAAAATCAGAGAACTGAAGCAACTTTCCCGGTCCTATGCCTTGTAACTAGAATTTTTGATTCTGAAGTCAATATTTCCATTTTAACATGATGCAGATTCCTTCTTGGTGGCATAAGAACTCTCTTTTTCATAAATTGAGATCATTCTTTTTGCAACCTTCTAATGAGAATCAGGTACAACCACATGGAAACCCATAGTCAACAAAATCTACCTGCTCTGTGCTAATTCCTTCATTTGTTATTTCTCCTCTAGAAGGCTTTCCTCCCTATAACCTTTAAAAACCCGTGACAATAAACTATTGATTGTTCTTCTGTCCTTAATATATAATAATATACAAATGTAAATTATTAATATGCAAATTTAGAGGTTGCCCTTCTCTTTTGATATAAGATCATATGGAAACTTTCTGTACTCTGCTTTTCTCACTCAAGAATATCTCATAGAAATGCCTCTAAATCAACAGGTATAACTCTGATTTATTCATTTAATTTCTAGGTAATATTTTCTGATATGAATGGACCATATTTTATCAATAATATCCATTATGATCAATGCTCTAGTAAAATCTGTGCCTACAAGGGGTCATCAAACATTTATGGGAATATTATGATAAACTATGCATAGATTAAAAATTGTTTACATCAAGATAAGCTTACACTTTGAGTACCTTTGTTTTTGTTTCTGTGGGTAGGATTCTAGAAAGGGGACTGATAGTTCAAAGGCTATGTTGATTTTAAATGTTAAGGGTTATTACCTGATTACTTTCACAAAAGGCTGCAAACAACTCCACTTCCATTTCCTTCTCAGGGGGCATTCTTTTCTTATATCCCTTCCCATAAATCTTCCTGATGTGAGTATCTGATGGCACAAAGTGATGTGTCAGTGTTACTTTAGTATGTCTTTCCCTGACTGCTAGGAGGCTTGAGAATGTATTTCTTGACCTTAGAATTTTTTTTAAAAAAATTGTTTTCTTATATTCCTTTTCCATTTTTTGGGTTATTTACTATTTTCTTCTCAATATTTAAGGGCTTATACATATTTATGAGGAAAAACAGGAACATAAAAATGTTTGTATGGTGGAGAAGATGGTCGACCAAACGGCTGACATCCATGTCCCACATCAAAGCATTTGAATTTGTTTCCTAGCTCTGACTCCTGACTCCAGTTTCCTGCTAAGGCAGGTTCTTGGAGGCTTTGGTGAAGACTTGAGTAGTTGATTTATTGAAGCCCAGGATCCTGATACCTCAGACAGATCTGCAACATGCGTGCCAGGGACACAACAACATGAACCATCACTTGCTGCTTCTAAGGGTGAGCCTTAGCAGAAAGCCAGAAGTAGGAAGGGGAACTAAATCCAGGCACTAATATGGGATTTGGGCATTCCAAGCAGAGTCAGAACTGCTATGCAAAAGTTTCCCCTCAACATTAAGTTGTTTAAAAATATTTATTTGAAAGGCAGAATTACAGAGAGGCAGAGGCAGAGACAGAGAGAAAGAGAGAGAGATGGATCTTCCATATGCTGCTTCACTCCTCAAATGGCCACAATGGCCAGAGCTATGCTGATCAGGAGCCAGGAACCTGAGCTTCTTCCAGGTCTTCCACATGGGTGCAGGGCCCCAAGGACTTGGGCCATCTTCTCCTGTTTTCCCAGGTTTATTAGCAGGGAGCTGAATCAGAAGTAGAGCAACTAGGGCTTGAATGGGCTTCTATATGGGATGCAGGCACTGACTTTACCCACTATGCCACAGTGCTGACCCCAACGTTAAGTTTTTAACTAAAACATAGGATTTTGGCATTATAAGTGATTTTCATTGTTTTTAATGAGTTCATTAATACATTAGTTTTTAGGATCACAGCACATAAATGACAATTACTACAACACAGTTCTCAAAAATTCTCATGTTATCATATTAATGTAAAGACAACAGATTCAGTGTAGTTCATGGGCACAGTTCTAAGAATCTAATGATCTTCCCCTCTCTTTCTCTTTCCTCCCTTTGTCCTTCCTTCCTTCTTTCATCCCTCTCTCTTGCTTTTAATTTGTATTATAGTCAAAGGCTTAATGCTACACTAAATAAAAAGTTCAACAAATAAAAAGGAAAGAGTTCAGTGGAAATATATTCAAGGGCTACAAAAAATAATTAAATGAAACAATGTCCATTTCACTCATATGTATTGAATTTTAAAATAATCACTTGTTATTAAAGCTATAGTAGTACATCATTCTTAGCTATTGGTTTGACAAAGATACAAAACAGTTTGATGAAACTATATTTGCAGCAGTACTGATACACACAGGCATTTCTTTCTTTTCTGTTTTTGATTTTTTTCTTTTTTAATTTTAGTTCTCATGTATACTGGAGAACATATGACATCTGCCTGTGTCCTATTTATTTTAGTCAACATTGTGTCCTCTAGTTGCATCCATTTTGATAAAATGATAGCATTTCTTTCTTTTTTTTTTTTTTTTGACAGGCAGAGTGGACAGTGAGAGAGAGAGACAGAGAGAAAGGTCTTCCTTTGCCGTTGGTTCACCCTCCAATGGCCGCCGCGGCCGGCGCGCTGCGGCTGGTGCACCGCGCTGATCCGATGGCAGGAGCCAGGAGCCAGGTGCTTTTCCTGGTCTCCCATGGGGTGCAGGGCCCAAGCACTTGGGCCATCCTCCACTGCACTCCCTGGCCACAGCAGAGAGCTGGCCTGGAAGAGGGGCAACCGGGACAGAATTCGGCGCCCCAACCGGGACTAGAACCCGGTGTGCCTGTGCCGCTAGGCGGAGGATTAGCCTAGTGAGCCGCGGCGCCGGCCTAGCGTTTCATTTTTAATAGTTGAATAATATTCCATCATGTGTATATATACAAAATATGTGTATATCTAAATTGTGTATTTTGTATAAATTGATAAATTCTTTATCCATTCTTCCGATGATGGATACCTTGGATGATTTCATATTTTGTCTATTGGACTTTAATGGACAAAAGAAGTAATATATATGGCCAACAAATATTTGAAAAAAAACCTCGACATCACCAGTCATCAAGGAAATGCAAATCTAAGCCACAATCATATACCACCTCATCCCTGTCAGAATGGTTAAAATCCAAAAGACAGAGTAGCACATGCTGGTAAAAGTATGGAAAAATAACTTTTAATATATTGTTGATGGGAAGATAAATTAGTGCAGTCACTGTGGGAAACATTATGGAGATTCCTTAAAAAACTAGAAATAGATTTGCCATATGACTCAGAAATCCTACTGCTGGGTATATACACCAAAGACATAAGCACATTATATCAGAGATGTGTGAAGCACCATGCTTCATAAATAATTAAATGTCACCTTAACCTGACTGCCTTGGGCCTTGGCTTCAGAGGTGAAATGCATAGTTCATATTCTCATTTTTCTATGGTTTAAGAATTATTGGCCAAATATATGTTAAATGCAGATATCAGGAAACTGTTTTATACTTTGCAAAATTATCTCTCAGTTTTATAGGTAGCAAGATTTTTTTCTGTTGCATATTTTACAAATATCTTCAAATCTAGTTTTTCTTTAGCCATAGTTTGCATCCCTTTTGCTGTATAAAGGTTTAATATATTTTATAGGCAGACATGTCTATGTTCCATGCATAGATTTTTGTTTCTTATTTTGTCTAAAATATTTCTTTCACCTGAACAGCAAGACATTGGACATCTCTCTCAATAATAATAAATAATAAATAAATAAATAAATATTAAATGTCATTTATTTATTAGCAAGAGAGTATCTCCTATCAACTAATTCATGCCCAAATGCTTGAAATTGCCGGAGATAAGCAATGCCAATGCTGGGAACTCATCTAGATTTCTCATGTGGGCCGTTACTTGGCCATCAACTCAGCCTCAAAGGGTACACTTCAGCAGGAAGCTGGAACTGGGGCTAGAGCTGCACTCAAACCTGGGCCCTAGATGATACAGCACATGGGTATCCCAGTCAGCATTTTACCACTGGGCTAAACACTTGCTGCCCCCCACCATTGTTTTTAGACATTTGATTCTTTATTTCTTGCATCATTTTATTTGTATATGGCACAATATTAGTATCCAATTATACCTTTTCCAAATAATTGTTCTTGACACAGACTTATAAATTGTTTATTCTTATTTTCATGAAATTAAAAGACTGATATTAGTGTACAGGAGATTATTGTATTTGCTAGTGCCTATTTCTTCTACATCCCTTTTTATCTATCTGTGATGCAATTTTTATCCCAGTAACATACTGATTCAATTATAGGACTCTTTGGTATATCTGGATATATGTTATAGCAAGTGTCTCCTTGTAATTATCACTGTCCTGTTCTTGTTTCTTACTCTTACATGTTCCTTTTGTGCATATAAACTTTAAAATCTGTTTATTTTACTATTAGCATTCTAATTAGAATTACATTAAACTTATATTAATCCTCTCATAAAGGGAATTTTATGTATTTACATTTGTTCAGATATAATTTTATATTCTACAGCAAGACTTTCTTAGTCTTCTCATACAGTCCTGGAATTTTATTAGTGGGTTTATTTCTGACTATTTTAGTTGTCAGTGTATGGTGAATAGGATATGTTTCATATTTCCATTTTTAGATACACATTTGCTTTGGTTCTGATGTACACATTTGCTCTGATGAGATTTGGGTATAATACGTTTTCTCCTTTGTGAAACCTATGAAAGGGCAGAGGCAGAAATCAAAGAATACTTTCACTTTTAAAACGAAATGTCTTAGTCCATTTCATGTTGCTAGAACAAAATACTGCAGAGAGACCAAAGAAAGTGCATTTATTTCTCACAGTTCTGGAGACTGGGAAGTCCAATCTGCAGGTGCTAGCACCTGGTGAGGGCCTTCTGGCTGTGTCATCATAAAGCAGAAGATATCCTGTAGTGAGCAGGTGTACAAGAGAGCGAGAGAATGCCCAGGAGCCTGGGCTCACTTTAGGATAAAGCCACCACTGACATAAGGGCCCTAAGCCATCCGTGAAGGCTGTGCCCTCGTGACCTACTCAACTCCTACAGCCCCATCCCCAGTCCCGTCGGGGAAAGCAAACTCCAGTGTGAGTTCTGGAGGGGATATTCAGTTGATAGCACTTCATATAGCATTGTTAAGAGCATATGTTTATTTTCCCACTTAAGGATAAGCCTCAAATTTTCGAAAAAAAGTTTATTTATTTGAGAGAAAGAGAGAGGGAGTGAGGGAGAGAGAGGGGGAAGGAGGGAGGGAGAAAGGCAGGGAGGGTGGGAAACTGCTCCCGTCTGCTGGTTTACTCCCCAGATACACAGGACGGCCTTCTGAAGCCAGGAGCTGTGATCTCAATCCAGGTCTCCGGTGTGGGTGGCAGGCACCCAGTTCTCTGAGCCATCGCTGCCATTTCCCAGGTTTTGCATTAGCAGGAGGCTACAGTCGGGAGCTGGATCTGGGATTCAAGCTTTGTTGTGATGTGAGATTACAGGTGTCTTAACCAGTAAGCCAAATGTCCACCCCTAAAGTCACAGTTTTAACTTGCCAAGGCAAACATGAAAATTTTTATAGTCTCTCTTAAAGATTTGTTTTCCTGTGTATTCACATACAAGGACACATCCTGTCTTAGTCCTTTGAAATCCTATAGCAAAACACCAAAAACTGGGTGGCAGACACTTGTTCCTCTGAGTTCTGGAGGCTGAGTCCTGCAAGATCAAGTGCAGTGGATTTGGTTTCTGATGAGGGCCACTTCTCATAGACAGTGTCTGCTCTTGTGCCCTCACACGGTGGAAGGAGACAGCTAATCCACTATGGTCTCTTCTACCAGGGCACTGCTTCCATTCTCAGGGCACTGCCTTCAAAATCTAATCTCCGTCCAAGGGGCCATCTCCTAGTACCTTTACTCTAGGGGTAGATTTCAACATGTGAACTTTAGGGGGACACAGACATTGAGACCACAGTACAGGCAGAAATACACAGAAACATACCTCTAGACAATTGTTACCATACTGATGTATGTCACCTCATTTCATTTAAAGAATTCAAAGATAGACTGCAGACAGTTTTCTTGGCCAATAATTATAGCTTCTTCTTTTTTTAAATATTTTATTTTTTATTTTAAAGGTAGAGTTACAGACAGAGAGAGTGAGAGACAGAGAGAAAGGTCTTCCATCCACTGGTGCACTCACCAAATGGCTGCAATGGCCAGAGCTGGGCCAATCCAAAGCCAGGAACCAGAAGCCAGGAGCTTCTTCCAGGTCTCCCATGTGGGTGCAGGGGCCCAAGCACTTAGGCCATTTTCTGCTGCTTTCCCAGACATAGCAGAACACTGAAATTGTGCCTTCTTATCATGATATTTAAGTGGTAGCCTAGTTTGAATTTTTTAATCATATAAAAAACGCAGTAAATAAAATTATTGAACATCTATCTCTGCATAATTTTCCTAGCATTTCTCAAGGATAATATTGAAATTCATGGTAAAAAAAGAATGCCATACCTTGGCTAAATTTATGGCATGATTCCTGTGTGTGAAAGAGTTCTAGAATTCATGTGCATCTGCCTCTTCTTTCCATCATGGTACCAAAGATGTTTATATTCCTGGCATCCTTGTATGTATATAAGCAGCCATGAGTAAATAGTGTGTGTCCCTCTTGGCCAGTAAAAATCCTTCTGAAACTCAATTTTGTTTTTCCCAGTTGCAAAGACACTAGAGGAAAAGTGTGGATAGATATGGTAAAGCCACATGATGCTTGAGCTACCATTTGGTGGACAGCTTAATCTGAAACTGAGGAAGCTTTGCAGTGAGGAGTTAAATAAGTGCCCTGGGGATGTGTGCTTGTTGTAGTGGCTGAGTTGCTGCTTCAGAAACCTGCATCTCCTACGGAGGTCCAGGTTTAAGTCCTGGCTGCTGTGCTTCTGACTCCAGCTTTTGTGTGCACCCTGGGAGGCAGCAGGGTCCCTTAGGTCCTTACCACTCACATTGAAGACCTGGATTGAGTTCCAGCCTCCTGGCTTTCACCTGGCCCAGCCCTGGCTATTCCAGTATTTGGGAAGTGAACCAGGGGATGGAAAGTCTCTCTCCATATGTCTGTCTCTCTGCCTTTCCAATACAATGAAAATAGATTTTAAAAATTAAGTAAAACACACTTTTCTTCATTTTTACAACTTGTAAGCTGACCTGCTGTGATTCACACTCAAGGAATCTTGCTGTAAAGCTACCCTGTGAATCCCTGCATTCTTCAATTTCTTCCTATGTTTTTGATTCATGTGTAGAATATCTAGAAATGGTTTTACCAAACTGTAGTCCCCCCAGTATTTCTTGGGAGTGTCCATCTCTTCACTTGAACTCTGATAATTGGTATTATTAAATACTGAAATCTGTTTCAGGCTGATGCAGTGAATTTAAAATTAACTGCCATTGGGTGTGTGAAGTTTTAGGTGAGATGGAAGACCATATATTTGCCTTTCTTCTTTTGAGAATGGCTGGTATATATAGTTTATCTATATATCTAATCTATTTAGATATTCTTATTTTGGAGTAGTTCGTGATTGAATAAGAAATAGCAATTCAGCATTATACTATCTGTCCTGCCAAAATTGTGAAAATTTTATCCAGTTTCTATTTATTTTTTTATTTCTCCTTTTTCTCACCCAAGAGAAATCAGAAAATTTTCCGTTATCTTCTGGCTTTGTTTTCATGCTTAAGAAAAGTTGCGCTGCATTGATATTACAAATAGATAACTAAATTTGTTTAGCGATTTTCTTCCCTTGATGGTCTCAGTGTTTGGTTATTTCTGTTTCACTGATTCATTTTCTTTCTGGTGCCACACTTTAAAAATTGAGATTGAATTTCTATACAGAAAGAAGGAGAGAGACCTTGTGTTTCTGGCTTGCCCTTCACATTTGCAGCTCAGGGAAAGTACACAACAGATACTACAAGCAGTCAAAGAAGTGCAGTAGTCCATGAGGTTAGAGGTTTGGGCAATTTCTTCAGTGGTAGTCATTGTTTCCCTTCGCTGAGGGTGAAAAGAGAAATTAAGATTTAACATGTAAGGGATTCAAAAAGAGTGATGAAAGTGATGCCAGTCTATTGCACTTTATACAGTTATGTATCCTAAATCATCTGCTTTTTTTTATTATAGATTCCAATTATTTGGTGAAACTCAGTTGTCCTAAGTTTCTGAACACACAGATCCTGGTTGTTTTAAGGTCTTGTAGTGCAAGCTCTACTTTCTGCCTTATGTGCAAATCTATTCCTATTATCTCATTTTCTCTTGGTCCATTCTTATGCATGAAATGGTTTTGATTGAATGGACATTTTGTTTACCCAAAAATTAAGAGCTCTAAATGAGTTTTGCCAGCAAATTTTTTTGCAGGAATTTTTTATTTTTAAATGTTTATTATTATACAGAGAACAAATTTCAAGTATTTTACAGGCACAGTTCTAAGAAGATAACTATTTCTCTTTCCCCCTTTCCCTCCCTCAATCCCTCTCCTTCCTCTTTTTTCTTTACTATTTGCAGACATAATTTCAATCCACTCTACAATCACAGGCTTAGTTCAACACTAGCCATTGTATTGAATAAGTAAAAAGTAGGAAGAACATAGAACCAGAAGAACATAATACCAGAAATTTATTTATTCTCTATAATATCCTGAAGCATATCTCCTTTTTATTTTTCTTGTAATTTTTTTTAACTTTTATTTAATGAATATAAATTTCCAAAGTACAGCTTATGGATTACAATGGCTCCCCCCCCCCATAACGTCCCTCCCATCCGCAACCCTCCCCTTTCCCTCTCCCTCCCCCCTTCCATTCACATCAAGATTCATTTTCAATTCTCTTTATCTACAGAAGATCAGTTTAGCATACATTAAGTAAAGATTTCAACAGTTTGCTCCCACACAGAAACAGAACGTGAACAATACTGTTTGAGTACTAGTTATAGCATTAAATCACAATGTACAGCACGTTAAGGACAGAGATCCTACATGAGGAGTAAGTGCACAGTGACTCCTGTTGTTGACTTAACAAATTGACACTCTTGTTTATGGCATCAGTAATCACCCTAGGCTCTTGTCATGAGTCGCCAAGGCTATGGAAGCCTTTTGAGTTCACCGACTCTGATCATATTTAGAGAAGGTCATAGTCAGAGTGGAAGTTCTCTCCTCCCTTCAGAGAAAGGTACCTCCTTCTTTGATGACCCATTCTTTCCACTGGGACCTCACTCGCGGAGATCTTTCATGTAGGTTTTTTTTTTTTTTTTTTTTTTTTGCCAGCAATTTAAAGGCAAACAATCTTAATCCACGTAGGAACTGAGATGTTTTGAGGGGGATCTTTTAATCTTTGTTAGGTCTATTTTTTTTTTTTTTTTTTTTGACAGGCAGAGTGGACAGTAAGAGAGAGAGAGAGAGACAGAGAGAAAGGTCTTCCTTTAGCCATTGGTTCACCCTCCAATGGCCGCCGCGGCCGGCGCACCGCGCTGATCCGATGGCAGGCGCCAGGTACTTATCCTGGTCTCCCATGGGGTGCAGGGCCCAAGTACTTGGGCCATCCTCCACTGCACTCCCTGGCCACAGCAGAGAGCTGGCCTGGAAGAGGGGCAACCGGGACAGAATCCGGCGCCCCGACCGGGACTAGAACCCGGTGTGCCGGCGCCGCAAGGTGGAGGATTAGCCTAGTGAGCCGCGGCGCCGGCCGTTAGGTCTATTTGTGATTTAGATGTGTTTTCCTCCCCCTCTCTGAGGGTATAAACATTCAAGGTTCCAAAGTGACACCTGACATGTTTATCCTGGTCCCTCTTCCTTGAGAAGTCATAAAGCCCCATCATTCTTTCTTAAGCACAAGGAGACAGCCCAAAGCCGTTAGATCTTTAGACTCTTTACTGCCAGTTTTCCCCCTGGCTTCACTTTGCCCTCATTGTCTGTTGTCTGCTTGTTCTGTCATTCACTCCTCCACGCTTTTGTTCTTGATAAAATGTCAGCTTTTCAAGTCCTTGCTATTATATTGGCCCCACAATTCAAATTTTATCTTGATCTCATTCTACTGCCAAATGCTCTGCTCAGCCTCCCTGCCTCTGTGGAGCTGCTTCCCTGCCTGGCTTTCCAGTCTTCCTGGTGTATACCAGCCAGGAATTGGTAAATTATTTGAGGGGAAAACCCGGAGAGTGCAGGTTGTTTAAGTGAGACTTCTCTCTGCCCATGACTTTGGTTCTGCAAGTCCTGGTTATCTTTGTAACTCTGTGAAGTCTTCAAAAGATCTTAATTGTGTGTGTACGCACGTTTTGTTCTTTACAAAAGATTTGGTGAGCTACAAGCTGTTTTTCGGTTACAAGAAATGAATCTTCTATTTAATGGCATTTGAAACAAACCAGGTCTCTGTGTTTAGAAAGAATTGTTTGGAGTACTGCTAGCTTTCTTTTTATTAAGGATTAGATTTGGAGGTCTGGTTGGTCCAAATTAAGCTAGGAACATAGAACAGGAAGAATACTTTTGAGTTCTTTTTGGCTAATTGGTTCAGTAAGGGAAGGAAAGATCTGGAGAGAGGGAAGTAAGGAAAGCCATAAGTAATTTATTCTGATTTTCCTTATCTAATGTTAAGGTAGCACTGGGAACAAGGAAGTCTTGTCCTTTCCTCATTTAAAACTTTGATGAAAAGGAAACCTTGCAAGGCCATTATCACCACGTAGTTATCTTGGAAATATGGTGTTGCCACAAAGAGAGAAATCTTGAGGCACCTGATTTATCTGCAGCACCTTGCTTTCTTATATCCTATAAAGAACTCCAACATAACCAAGGAGGTTGCCAGAGAAAAACAGAATTCATTGTAAACAGTTCTATGCAGTGGAGACTGAAAAATAGATATCTGAAGCCAGAAATATTTAGGAAGCAGAGTAGGACCTAATAGAGGATCATAGTGCCTGCAAGATCCAGGATCAGTGTCAAGGGGAGGCATTGCAAACATGGCTTGATGCAGCTGAGATGAGATTAAAAATAACAGATTCTATGAACTCCGTCTGCCAAGGACAGCAGGGTGAGCAGCAACGAGGTGGATAAGGGACAGTTTCTCAGGAACAAGAGGGTACCCGCACATCCTGAAACACCAGTCCACATCAGTAAGTCCTTCCTGAATCCCCGAACAATGTATTAAGCAGAGCCCTACCACACATATAAATAGAAGATATTTTTGGAAGAGAAGCAAAAGGAGAGACAGAAGTTTTCCTAAGAAATTAAACAATTATTATCCAAAAGAAAACTTGATTATTACTCCGTGAAACTGTTTGGATGATCAATTCAGGTCCTATTTTAAATCATAATTGACCTTGAATCACAAAACATACCCATTGACCATGGGTGAAGGGTTAAGAGAAAGACTATAAAAGCGATACATCCCCTGGATAGTTGAATGACAGGTGCACAGCATTTGTGTTTGAATGAATAAATTAAATGAATAAAACAAATATTCTTATGAAATCACACAATGCAGAAAATTTGGGCTAGGTCACAGGAAAGATTATGCAGAAACTCTTAAAGTTTGTGTGCCTTCCTGCAATCTTTCTCAAGAGCAGGTTGATTTTTCAATTTGCTCCAATTATCTCAATTGAATTTTGGACCTCTTTATCCAACCTTTAACTTTGGAGACTGGAAGTCCATATATATGTTAGATTTTAATAGGGCACAATGTCTATTGCATATAAAAACAGTAATATTCCTGGTTGGAACTAACATCTCTGTGCTCAACCTCATTAGGTTGTAGCTGGAAATGTACTATGGGATTCTTAATGTTGAAAGTAGCTCCCTCTGAGATATCTCTGGTGCATATTTAGAAATCACCATCTACTACTTAAGATGATATCCCTGTTAGATATTTTGAAATATTACCTTATTCCCTATTCGTAAATAAACTCATTTATCTGGTGGAGGCAAACACTGAAATAATGAAAATGGAAAGCTCCTCCAATTCCCAGGGAAATGCTTATAATAATGTTCCTAATTGTCAGCAAAAGATGCAATGCTTTTGTATTATGAATCTGCCTTGTGCCTGGTGCGAGTAGACCGCTGTAATAACTGACTCCACCGGCCCAGAAAGCCACAGCAGCGACACAGTACAGGGCCAGGCAGAAACAAAGTAGGTCAGAGCTGCTTTTGAAGACCTGCGCATTCTGCAGCATGCCTAACCATATCTCTCAACTATTTCTGCAACTCTGTAGGAGAAAATCTCCTGCTGGGACTTAGTGGATTGCTTAACAAATGCAATTTAGATTTGTTTTCCTTAGAACTTTCTTGGAAGTTTTTTCCCCTTTTTTCTCCAAAGCACAATATATATTTTAAGATATCAGGTAATGAGATCTCTGTATTAATCATTTAGAGCTTGGGGAGTTTGATATTTTTCTTTGGGTCTTACAAAATTGACAACTAAGGCAGAGGGCATGGAAAAAAGGAAGCGTTTGCAAAACCCCTGCCAACACAATTCAGTTAAGTCTATTAGGATGCTGTAGTCACAGAGCCTAAGAAAAATGTCATTAAAGCAAATGGGCCAGAATAAAAAATGATGCTTATAGAAAATCAGTGCTGTAAATTTTATCAGGTGACCAATTACTGTGAGAGAAAAATACAAATATTAAATCATAACAGTACAACTATGCCAACAGCTGTACAATGTCTTTCAATATGCAGTTGACAAAAGGAGGACTAATGTTGATTGGGCAGAAATTTCAACACAGTAATATGAGAACACAGGTCAGTTACCTTTTGTTGTATAGCTCAGGGGTCAGCATCTTCTCATTCTTGTGAGGTTCAGTTCCCATGATTTTTTTTTTTTCTATGATTGGCTTGGTAAATTAAGTGCTTGGTTAGGTTGTGCAATGAAGAATCCTTTTCTTTCTTTTTTCTTCCTCCTTTACTGCTTTCTTTCCTTCTCTCCCCTCCTTCTCTCTTTGCTTTTCTGTAATATGTAAATATATAAATACTAAAAAAAAAGACAGAGTGATATCAAAGAAAATGGTGAATTAGGAATCTCCAATAATTAGTCTTGCCACCAAAACAGCTGTTGGCCTAGCAGCAAACTTTGAAATCAGCTATTCCAAGAATTCTGGAGTCTAGTCTGACACTTGCAGTATCCAGGGGAGATTTTGATGAAGAAAAAGGCTGGAAAACTTTGGTGAATTTCGATATTTTATGTAGGGATAAAATTCTGCGTCCCTTAACCTGAGAGCAGGTACTTAGGAAGATGGTGGCCTCCATATCCAGTGTTACTTGCTGGTGCCAGAGAGAATAATAGGGATGTTGCCCTCCTAAACTCAAGGCTGTGTGTTTTGATCTTCCTGGAAGATTACAGAGGGGTTGGAATAGGAGCCAGCCTCTGCCTCTGCTCTGCTGGTCACAGTCTGCTGTGCTCTGTGGATTATGGGGATTGTATACCTATTGCAGTTCTCATAAAGCAGTGGTGGATTTTAAGAGTGGTAGCAGAAGCTTGTAGAACATGAGGCATTTTTATTTACTTTTTGACAGAACCATGTCCTTTGCAGTTGTTTGGAGCTCCCAGCTACTGGGAAGAGTGTTTGGTGTTGATGTTTATCATACTTCAGCCACTTCCAGCATCTCTGCAAAGCAAGAGACATGAGGAGCCTAAGAAGTCTTTTTGCTCGTAGGGACCTAAATATGATTTTCTTCTAAAATGTCTATTATTTCCATTTTAATTCTGTATGACTTAAGTAAATTATTTTTTCCTTTTATTGATCATCTTCCCTACAACCAATATATGTGAAAAGACCATTTCTCTTGTAGTGTTCCAAGTATATCTTTATGTTCTCATGAAACTGGGCCAGTTAAGCAGAACATGATAAGGGTGAGTGCCTTATTCTGGCAAGCATTGGCCATGGGTCTGAGTCCTTGACTTTTCAGTAAAGGACCCTTAGACAAAGCACTGAGGACTTTGTCTTTACAAAAATTGTCTTTTCTCAGTCTGTCAGCCTCTCTCTCTCTTTCTTCTGCTTCTCAAATATTATGTTTTTTGAATTCTTCTTATAGGAAACTCCAAGTAATTTATTTTCTGTTTTAGAATGCTCAAGAATTACACAAATGCAGATCTCTTGGCTGAAATTTGAGAGATTTTTGGATTAACTTGGCCACAGTGAGACTTAAAAATCTTTTTAATCATCCACCATTGGTGGTCCTGGTGGCAGTAGGTTGGGGTCACACTGAGAAGTGCTGTCTTAACCTTTTCAGTGATAAAATCCTATTTTCTGATTGGTGACTGATTCTCACTGGAGCAATATAAGCTGTAACCATTGGAGAATTTACAACTTGGGGCTTTGGAGGCTTTGAAACTTCAAATTCCTTAAAACCATGAAGGGGATGCCTTGAAAGACTTTTGACCCTAGTGTGAGATGAGGAGAGAGTGCTGACAGAATTTTACAAAAGCTCATGAATCAGCACTAAGCAGATAGTAAATATGAATTTCCTTCCTTCATGCTCAGATACAATGAGTCTTTATTTGTAAACACATTCATTTCAGACCATCAAATAAGTGTGTTTCAAACTCCCTACCTTGATCAATTCAGAGAAGAAATATGTTCTTTTGTTGGGTGGTTGACATCTCATTGTATTCCTCTGCAAAGTGTTTTTTTTAACCTGACATGGGATGCTTGTTGAGGATGGGAACAGAACTAGAAAGGGGGAAAAGGAAGAGGGGGAGAGAGGAACAGAGAAGAGAAGAGAAGAGAAGAGAAGAGAAGAGAAGAGAAGAGAAGAGAAGAGAAGAGAAGAGGGGAGGGGAGGGGAGGGGAGGGGAGGGGAGGGGAGAGAGAAGCAAAGCAGAAGGTGGTGGGACTGAGAGGGGATTGAAAACAATTTAATGATGGGAAAGAGGTTTCTTTTTGTAACCATATACAGTTGACTAAAATGTATTTTCAACCTGTATTTGAGGTATTATATTGATTACTTTCCTGAAACTGGCATGCATCACAACGCTGACAAATTCTCTTTATGGCCTATCTATATCTATGATCCAAGTATTTATTTATTTACATAAGGTGAATAATAGATTTAGGAGCATCACAATAGTTTGCACTCTACCCTCCTTCCTGCCCACACTGCCACCCTCCCTCCTCCTTCCTTTCTTATTATTTCTTCTAATTTTTACAATGACACAATTTCAGTTTATTTTATAATCATAACAGTAACCCTCCACTAAGTAAAGAATTCAATATCTAGTAAGAAGAAAAAAACACTATTCTTCAGTAGTAGACCAGGACTATAAATAATAATCAATTCTCAAAATGCCAATTTTACTCATATATATTTCATTGTTTTGTATGTTATTAGAACAGGGAAACATAGTATTTTTAAACATAGTATTTTTAAAAAAGATTTATTTTATTTATTTGAAAGACAGAGTTACAGAAGAGGTAGAGACAGAGAGAGAGGTCTTCCATCTGCTGGTTCACTCCCCAGATGGCTGCAATGGCCGGAGCTGTGCTGATCTGAAGCCAGGAGCCAGGAGCTTCTTCTGGGTCTCCCACGTGGGTGCAGGGGCCCAAAGACTTGGGCCATCTTCTACTGCTTTCCCAGGCCATAGCAGAGTGCTGGATCAGAAGAGGAGCAGCAGGACTAGAACTGGCGCCCATATAGGATGGCGGCATGCTCCAGGCCAGGGCTCTAACCTGCTGTGCCACAGCGCCGGCACCCATGTTTTGTTTTTGTTTTTGTTTTTTAGTTTATATGCTGCTAACGCTAGCTCAGTATTTGTATTTTTGAAAGTGGTTTATTTCACTAAGTATAATGGTTTCCAGTAGTGTTTGTTTTGTGAAAAAGACAGGATTTCATTTTTTTATGGCTGAGTGGTATTCCATTTTCTTTATCTGGAAATCAGTTAATGGCTATCTGGGTTGATTCCGTATCTTAGCTATTGGGAATTGGGCTGCAATAAACATGGGGTGCAGATAACTTTCATTTACTTATTTCATTTAGTTTAGGTAAATTCCAAGGAGTGGGATGGTTGGTCACATGGTAGATCTGTTTTTGGATTTCTAAGGAATCTGCATGCTGTCTTCCAAAATGACTGCACCGTTTGCATTCCCTCCAACAGTGGAATAGAGTACTTTCTTCACCACATACACACTGGCATTTATTGTTTTTAAATGTATGTATGAGAGCCAATTTGATGTAAGGTGAAACATCATTGTAGTTCTTATTTTTATATTTGGATGTCTAGTGATACTGAACATATTTTCATTTGTCTGTTGGCCATCTGAATTTCATATTTTGAAAAATGTCTATTCAAGTCTTTTGCCTGTTTCTTAACTGGATTGTTTGTTTTGTTGTTGCTGAGTTTCTTGAGTTCTTTTTAGATTCTGGATATTAATCCCTATCAGTTGCATAGTTTGCAAATATTTTCCCCTCTTCTGTCTGTTGACACTTCACTTTGGTGAGACTTTCCTTTGCAGTGCAGAAGCTTCTTAGCTTGGTGTAATCCTGTTTGTCTATTTTTGCTTTGATTATGAGTGCTTCTGAGGTGTTTTTGAAGAAGTCTTTGCTTATGCCAATGTCTTACAGAGTTTCCTCAATGTTCTCCTCTAGTAATTTGATGTTAACAGGTTATAGATTCAGAGCAATGATCCAATTTGAGTTGATTTTTATATAAGGTAAGAGAGAGAGAGAGAGAGAGAGAGAGAGAGAATGAGAAGGAGAGGACTTCCATCCGCTGGTTCACTCCCCAAATGACTGCAATGACTAGAACTGAGCTGATCTGAAGCCAGGAGCCAGGAGTTTTTTCTAGGTCTCCCACATGGGTGCAGGGGCCCTAGGACTTTGGCTACCTTCTACTGATTTCCCAGGCCATAGCAGAGCTGGATCAGAAGAAGAGCTGCCAGGACTTAACTGGTGCCCAGATGGAATGCTCACACTGTAGGCTGCAGCTTCAATCACTAGACCACAGGTCCATCCCTGCAGTTGGGACTTGAACTGGTGCCCTTTTGGGATATCAGTGCCACAGGTGGAGGTTTTACCCACTATGCCATATTACCAATACCTAGTTTGTACCTTTACTTGGAGAATTAAGCAATTTGCATTCAAGGTTACTATTGATACATAATGACTTGGCCCTGCCATTTTCCCATGAATATTCATATTGTTTGCTTATTATTTGTTTTGTACTTTTACTAGGAGATTTTCTGCCTTTACATTCATTCATTGTGATTACTATCATTCTGTTTCTGTGTGTAGCACATCCTTAAGCATCTTTTGTAAGGCCGAACATGTGGTGACAAATTCAATTTCTGTTTGCTATGGAAGGGGTTTATTTCATATTCATTCATAAATGAAAGCTTTGTAGGATACAGTATTCTGGGATGACAGTTTTTTTTTCTAAAAACTTGGACTTTGTCTCTGCATTCTTTCCTAGCCTGTAGAGTTTCTGATGAGAAGTCAGCTGTGAGATTAGTTGGAGATCTTCTAAAAGTAATCTGGTGTTTCTATTACACACATTTAATCTTTTCTTTATGTTATACTGTTGAAATTTGACTATGGTGTGTCACATTGAAGATCTTTTCTTGTCATGTCTATTAGGAGATCTTTGGGCTTCCTGTACTTGGATGTCTCTTTCTTTCTCCAAATTAGGACATTTTCTGTAATCATTTTTCTGAATAGGCCTTATAATCCTTTCCCTCTTTCCACATATTCACAAACTTCCAAGACCCATATGTTCTGTCTTAGTGTTCCATAAATCCAATAAATCTCCAAAACTGCTTTTAATTTTTCTAATTTCCTCCCCTTCCTCCTCCTCCTTCTTCTTCTTGTCTGACCGGGATATTTTAAAAAATTTGTCTTCCAGCTCAGATATTCTTCATTCTGCCTCACAAAGTTTATTGTTAAGGTTTTCTACTGTATTTTTATTTGATATACTAAGTCTTTCATTTCTAATATTTCAGTTTGATTTCTCTTCAAAATCTATCTTATGGGAAAAATTTTCCTCCATGTCATTATAGATTTCTTTGGCTCATGACTTTAATTCTTGTTGTTTCTGAGTAATCCTATGATCATTCATTTGAATTCCTTTTCAGGCAATGAAGTGAAGATCTTCATCTTCACCTTGTAATATTGAGAACTTGTTGTGTTTCTTTGGGGGAGTCATGTTGTCTTCCTTGTTCTTGCTTCTTGTAGATCTGCATTTATTTTTTGGCATTTGTGAAGATACTTGTTGATTTTCTCCACTGATGTGTTTGCTCTTTGAGATATGCCTTTGTGGAGTGTCTTTTCCTTCAGTGAATACCCAGAGGCATGTGCTGGGTGGGGCCAAGGAGCTCTGGTCAGTGCTCAAGGGAGGGCAGTGATCCAGGGTGACACCCACGTAGAGCACAGTGGATCATCTCTATTGTCAGCATGAGGGAGGGTATGATGAAGCCTGTTGGCATAACACACCCTCACCTTCTCTCTTCTAAGTGGTCAATGCCTCTTGTTAGCCCACAGTGGCGATGCATGATCCACACAAAGGAACTGTGCAGATCTTAGTGTGAGCACAGTACCCTCTGCCACTACCCACCTCAGTCATTCAGGGAGCTCTGAGCCAGACACAGTGATTTCCTAGAGACCCAACTATACCCCATGCCCTATCATACAGTCATAAAATTCTCCCAGTCAGCGCACCAGGCTCTCATAGTCACAGGATGGAAAGAATCCCTCTCAGTGCTGTGAGCCTGTCCCATCCATGGAGAGAGCAGACAGATTCCCAGAACCAGCTGTCTGTATGTGCTCTGCCTTGCCAGTTTGAGCCCCAGAGCCTGTGATAGGCTGAGAGAATGGGTGCATCTCGCAATCCTAAGTGTGTTCCTGGCCCTTGTAAACTGTCCCAGCCAAACTCAATGTCAGTGGGAAATGCAGATCTTTCCCCCTGGTAAAACCCCGTGGTCACATGTGCAAGAGCTGCCACAGCCCCTACTGGTGTCAAGATGGTGCCTTCTCCCTGTCAGTTGCTGGGTGTCCTTGTGGAAGTATGGGGAGAAAGAAATGTGCTTTTCCTTTGCTGAATTAGGTAGGTACCCTTCTCTCCACCAGGGCTCCAAGCCAGGCTCAAAGACACTGTGATCCCCAGGTTAGCCTTCAAGCAATGTCACCAGTGGCCCAGGCTGCCATAGTCTGTCCTCAGCTCTGTCTCAGAGGCTGGAGTCCCCTCCAGCCCCTGGCAGCAGGAGCCATGTGTGGTGTCCCCGCTCACTGCTCACATCTGCACTTTCTGCCCTGCTCCATGGCATCACTCTTATTTCTGTAGAATTTCCACTGCAAACTTCTTTCCAACTTCCCTCTTGGGAATACACTTCCTCTGCTTTTCTTCTGCTATTTCCCACTGGTCAAAATCAGCAAGTCTTTTCCCTATTCAGTCATCTTGGAATCCTCCAGTCCAGGAATATTTATGATCCAAATACTAGCCACCAAACAAGGCAATATTTTTGATTGCTGTATCAATGAAGGTTTTAATACGAGGGAAACATACTCTACCTGAACTGAAAGTAAGAGTAGTAGTTTCTCAGGAAGAAATAAAAGTAGGAGAATGGATTTTTAGAATAAACTCTGATGAACAGTCTTATTTGCCTCTCGTAATTTAGTAAGGGTTTACATGTTAAATGTGAAAGAGTAACCACCTTGGGTAATTTTTTACTTTATGAAGATAATTTTATACATGTAAGGCCATCACTTAGGTTAAAATTTTATTTATAAGACATTCTGTGTCATTCTTATACAGTTTTTCCATGCAGTTGATTCTATGAAGAACATTCGAATTTTCAAGTTGGCTTTACCCATCCTGTACCTGGTCCAAATACCAAATACTCAACCATCAAATGCTTTAAAGCTACCTGCAACCTGCACAGTGTCAGTATGATGTTAGGACAGTCAACCTGAACAAAGGAGTGGAGTCACAAGGCAAATGTGAATAACAAGAGACACATGTGTCTTGATGCAAGTATTCATTAATACAACTTTTTTTTGAAAAATGGAAGAGAGAACTCCTGCTTTTATAATGCAAATTACTAAGAGCAAATCTGTCTCTGAGTGTCATAGCTGTGGGGCATCCTAAGAAGATTGAGTGAAAACGCATTCAGAACAAGCATTGTAAGAGATATGTGTTACCTGAAATGCTTTCCAGTGTGTTCAGTGTAATTTATACTATCATCTCTATTGCATATTTTGCATATTATGTTATTTCTGAAACTGTACATTTATTTTATTTAAACAAAGATATTGCAGGTTGACTATAAGTAAGATGGAGTGTTTACCAAGGAGTAAAATTACTGAATCAGGTCAGAAGCTTGGGATAGCTATCTGATAAATGTGAGAAGTACATAGTAGCAGGGGTATTGGGGAAGAATATTAGAATTCAAGGTACCACTTTGGTTTCCAACTGCTATTCATAGACTTGATGGGAGCTGCAGATATGCATGGCAGAGCAGGATAACTAAAGGTTGTCTGGCAGACTGCAAAGGATTCCCCAGGCTAAATGGAAAGTATTAATGAGATTGCAGACAGGGAGCAATCTCCTCAAATTGCTTATGAACTCTTGGGCTCACAGGCTCGGGTCTGAATCTCACAAGCACATCCAAGATGTTGGATACTGAAATAACACACAGGCCAGGGCTTTAACCCGCTGTGCCACAGCACTGGCCCCAAAAGTTTTCTTTTTTAAAAGATTTATTTATTTATTTGAAAGCACTGTGTAGGGGATGGGGAGGAAAGGAGGGAGGGAGAGAGATCTATCTTCCATCTGCAGGTCTACTCCCCAAATGGCTATAATGTCTAGGGCTGAGCCAGGCCAAAGCCAGGAGCCAGGGGTTTCATTCATATCTCCCTCATGAGTGGCAGGGATCCAAACACTTGGACCATCTTCTGCTTTTCCCAGGCACATTAGTAAGGAGCTGAATCAGAAGTGGAGCAGCTGGATATGAACCAGAGGACATATGGGATGCCAGCACTGCAGGCAGTGGCTTTAATTGCTGTGCCACAATGCAGGCTCCAGACGAAAACTTTAAACAACTTTTATAACAAGTTCAAAAACTCTTGAAAGGAATGGAAAGAAAGCAAATTTTCATAAAGAGATAGAAAATGAAGAAAAATGAAATGGAAGTTTTAGAAATTCAAAATATAAATTTTAAATGAGTGAATTGATGAATTATGAACTCTGGAGCAAAATGGAGATGAGAGAAGACAGAATTATTGAAGCTGAAAGTAGAACAATAGCAATTACTCTTTCTAAACAATAAAAAGAGAAATAATTTTAAATTATGGATGGACCCTCAGATACCTGTTTGACAAAATGTTTGGGGTGTGAGAGACCTATAAGAGAAAGAGAGTGGTGCTGAAAAAAATATTCAAGAAATATGGGTTGGGGCCTGCACTGTGGTGCAGCGGGATTAGATGCTGCCTGTGACACCAGAATCCCATATGAGCACTGGTTCGAGTCCTGACTGCTCTGCTTCTAATCTAATGCTCTGATAATGCACCTGGGAAAGCAAGAGAAGTTGGCCCAAGTACTTGGACCTCTGCTACCTGTATAGAGCATATTAAAATACTAAAAAAAAAAAAAAAAAAACAGGTATTATGTTATTTTAAGACATGTAGTTAGTTTGACATAAGTGAAGCCATTTGGACAAGCTGATAAATTTCAGCAAAGTATTGTGACTTGTAATGAATCAGTTCTTGGAAAATGGTTAACTTGCATGGGCCCACTCCACTTGGCATCTCAGGAAAGAACAAAGGAGTTGTGCAGCGCACTCTCTGGTAGTCTGGAAGGGTGCCTGGTGGGAAATTCCAATACCAGGAGCCTGTTTTGGCTGAGACAAGCATTTCTGTGCCTATTCCATCATCTTTTTGTGGAGGGCCCTGCTCATGTTGCTCTCCTAGTGTTAGAAGCTACTCCTGTGAGAGGACTGAATACCAGAGCTCCTGGACAAGAGTACTGTCAGACACCAAGCCGTGATGACTACCAAGCTCTGCCTCCAGGGGCTGTCATACTACTGTAATTATCACAGGTCATTATGCACCCTGACCAGCTGGAGTTTGGATTAGTTTGTTAACCTTAAATCAGTGTACTTAAGACTGAGGCTAAGATTCCTCCTCTGTAACACTTTTTCCCTAAATTATTACTTGACAGTATTACTTAGATTGTGTGATGTAGTATGTGAATATTGCTGTGAATGAAAGCATAGCATATCATATTGTGTGTTGGAGAATTGTGTTGCAAGGCCAGCCCCTCCTCTTGGAGCTCTAAAGAATGTATGCTTATATTTGGTGATATACGACTACCAGCCTTAGGTGAGCCTGGGGATGATGCCCTTTGTGGAGACAGCAGCCTGGCCATCTTTAGAATGCTTTGCAGGGTTTTTTTTTTATTCCTACTGTCCTATAGGAAGAGACTACACAGCACTGGCAACACCACCCATGTGGGAGACCCAGATGGAGTTCCAGGCTTCTGGCTTCAGCCTGGCCAGCCCCAGGTCTTGTGACCACTTCGGGGAGTGAACCAGGGGATGGAAGAATCTTTTCTGTTTCTCTGGAGCTCCCTCTCCATAGAAAACAGATCTTAGAAAAGAAAATATTCCAAATTTGAAAAAAAAACACAGAAAAAAATTCAGTGAAACTCAATGGTTGGAGGGGAGAAGGAAAGAAATCCTTAAATTGGTAAAAACTAAAGAAAAAGAGGGAATGGGATTTTGGCCCACTGCTTGAAACGTGTGTTCTATATCAAGAAAGCCTGGTTTCAAGTCCCAGCTCCACTTCTCAGTCCAGCTCTCTCTTGCTGCACATCCTAGGAGGCAACAGGTGATGGCTCAAGTCCCTGGGTCCTTTCTACTCACACGTGGCGCTCAGATTTTCTGTGCTCCTGGCTGCAGCTTGATGCAGTCCTGGTCATTGTAGCACTTGGAATGTGAACCAGGAGATTGAAGACCTCTGCTTGTCTCTCTGCCTTTCAAAGAAGGAAAAATAAATATATATTTTCAATTAAAGAAAAAAATAAAGTCTATAAAGCTACAGCATTGCTTACAGTAATGAAATGATTTGAGCAACTTCAGTTTTCACATCAACCTTGGAGATGAGAGAGACGTGATATAAATGGTAGGAGATAATGTCTCTGCAGTCCACTGAAAGTGAGAAAATATACATTTTAAGCAGACAGTGAAAAATTAAAGATGATATTCATAGAATAACCATTAAAATACAAAAATATATAATTAAAAACAATAGATAGGTATACTTCTGAAACTATTCAAATAACATTAAAGAAGGCACCAAATATGAAATAGATACAAAATCCTCAACAAAATATCCAAGAATTAAAGCTAGAAATGTAGACAAATGATAATTCATTGTGAACAACAGGCACTTATAGAAGGAAGTCAAAATATAGTGAAATTCAGTGAAAATTTGAAAAGGTGATGGGGTGGTTTTACATATTTTTTTGTAGTAGTTACACAACTGTTTGCCAAACCTCTATTCTAAAGAGGGCAAATTTTATTAGATGTGAATCATGCATGAATAAATTGGCCCACAAAATGAGGAAACTTACTGCAATGTAGCAACGCTAGCTACATAGGTATTATTTTTCACTGGACTGGGGGAAGCAGGAGATGGTCTGATATCACACACCCCAAAATGTTGGCTTTTGGTCAGGTGTTTGCTCTAGTAATTAAGATACATTTTGAAATACCTGCATCTCACATCAAAATGAGTGGGTTCAAGTCCAGCCTTGGGTTCCAATACTGGCTTCCTGCTAATGTGCACCCTGGGAGGCAGAAAGTGGTGGCTCCAGTACTTGGGTTCCTGCCCCCCAAGTGAGCAATCCAAGTTCCCATGGAGTGGAGCTTGAGTTCCAGGTTCCTGGCTTCAGCCTGGCTGAACTCCAGCTGTTGTGGATAATTGAGGAGTGAGCAAAAAAAAATTTGCTACACACAAAGTGCCTTACTTTACAAAGAATTGAAACACATAGTTTAATATTATATTTATTTTAGCTTTAGTTCTCCTTGTCACCAGTTTTCCATCTAAAGCAACTGACACATAAAGAGATTCAAAGGTAACACAATGAAGTTTTCTTTTTTTTTTTTTTTTTTTTTTTTTTTTGCCAAAATACACTGGCTGGATGTGCTGAAGATGGAACAAAGAAATCTCTGAGGGCAGAAGGCTGCTAAATTTCTGACATAAACAACAGGCTTTCTTTGTATTTTACTCAGTATAGAATTTATTTCAGAGGCCTTTTTCAAAAATAACTAGGAGTAAGTCAGGTAATAGTCTCATAAATTAAAAGTTTAAATAATTTTCCCAATTACTATTTTAAATGAAAATGACACAATATTAGTTAAAAAGGTAATGATTAAAAATTCAACTTTTTATTATTAATTGCATATTGAATTGCCCATTGCAATCTAAAAATGCCTACTTCAGGGCTGCATGATATAAAATCAGGAGACAGTTTTACATTTGTGCAAAGGATACTAAATACACAAAGAAGGATATTGTCTCAAAAAAAGGAGAAGACTTGAGTGCTATCATAAAGTTATTTGGTCTAATTTGAGGTTCCTCTGTTGTCAATGGGTGAAAACTTGGTTGTATTTAGAAGTTGAAGCATGGGGCCAGTGCTGTGGCAGAGTAGGCAGAACTGCCACCTATGGTGCAGGCGTCCCATATGGGCACTGAGTCCAGTCCCAGCTGTTCCAATTCCAATCCAGCTCCCTGTTTTTGTGCTTGGGAAAGCAGTGGAAGATGACCTGAATATTTGGGCTACTGCACCCATGTGGGGGACCCAGAAGAAGCTCCTGGCTCCTGGATTCAGCCTAGCCCAGTCCAGGCCATTGTGGCCATTTGGAGAGTAAACTAGTGGATGGAAGACCTCTCTCTCTCTCTCTCCTCTCTCTCTCTCTGTAATTCTTTCAAACAAATAAAATAAATCTTTTAAAAAATACCCTTTTTTAAAAAAGTTATCACAAAGAATATACCCAAATCCAATCTTTGCAGGATGCATTCAGGCAATATTTTCCTGATGTCCCTCCTGAAAATGCCATCCAAAAGGTTACAAGGAAGAGTAGGCTTTTCTTAGGAATGTTGAGTCATTGCCAAATTTTGAGAGGAATTTTCAGATTCAAATTTGAAATAGCTGTCAGAAAGTATATATGGAATGTCACTTTGGAGATTTGGGTGGCAAAATATCTCTCTGTCACAAGAAAAGAGGATTGGACTGTCATCTATTTGCATCTGCATACATTTGCAAAGATGTAGTTTTTCTTGTATTTCTTACTCCGAAAGCAAATTCATACCATGGGCTCAATGATTGTCATCAGCACCATTGCCAAATATTTCTGGATCTCTGCTCCTGGCACTTGACAGGATTGCTTTCCCTGACTTCCTTCTGGCGGATGGGGCTTGTAAGTAGTTCTGGCTAAAGAGTTGACAGTGGAAAGGAAGCATGATGTTTAATTCCAAGTTGGTGAGGCACTCCAGAACTCTTTCCAATTGCCTCAGCTACCAGTTCTGTTAGTTTCCTAGGGTTGCCATAACAAATTACCACACACAGAGTGGCTTAAAAAATGGCAATTAGTTTGCTCACAGCCAAGGAGATGAGAAGTACAAAGGGGTCTGAATGGCTGATTTCTTTCTGATGAGTCTGAGGGAAAAGCCATCTCATACCTGTTTCCCAGTTTCTGGTGGTTTTTAGTGATACCTGGCATTTTTTTTTACCTCACAGATGCATTGCTCCAATCTTTCCCTCCCTCATCACAACACTTTCTCTGTATCTCTGTATCTTTTCCTCTTATTAGGACACCAATCACTGGGTAGAAGCTAATTTCATCTACCAGAGAACTCACATTCAAATATGTCATATTCCAAGGCTGTAAGTGGACTTGAAATTTTGGCAGTCACTATTTGACACACTGTATTAGTCAGGATCTAGTCCTTTGAGGCTCCATCAACCTGTGATCCAGAGTGAAGATGGAGTGGAACTGAACTTCAGCCAAGTTGTATCATAAATGAGAAAGAAAGCTGTGCCCCTACAGCTTCTGTTTATGGGACTGATCTTAACAAGGTGTTTCTCAGCCGTGGCATTGTTTGTGTATACAAAGGCTGTTGATTTTTGTGTGTTGATTTTATATCCTGTAATTTTTCCAAACCCTCTTATGAGTTTCAATAATCTTGTAGTGGAGTCTTTTGGTTCTCCTATGTATAGGATCATATCATCTGCAAACTGGGATAATTTGACTTCCTCTTTTCCCATTTGTATCCCTGTTTGCAGATGACATGAGTCTTTATGTAAAAGAACAACAACAAAAAACTCCATTAATAGACTATTGGAACTCATTAGCAAGTTTGGTAAAGTTGCAGTATATAAAATCCACACACAAAAAATCAATAGCCTTTATACACAAAATGTCATGGCTGAGAAAGAACTTGTAAGATCAGTACCATTCACAATAGTTAAAAAAAATTAGATACCTTGAGATAAATTTAACCAAACATGTGAAAGATCTTTACAATGAAAATTATAAAATATCAAGGAAATAAAAAGAAGAAGGCCATTGGCTCAATAGGCTAATCCTCCACCTGCGGTGCCGGCACACCGGGTTCTAGTCCCGGGCGGGGAGCCGGATTCTGTCCTGGTTGCTCCTCTTCCAGTCCAGCTCTCTGCTGTGGCCCAGGGGTGCAGTAGAGGATGGCCCAAGTGCTTTGGCCCTGCACCCGCATGGGAGACTAGGAGAAGCACCTGGCTCCTGGCTTCCGATCAGTATGATGCGCCGGCCGCAGCGCGCTGGCCGCAGTGGCCATTGGAGGGTGAGCCAGAGGTAAAAGGAAGACCTTTTTCTGTGTGTCTCTCTCTCTCACTGTCCACTCTGCATGTCAAAAAAAAAAAAAGATACAAAAAAAAAAATCCCACAAAATATGAAAAGATCTTCCATGTTCATGGATTAGAACATTTAGTATAATCACAATGTCCATATTGACTGAATCAATTTACAGATTCATTGTGATCCCAATCAAAATGCCAATGACATTCTTCTCAGATCTAGAAAAAAAACTATCCTAAAATTCATATGGAAACAAAAGGGATTCTGAGTAGCTAAAGCAGTCTTAACCAACAAAAACAAAACCAGAGGCACAACAATACCAGATTTCAAGACATACTACAGGGTAGTTCTAACAAAACCATCTGGTACTGACACAAAATAGACTTATTGACCAATGAAACAGAATAGAAAATGATCATGGAGCTACAACCAACTAATATTTGATAAATGAGCTGAAATCAATCTCTGGAGAACAGACAGTCTCTGTAACAAATAGTATTGGGAAAATTGAATCTCCATGTGCAGAAGTATGAAACAAGACCACTACCATACACCTTATACAAAAATCAACTCACAATAAGTTAAGGATCTAAATCTGACCTCATACCATCAAATTGCTAGAGGAAAACAATGGGAAATTTTGCAAGACATTGGCATAGGTAATGAATTCTTGCAAAGACCCCAGAAGCATGGGCAATAAAGACAAAAGTAGATAAATGGGATTATACCAAGCTAGGAAGCTTCTGCACTGCAATGGAAGCACTCAACTCAGTAAGGAAGCAACCAAAAGAAAGGGAGAAATATTTTCAAATTATACATCTGATAAAGGCTTAATATACAGGATCTATAAAGAGCATAAAAACTCAACAACAACAAAACAAACAATCCAGTTAAGAAATGGGTAAATGGGCCGGCACCGTGGCTCAATAGGCTAATATTCCCCCTGTGGTGCCGGCACCCCAGGTTCTAGTCCCAGTCGGGGTGCCGGATTCTGTCCTGGTTGCTCCTTTTCCAGGCCAGCTCTCTGTTATGGCCCAGGAGTGCAGTGGAGGATGGCCCAAGTCCTTGGGCCCTGCACCCGCATGGAGAACAGGAGAAGCACCTGGCTCCTGGCTTCGGATCAGCGCGATGAGCTGGCCTCAGTGTGCCAGCCGTGGTGGCCATTGGAGGGTGAACCAACGGCAAAAGGAAGACCTTTCTCTCTTTCTCTCTCTCTCTCACTGTCCACTCTGCCTGTAAAAAAAAAGAAATGGGTAAATGACATGAACAGGTATTTTTTTTTTTTTTGACAGGCAGAGTGGACAGTGAGAGAGAGAGACAGAGAGAAAGGTCTTCCTTTGCCGTTGGTTCACCCTCCAATGGCCGCCACGGCTGGCGCGCTGCGGCCGGCACACCACGCTGATCCGAAGGCAGGAGCCAGGTGCTTCTCCTGTTCTCCATGCGGGTGCAGGGCCCAAGGACTTGGGCCATCCTCCACTGCCTTCCTGGGCCACAGCAGAGAGCTGGCCTGGAAGAGGGGCAACCGGGATAGAATCAATCCTGCACCCCAACCGGGACTAGAACCCGGTGTGCCGGTGCCGCTAGGTGGAGGATTAGCCTATTGAGCCGTGGCACCGGCCCAATGAACAGGTATTTTTTAAAGAATGAAAATCAAATGGCCAACAGACACATGAAAAAAAGCTGAGGATAACTAGCTATCAGGGAATTGCATGTAGACACAATAATGAGGTTTCATGACAACTGAGTTAGAATGGCTATCATCCAAAAATCAAAAAATAACAAAAAAATAACAATAGCTGGTGAGGATGTCAGGAAAAAGTTACCCTAATACACTGTTGGTTGTAATGTAAACTAGTATAGCCATTGTGGAAGCAATATGGAGATTCATCAGTAATCTGAAAATATATCTATCATATGATCCAGATTTCCCACTTCTGAGATTTTACCCAAGGGAAATCAAATCAGCATATTAAAGAGTTGTTTTTACCCCCATGATTATTGCAGCTGTGGAATCAAACAATTGCTAAGCTCTGGAATCAACCCAGATATCCATAATCTGATGACTGGAGTAAGACAATGTGGTATATATACACCTTGGACTGCTATTCAGCCATAAAAAAGAATGAAATCCTGTCTTTTGCAACAAAATAGATGAAACTGGAACTGATCATTCTTAGTGAAATAAACCAGTCCCCAAAAGATATATGTTATATATTTTCTCTGATATGTGGTAGTTAATATAGAAAGCAAAAAAAAAAAAAATGTACAGGAACAAAATGGTCATCTTCTGATTTGATTTTGAATTTTACTTTTGTTTATACTCCTGTGGAACTATGGTTTGTCTACTTTTTACTTGTTGAATTTTATGGTTAGTGGTGCATTAAACCTGTGAGGAGCTGACTGAAATTATGTTTTTTGTAAAAGTGAAAGAAAAGAAAGGAAAGAAGGAGGGGGATTGAAGAATGAAAAAAGGCAAAGAGGGAGGTATGGTTATCTTAGAATTGTACCTATGAAATACATATATATATATATACATGCCTATATATATACATATATATACCTATGAAATACATATAAATGTAACTGATGTATTTTATATTAAAATTATGTTTCATATAATATACACTAATTATATTTTATATAGTATATAACATTTATATATTTTGTGCTATACAACTATGTATGCATTACATTTTATCTCATATATTAATTATTATTAAAATAATGTTTTAATAACAATTTTAGAGCGTCAAAAAGTATTGATTGATTTTACCAAATTGAAAACAACTACTTCATACAAGAGTTTGAACCTATTAGAACATAATAATGGGATCTGAAGTTTTAAGTTTAGTAATTTCACAATTTTTGTTTTTCTTTCATTTAGCAAACATTTATGAAACACCTCATTTAAGCCAATTAAGAGAGTCTCCAAAAAGACCATGGAAATTGTATATTATCTTTTAGTTCCATTTTTATGCAGATGATTTGTAGCCTTCTCATTCATGAGCACAGAATAATTTGATGAGATGATTCCTGTCACTAAAGTCCTTACAGACTTTTATGTCTCTATTTTGTATTCTGCTTCGGATACTGTTCTTCTTGACATAGTTAATGCTACTGCACATCCCTCCACTCTACAATCTCTGACTATGGTTACTCATTTGTTCCACACAGCAATCCTCACAAGTTATTTTAATTTTCCTTGTTATGAAAAGGAGACTTAGAAAATTAAAAATATCCAAAGTTTATACATGCAGCAAGATGTGATCATAAGAAATATAAATTAAAGGTAGCCAGGAAGGCCATATCCATATAATTATCATCTCCCCTTTAATCAGGATCAAAAGAACTAAACATGTTATTAATTTGGGGAACTTCCAGAATGTTCAGAGCTTTGCACAGATTTTGTCTATCATGCAGCTTTATTTAACACTCTCAAAGCACATGAAGAGTCCTGGATGAGCACCAACATCAGTAATCTGTAGGGCAGTGTGTTACAGTTTATCAATTTTTTGGATCTGGAACTAACATAGGTCCCATGGAGAAGGGAGGAAAAGATTCTGGCAGAAGAGCAAGGGTGGTATGATAATTAAGAAAGACAATCTGTATATCCAATGGCCAGTTACATGGATGAGTAAGAAAGGAAGTCCGAACCAAGAAAGGGACAGAATATGGGGAAAATAGGAAAAAAAAAAAAAAAAAAAAAAAAAAAAAACTAGAAGGAACAAATCTCAGCAACCATGCAGCTCTTTGTGCTTTCCCGTGGGTTGGCGTTTAGTAACTATCCAGATGGCCAGTTGAAGTATTCACTTGTCACCAGGCTTTTTGGCATCATGTATACAGTGCGCTATCAGCCACTTTGTAGAAAAGTTAAATTAGCAATGAACCATTCCTGAGTGGCATCCTAATCAAGTGATATTTGCCATTGGGCACAAAATGAAATGAGATCTTTGAGGACTTCTAATTCAATGACTATTTTTTAAATGCAAGATGAATTGCTGAAAGGACACTAAATTTATTTGTAACTCTGTAAATACAAACACATCTCCCTCCGCAGAGGGTTGATGGAAAGATCAATTCTCAGTTATTTGAAAAGCTGAAATACCTAGGTTCTGGGTAGCAAGCAGAGCTTCCTTTGGCTCTCAAAAGCTAATTTATAAAGAAAATGCAAAGCCGAATTAAAAAAAAAAACATAACAATGTGGAACATGGAATCATATGGAAGAGCGGAGAAAGCTCTAGATCACCTGTCCTGTCCTATGATAAACAGATAATAATTTGATCTGGTTGTGTAGAGTGTAGTTTTAAACCAAGATCCACATGACCAAGCTGAAAGGGAGGAAAACATACACTGATCCTCATCATGCTTTGTCAAGTGATTTTCAAATCTACACTTCAGTGTTTTGTTATCAGTTTATAATAGAGATAAAAAACAGTCTGACGCCTGTCTGAATCTTCACAGGAGTTAGTGTTTGTCTGTATTTCATGAATTTTTCCAAGTGCCAGCAATAAACATTAAGAAGAGCTAATGCTGTTAACCAAACATTCCATGTCTGATATTATTCAAAGCATTTTATGTGAATTATTTAATGATTCCAGTAAAAATCCACTATGTAAACTCTCAGGTACAGCTGGATTCTGTGTCTTTTAGAGCTTCTTGCTTCTCACCATTAGTAAAAATAAAGGGGTGAACAAAGAATTTTCCGAGTGCTTCATTTTGTTCTGAGGTGCTTTCACATCAGCTGTTTTGTTTCGTCTTTGCAAGATGCCCTATTTTTGCACATGACGAAACTGAGATTCCAAGCAAAAGAGAATAACTTGCCTGTGACCTCCCAGCATGGAACGGATCACAGGAAACCCTAGTTCAAATTTCCTGACTCCAGAGCTGCTGCTCTTGATCCTACTCCAAACTTCTCCCATGTCGGCAGGAAGAATATTGTCAGTATTTATTCTCAAAATTATTCACTACCATCTAAAGTGAGCCAAGTGGAATACTTGGCATGACGGCCCAATTGAGCTCAGCATCAGTCACAAAATCATTAAAACAGCATCCCCTTTCTCGCTCCTCATCTGCTTAAGTGACCTTCAGGTTCCCACCGTCAGCTCTGTAACAGAGGTATTATTTCATGGGCCATGTGTAGTTAGCCGGGTTTTTAAAGAAACTTCAGCTTTTTACTAAAGGGATAAAATAGCATTGCATTAAAAATATTAACACATTTCACCAGCGTAAGTGTAGCTACTACTTTGTTGTATGATTAAAATGCTTTCAAAAAGTGTTATTATAAGTCAACCATCTCAAAATGAGAGAAATACCTGGCCACAAATGTTAAGAGCATAAAAGGAAATGAGTAATCCTAGTAAATCATCCAGGCAAATCCTCACCGGAGGGGAAGGAACAACAAAATCTGGAGCTTTGGAGCAGGTGGCTAGCCTGGTGGTTGGGATGACGGTTAAAATGTTTGCATTCCACATCAGAATGCCTGGGTTTGACTGTTGACTTTAGCTACTGAATCCAACATCCTGCTGATGCAAACCCTGAAAAGAAGCAGGTGATGGATCAAGAAGCAGGGTCCCTGCTATCCATGGTATACCTGGATTGGGTTCCTGCTTCCCAGCCTTAGCCTGGCCCACTTCTGACCATTTCAGCATTTAGGGATGAATGAGTGGATGGTAGTGTTTGTTCTCTCTCTCTCTCCCTCTCTCTCCCTCTCCCTCCACCTCTCCCTCTCCCTCCACCTCTCCCTTTCTCTCCCTCTCTCTCCCTCTCCCTCCACCTCTCCCTCTCCCTCTCTCCTCCTCCCCCTTCTCCCTCCTTCCCTCCCTCCCTCTCTTCTTCTCTCTCCCTCTTTGTCTAACTTTGTCTTTCAAGTAAATAAAAATAAAAACACAATTAAACAAAATCTTGAGGTGTTTTGCTCCATTATGCCTCATTGTGTCTTCAACACAGTCCTCCAGGAAGACCAAGAGTTAATTTTACTGTTTAAAAATATAGTTACAACCACACCCAAAACACACTGTGCTGAAAAGTACCACGGTGAAATACCTCATTTTAACCAACATTATGTTATGCAATAGTAACACCCTAGCTAGTGTATTTGAAATACATTTTATATATGTGGAAAATGATGTTTCTCTTCTTGTCATATGAAAATACTCCAAAACATGGAAAATGTGTTTTGAAAATTTATGGATGTGTTTAAACATTTTTTGCACCAAAATAAACTATTATTAATTCCATTTTTTGAAGTGCCTCATAATTCTTTTCTTTTCCTTTTTATTTAGGTGTAGCAGATTATTTAGGAATATGCAGATTGAGGGTATTTTTATATTTGCAAATACCCATGAAGCCACTACTGAGGTCAAGATATGGAACATTTTAAGCTCTTTAGAGTGTTTCCTGGTAACATCAATCTTATTGCCAATCAGCCTCCCCCAAAGGTCAAAACTACTCTGATCTCTGTCTCCCAATATTAATTTGACCTCTTATTGAACTTCATATATATATATTTTTAAAGATTTGTTTTTATTCATTTGAAAGAGTTACAGATAGAGAGGTAGAGAGAGAGAAAGAGAGAGAGAGAGAGGTCTTCCATCTGCTGGTTCACTCCCCAAATGGCTGCAATGGCGGGAGCTGAGCCAATCTAAAGTCAGGAGCCAGGACTTTCTTCCGGATCTCCCATGGGGGTGCAGGGGCCCAAAGACTTGGGCCACCTTCTATTGCTTTCCCAGGCCATAGCAGAGAGCTGGATCGGAAGTGGAGCAGCCGGGACTAGAACCGGTGCCCATACGGGAGGCTGGCACTGCAGGTGGCGGCTTTGATCCACTGCACCACAGCACCAGCCCCAAACTTCATATATTTTGCATCAGACTTCTTTGTTTTAGTTTTTTCACTAAAGTTCAAGTCAGTGTGATATATTCATGTCTTCTTTATGTATCAGTTGTTTTTTCTGTTTCTGTGTAGTATATGATTATGTGATTATACTAAAGTGTATTTTTCCATTTTCCTGTTGATGGAAGTATAAATTATTTTCATTTTATTCCTGTGATGAAAGGTTGTGAATGCTCTGTGCACGTGTCGAGTTGGCATATACACGGCTTTCTGTTAAGTCTAGTCTTATATGCATAGGAACGACATCACTGTGTTTTAGAATGTATTCTTTAGGAAGTCTAAATAAGTAATAAACTGTTACCGATTTGCCTCAGTTTTAGCCAAAGAATTTCAGATCAAAACCATGATGAGGGGCCAGCATTGTGTACAGCAGATTAAGGGGTGACTTGGAACACCAGCATCCACAACTAGAGCTCTGGTTTGAAACCTGTATGCTTTGTTTCTGTTCAGATCTCCTGGAACTGCACCTGTGAAAGCAGAGGAACACAGCCCAAGTACTGGGGGGCCTGGGTGGAATTTTTGGCTTTTGGCTTTGGCCAAGCCCAGGACCTGACTGTTGTAGCCATTTGAGGACTGAACTGGCAGCTGGAAGATTCTCTCTCTCTCTCTCTCTCTCTCTTCTCCTTTCTGTTTCTATCTAGCTTTTCCTTTTAAATAAATAAATACATAAATCTTTCAAAAAATATGAGATTATTTTACATACACACCAGATTAAAATTTAAAGCATCAGTAATACAAAGATAGCAAGGAATGCAACATGCAGGATCCCTCATAAACTTCTGGTGGAATATAAATATGGTACACATATCTTGAAAATGTGTTGACAAGCTATAAGAAAGGGAAATATATATATATATATAAATAAAACAAAGGGAAATTTTTACATATGTGCATCAGGCATTATTCTAGAAATATTTGTATCAGCAGTGTTCTTCAAGTTTTAAATATGGAAGCAATGCAAACATTCTCCAACAGGAACTGGCTAAAAAAAGCAGCATATTAATGAAGTGGATGATTATCTAGCAGTGAAAAGAAATGAATTGCAACTATGCATATACATGAAAAGGGTGAAAACTCTGTTCTCAATTTTTTTTTTTTTACAGGCAGAGTGGACAGTGTGAGAGAGAGAGAGACAGAGAGAAAGGTCTTCCTTTTACCATTGGTTCCCCTCCAATGGCTGCTGCGGCCTGCGCACTGCAGCCGGCGCACCGCGCTGACCCAAAGCCAGGAGCCAGGTGCTTCTCCTGGTCTCCCATGGGAGTGCAGGGCCCAAGGACTTGGGCCATCCTCCACTGCACTTCTGGGCCACAGCAGTGAGCTGGACTGGAAGAGGGGCAAGCGGGACGGAATCCGGAACCCAGCCCGGGACTAGAACCTGGGGTGCTGGCGCCGCAGGCGGATGATTAGCCTATTGAGCTATGGCCCCAGCTGTTCTCAATTTTAAAAAAATTTTGTTTTGTTTATTTGAAAGCCAGAGAGAGAGAGAGAGAGATTCTCAGAAATCTCCCATCTGATTACTCACTCTCCTAATGTCTAAAACAGTCAGGGGTTGGCCAGTCAAAGCCACGAGTTGGGAACTCAATCCGGGTCTCCGTGTGGATGGCTGGAAACCAAGTACTTGAGCCATCACCTGCTGCCTCCCAGGGTGCACATTAACAGTAACCAGAAATGGATACTGGAAGTGGGACTTGAACTCAGGCACTTTGATATAAGGTTTGGGTGTCTCAAGCATTGATTAAATTGCTGTGTCAGGCACCGGCCACTAAACCACTGTTCTTTATAAGTACTCAGCCTCAGATATTTCATTATTGTAATGAAAAGTTGACCAAGAAATTTAGTAAACATTTGTTTTATATATGACTGATCGACTGAATGAGTGAATGGTTTGGAGCAAATGTCAATCCATCTTGGCTTTCATATTCTTCTCCCTTGGAGATTCCCTCACTTTATGTCCTATTCTTCTCTAGGGTCAAGATCCTATTCAACTTTTAGGTCCAACTGATGTATTTTTCTCTGAAAGGAAAATTGGGACAAGAAATAGGAATGTGAGGTAGGAGTAAGGCTGAAATAAGTTGGTATTTTTCAGTAGTAGATGTCCTATGGGGAAGAAAAACACAAGAAGTTCACGTTGTAGATTCTAGTTTTATAAGGAAAAAAAAGATGGTTCAAATAAGTTTGGGAGACTATATTCCAGCATTTTGAGTTTAACAGGCAAATATGTAGGGACACTCACAACTCATAATGTTCCTTAGTCTTGAGGCTTGCAACTCTTGTTATAGGGTTAGCAGAAAATCAGAACCCTTTACACAGGCTAACTGTGTGTTTTCATTCTATTGATGATGAACAGTGAGAATATTAGTAGCCAGCGAGACCCACAGTTATGATCTGAGCCTGGGATCCTGGAAAGAAAAGTTGCCAATGCTGTCACCTTGGTGCCTTTCTTAAAGTCTATTATTGATCAGTTTTACCCTGGTCATTTCAGTATAAAAAAAGAAGTGACAAGTCAGGGAACAAATGTTTTCAAAAGCGCAGTTGAAATTCAGACAAGACAAAGACTAAATCTTTCTGGAGAAGACCAGAAAGGATGAAGAGAAAACATAACAGTTGAGTTTGGTCTTGAAAGATGAGAAGGCATTCACTGGGAGGGGAAAGGGAGACAAGCTATTTAGAAAGAGGGAAAATGACATTATCAGATCTGTGCTTTAAAAGGCAGTTTGAGAAATGATTTGGAAAAGGAAGTGACAGGATATGGGAAGATGGATGTGATAGCTGCTGGATAAGTTCAAGAAAAAAGACTTGGGGGGATTGAAAAAATTAGCAATGGAGATAGAGAGAAGCAAGTAGATCAGAGATAGACTTGGTGGTTTTAGTTTAAGAGAGGCTTTAGCAAGGAGGAAAAGACCAGCAATGACTCTGAAATGTATTTGAAGAGAAAAACAGGGAAGAGAATATATGTATTGGGAAACAGTATTTCTTGTTTTAACTCCAAAGTACTAGTGGGATCCCCAGGTGGAGAGATTCAGTGGGCATTTATCAGTCTAGCTGGGGGCATGGGAAAAGTTAAGACTAGAAATAAAAATTTGGAAGTCACTAATATAGAGATAGTTGATGGACCACCATTAAATGATATTGCACAAGAGTGATGTATCAGCCGACAAGCTGAGAAGGGTAAAGTATAACTAAAGAAGAAAGTCATAGTGTATAAATGATAAAAAACAATGATAGGGTAGAAGAGATCTTTTGGAGCAAGCCAGTTGCTTAGCTCTTTTCATGTCTGATAGGTTAATTCAGAAGAGAGAATTTTCAACTTCTATCAAAATGCATTGGCTATTTCTGACTCTTGCAGGAGATTGGATCAGGCTCTCTGAATTCCAACTATAGGATGTATCTGTCAATTAGCAATAGCTCATCACCCTAAAATGCAGTGTAATAGCCCTGTATTGATGTTATCAGTCTTCCTGATGATGGTGTCTTGGTTTTAAGTGGTATCTCTGATATACAAATAATTGACATTAGACCTGAATGTGACACCAGCATTTAGCACAGTTCAAGGAAACAAAGGAAAATATATCCCCCCCCATATATGGAAACAGATAGTGGGGTTTATTAATATATAAGGAATGGAAATTTGTGTATTGTTGAAATCTATGACAATTAGCATATCTTTATTTCTTGGTAAATCACCAACTCCTATCAGAGAAGATTGACACATGCAAAAATGAAAATGAAAGCTATAAAAGATGAAGCTGTGGGCCGGCGCCGCGGCTCACTAGGCTAATCCTCTGCCTTGTGGCGCCGGCACACCGGGTTCTAGTCCCGGTCGGGGCGCCGGATTCTGTCCCGGTTGCCCCTCTTCCAGGCCAGCCCTCTGCTGTGGCCAGGGAGTGCAGTGGAGGATGGCCCAGGTGCTTGGGCCCTGCACACCATGGGAGACCAGGAAAAGCACCTGGCTCCTGGCTCCTGCCATCGGATCAGCGCGGTGCGCCGGCCGCAGCGTGCCGGCCGCGGCGGCCATTGGAGGGTGAACCAACGGCAAAGGAAGACCTTTCTCTCTGTCTCTCTCTCTCACTGTCCACTCTGCCTGTCAAAAAAAAAAAAAAAAAAAAAAAAAAAAAAAAAAAAGATGAAGCTGTGCACTCATAGAGGATTCCAAAGCCCCTGTCAAGTTTATATACCAATAAGTCCTTAGAGATGCCTATTATACTCTTAAAAATATTATTTTGGGGCTGGTGTTGTGATGCAGATTAAGCCACTGCCTGTGATGACAGTGTCCCATATAAGTGCCGGTTTGAGTCCTGGCTACTCCACTTCTGTTCCAGCTCCATGCTAATGCACCTTGGAAAGCAACAGAAGATGATTCAAGTGCTTGAGCCCCTGCCTCCCACGGATGGAGTTCCAGACTCGCAGGTTTGGTCACAGGCCTGGCTGTTGTAGCTATCTGGAGAGTGAGCCCGCAGATGGAAGATATCTCTCTCTGTTTCTCTCTGTCCCTAACTGTGCCTTTCAATAAATAAAACAAATCTAATAAAATGAAATAAAACAATAAATAAAAGCATTATTTCCAGGGCAGTACTTGGCTTTGACCTCCTGCTGTGACTAGTGTCTCCAGCTTCCTGCCAATGCAGGCTCTAGGAAGCAGCAGTGACTGTTCAAGTGATTGGATTCCTGCCACCCACATGGAAGACCTCTGTTGCGTTCTCTGGATTTAGACTGTAAACCAGCCCTGGATTTGGCAGGCATTTGGGGAATGAAGCAGTAGATGGGGGACCATCTTCACTTACTTTGTTTCCCTCCCCTCCCCTCTCCTCCCCTTCCCTCCCCTTCCATTCCCTCTCCTTCCCTTCCCTTCCCCTCCTCTTGCTCACTTCTCCTCTCCTCTCCTTTCCTCCTATGACTCTATAATAAGTAAATTAGCATTAAAAGCATTATTTCCTTATTTAGCCCTTAAAATGTTCAGAGAAGGAACATGTTAAATAGCAAATGAATGAGCATTTGTCTTAGAAGATCTGGGATCAAATGAAAACTTAGGTACTTTGATGTTGGTAACTGTTTATGACCCAGAGTGCCACAAATCCTTCACAGATGTGCCGCCACATTTTGATCTATATTGAGATTAATGTTTGTGGATAATGTGCACATGCTGACATCGTGATCTGTCAAATGTTGTATAAAGCTGAGCAGGTTGTACAATGCTTGAGCAGACAAGAGACAAGAAGGAGACATAAAGGAGATAAGAAGTATGAGAATAGCCAGCTAATACCAACAAGGTAGTGAATTATCGCACAGCAGTCACATTATAACTTGAGTTTATAATACAGCAGTTTTCTACATGTCTATGAATACCTGTGCTTGCCTTAGCTGTAGTGCGGTGGATAAATCATTATTGTGTGTCTATGGACAGTAGTTAAATTGCTCTCAGTCCAGTTTCTTCATATGCAGCACGAGGGATGCAGATTCTCTTGGTGAATGTTTGCAGTGCAAAACCTCTCTGAATTGAAAGTCTACCAGTGTGTTGTAATCGTCACACACCTGCACTGGGGAGACATCCACTATTTCTCCATAGCCATCCCTGTGACAGTAACAACAATTAACCCAAGCATAACAGCTATTTTTGTGTTTGGATTTTTTTTAGTGATTTTTATATATTCATGAATTAAATCTTCAAATGTACCCTATTATTTGAGTATGCTTTATTTTCCCATATTACAGATAAGCAGACTTGACAACAATTGTTAAGGTTGTATACACTAAAATCTGCTGCAAAAGTTGAACTTGTGGAACAGGACACTGCGTGCTGTAAATTCACGGTGAGTAGAGGTACAATTGCTGTTGCTAATGTGTGGATGCTATCCTTGGTGTACGTATAATTCTGACTTAAGAGCAATAATTCTTTGAGCTTGCTGATTTTTAAAAAACACTACATTTTGCCAGCGCCGCGGCTCACTAGGCTAATCCTCCGCCTTGCGGTGCCGGCACACCGGGTTCTAGTCCCGGTCGGGGCGCCGGATTCTATCCCTGTTGCCCCTCTTCCTGGCCAGCTCTCTGCTGTGGCCAGGGAGTGCAGTGGAGGATGGCCCAGGTGCTTGGGCCCTGAACCCGCATGGGAGACCAGGATAAGTACCTGGCTCCTGCCATCGGATCAGCGCGGTGTGCCGACTGCGGTGGCCATTGGAGCGTGAACCAACGGCATAAGGAAGACCTTACTCTCTGTCTCTCTCTCTCTCTCACTGTCCACTCTGCCTGTCAAAAAAAAAAAAAAAAAAAAAAAAAAAAAAAGCACTACATTTCAAAAGCATAAATCGGTTTTCAAGTGATTTCAGGCAAAACAAAGTTAATTTTGGACTGATCTAGAATGTATGGAAGGAAATAGGTCTTTCAAAGTTGAAGGCAAACCACAAAACAAAATAGTTCTCTATTATTTAAAGTTAGCTTGCTTTGCAGATTTGTAAATGATTTAGAAAGGTTTCAAAAGCAAATGTAACTGCAGGCGAATATTTCTGTAAGTAATGACTGAGGTTTGTAGTAGAGTGACATAAAAGGGAAGAAAAAACTAATATGCATTGAATGATAGGTTGAAATGTCATACAACTACGACATCAAGAAAGTGAACTATTTTACAAATCAAGAAAATGGGATTTAGATTAAATTTGAAGGATGAGGAATTGTTTATTCTCAAGGAGTGGAGGAAGATAAAACATCCTAAATGACAAAATAGAATACCTCTCTGGTTTCACATCCACCTGGTTACTCTTCTCTTAAATGTGTCCCAAACAGGAGCCGGCAGTGTGGTGTAGAAGGTTAAGCCTCTGTCTGCAGTGCTGGCATCCTTATGAGCACCAGTTCGAGTCCTGGCTGTTCCACTCCCACTCCAGCTTCCTGCCAATGTGCCTGGGATAGCAGTGCATGATGGTAAAAGTGCTTGGGCCCCTGCACCCATGTGGGAGACTCAAATGACACTCCTGGCTCCTGGCTTCAGCCTCACCCAGTCCTGTCCATTGTGGTCATGTGGGGAGTGAACCAGCGGATAGAGATCTCTCTCTCTGTTTCTTCCTCTCTCTCTCTCTCTCAACTCTGCCTTTCAAATAAACAATATATATATATATATAAATATGTATAATATAGTATAATATAATATATATATATATAAAACTTCTGGACAGGATTACTTTAAATGAGGCAATGTGAGCATTACTTTAACAATAGCACACAGATTACTTTCTCTTTTTAAAGATGTATTTATTTATTTGTGTGGGGAGCAGCCCGGACTGGACTGAGTTACTGGAATTAAGACTTATTCTATGCATCTGCTCTCCCACAATATGGCGCTGGGAGAGAAGTAAACAGCTTCCGCACAGCTGCCTCCAGTTCAACCAATAAACTGTAGGACTTGCTCCTGATTGGAGAGCAGCGTACTCGGCGTGTGGGCAGCCGAGTTGGGATTGGCGGAGGAGGACTATAAAGGAGGAGAGAGACGGCATGCACCAGGGAACATCTAAGGAGAACATCTAAGGGGAACATCTAAGGGGAACGCCTGTGCAGCCCCCGAGAGAGCCGGCCGGCGGTGTGCCGCTCCCCTGCGGAAGTGGGGAATGTGGCCAGGGGGAACTGCCCTTCCACGGAGGTGGAAGGGATAGTAGCCAACCCGGGAAGAACCAGCAGCAAACCCGGGGAGGGCCGAGCAGACGAAAGAACAGCGCAGGGTCCTGTGTCGTTCCTCCATGAAGAGGGGGAGCGACAATTTGAAACTCAGTGTTACAGAGAGAGAGGGAGAGATATAGAAAGAGAGATCTTCCATCTGCTGGTTGACTCCCCAAATGGCTCTAATAGCCAGGCTGAAGCCAGGAGCTTCATCTGGGTTTCCCATGTGGGTCCCACACACTTTGGCCATCTTCCCCTGCTTTTCCTATGCCATAGCAGGGAAATGGATCAGAAAAGGAGCAGCTGGAATCCTAACCAGTGGGTGCCAGTATTGCAGACAATGGCTTTACCAGCTAGGCTGCTCTGTGGGCTCTAGAATCCTCATTTAAAAAAGAGGCAGAGAAATTGAAGCTCACATTGTCCTGTGCACCCGACAACATGCTGGGGAAAGGCTGTATCCCGCCTTGGGTGATGGTGGACTTTCTGAAGGCTATAATGTCTAATTCAAGGAGAATGGCATTGGCCAACAGAAGATCAACGGTGTCTGCCATTTTTCTGTTTTTCTGATGAGAATTTATTTTGTGTCTGCTGAAACCTTATGGCGATTGGCAGAGAGAAGATGGAGGTGGAGAGTGTCATGTAAATCACAACATACCTTTGGGAGGCCCTGGCTTATACATTATGTTTCTGAAAAGCAATGCTGAGAGTTTCTTTGAAGCCATGTGTTTTGGTTTTTATTTTTTGCATCTCTCTCTCTCTCTCTAGACACACATTGTCTTAATCTTCCCTGCACATCTTGCATATCCTTTTCTTGTTCACCATAAGCTGATTGGATTCCAGCTATGTTTTCTATTGTAGATGATGGACTTCCAATTAGATAGTCCCCTGCTGGCAACAATAATACAGCCCGTTCTTTTAAATCCACTAAACTCTGCTTAAGATACTAGGTTGCTCATTTTAAAAATTAAAACTCCTGCACTTTTATGTAGTATTTTTCTCTGTGGAATTTATTTAGACAATATATTCTCCAAATTTTCCCTGGAGCACTTTTGACCCACTTTGAAAGTAGCTCAAAATGTTTGAGCCAAATTCACTCACTCAGTTTCTGTGTTTTCTTTGGTAATGCTTGGAAAGGAAGGAAACTACAATTTATTGAGTGGTTCATCTGTACATGGTCACCTTATGTGTAGTTTTCATTAATTCTATGAGGTAGGAATCTATCTAAAGAGGATAAACAACTTTCCCCAGGCCATTGTGCTAAGTGTCAGAGCTAGGACTGGGAGCCTTGTCTGTGTGCTTTTTCCTTTGATCAGGAAATGCATGGGCTGAGATTGTGCCGCTGCCTGTGATGCTGGCATCCTATAAGGGCTTCCAATCAAACTCCTTGCTAATGTGCATGGGAAAGCACTGAAAGATGGTGCAAGTACTTGGGCCCCTGTTACCCACCTGGGAGACCTACGTGAGTTCCAGGTTCCTGGTTTTGGCTTGGTCCAGCCCTGGCCATTGTGGCCATGTGGGGAGTGAACCAGTAGATGGAAAAATCTCTGCCTTTCAGTTAAGTACCATAAATCTAATAAATAAATACATAAAAGAAAAAGCAGGGGCCAGTCAGTAGCCCATTTTTATTAAAGTTTTATTGGAACGCACTCATGCACATTTATTTATGACAGCTTTCAGTTTTTAATGCAAGAGCTGAATAGTTGTAACAGAAATTGTATGGCTTGCCAAGGTGGAAATACTATCAGGCCCTTTATTAGAAATGTCAACTGCTAAATATTTAAAACTATCTTAATAATTTCACGTAATCTGTGAGGATTTTCTTTTTGCATAATCTTGGTTTTGCAGCATTCCCAAATTGTTAAAGCTAAGAATTTCCTGACTGATTTATGACATTGGAATTGTTTTGTTCTTTAAAAACAAATTGCAAAGAATTAATTACATTAGAATTCAAAGGAGTTTTGTTAAATTATTTTCCTTGACTCTGACAGGCAAGTGTTTTGATACACATGAAAATTTTGTGCTTATTTATAATCATGCTCACAAGAGTATCTGTTTGGGACCAGTGCTGTGGCATAGTATGTTAATTCTCCACCTGGGCTACCAGCATCCCATATGGGCACCATTTGAGTCCCAGCTGCTCTACTTCCAATCCAGCTCCTTGCTTATAGCCTGGTCAGTGGTAGAAAAATTTTCCAAGTATTTGGGCCGCTGTATCCATGTGGGAGACCTGGAAGAAGTTCCTGGCTCCTGGCTTCAGATCAGCATAGCTCTGGCTATTGCAGCCATTTGTGGGGTGAACCAGTGGATAAGAGATCCCTTTCTTTGTTTCTCCTTATGTCTGTCTGTAACTATGACTCTCAAATATATAAATAAATCTTTTTAAAAACTTTTATTTAATGAATATAAATTTCCAAAGTACAGCTTATGGATAACAATGGCTTCCCCCCCCATAACGTCCCTCCCACCCGCAACCCTCCCCTTTCCCACTCCCTCTCCCCTTCCATTCACATCAAGATTCATTTTCCATTCTCTTTATATACAGAAGATCAGTTTAGCATACATTAAGTAAAGATTTCAACAGTTTGCTCCCATACAGAAACATAAAGTGAAAAATACTGTTTGAGTACTAGTTATAGCATTAAATCTCAATGTACAACACCTTAAGGACAGAGATCCTACATGAGGAGTAAGTGCACAGTGACTCCTGTTGTTGACTTAACAATTGACACTCTTGTTTATGGCATCAGTAATCACCCTAGGCTCTTGTCATGAGCTGCCAAGGCTATGGAAGCCCCCTGAGTTCACCGACTCTGATCATATTTAGACAAGGCCATGGTCAAAGTGGAAGTTCTCTCCTCCCTTCAGAGAAAGGTACCTCCTTCTTTGATGACCCATTCTTTCCACTGGGATCTCACTCGCGGAGATCTTTCATTTAGGTTCCCCCCCGCCCCCCAAATGTCTTGGCTTTCCATGCCTGAAGTAGTCTTATGGGCTTTTCAGCTGGATCCGCATGCCTTAAGGGCTGATTCTGAGGCCAGAGTGCTGTTTAGGACATCTGCCATTCTATGGGTCTGCTGTGTATCTCACTTCCCATGTTGGATCATTCTCTCCCTTTTTGATTCTATCAGCTAGTATTTGCAGACACTATTCTTGTTTATGTGATCCCTTTGGTTCTTAGTCCTATCATTATGATCAGTTGTGAACAGAAATTGATCACTGGGACTAGTGAGATGGCATTGGTACATGCCACCTTGATGGGATTGAATTGGAATCCCCTGGTATGTTTCTAACTACCGTTTGAGGTAAGTCAGCTTGAGCAAGTCCCGAATTGCACATCTCTTCCCTCTCTTATTCCCACTCTTACATTTAACAGCGATCACTTTACAGTTAAGTTTCAGCACTTAAGAAGAATTGTGTATTGATCACAGTATTCAACCAAAAGTATTAAGTAGAACAAACAAAAAAAATACTAAGAGGGATAACATACCAATTGCTCATCAACAGTCAGGGTGAGGGCTGATCAAGTCACCGTTTCTCATAGTGTTCATTTCACTTTAACAGGTTTCCTTTTTGGTGCTCAGTTGTCACCTATCAAGGAGAACAAGTGGTATTTGTCCCTTTGGGACTGGCTTATTTCACTCAGCATAATGCTTTCCAAATTCCTAACAGGGATCACTTTTCAGTTAAAATTCAAACACCTAAGAATAATTGTGTGTTAATTACAGAGTTCAACCAATGGTACTAGAACAAAAAAAATACTAAAATGGATAAAGTATTACATTATACATCAACCGTCAGGACAAGAGCTGATCAAATCACTGTTTCTCATAGAGTCCATTTCATTTCAACAAGTTTCCCCTTTGGTGCTCAGTTAGTTGTCGCCAATCAGGGAGAACATATGATATTTGTCCCTTTGGGACTGGCTTAATTCACTCAGCATGATGTTTCCCAAATTCCTCCATGTTGTTGCAAATGACCGGGTTTCATTGTTTTTGACTGCTGTATAGTATTCTATAGAGTACATGTCCCATAATTTCTTTATCCAGTCTACTGTTGATGGGCATTGGGGTTGGTTCCAGGTCTTAGCTATTGTGAATTGTGCTGCAATAAATATTAATGTTCAGACAGCTTGTTTGTTTGCCAATTTCATTTCCTTTGGGTAAATTCCAAGGAGTGGGATGGCTGGGTTGAATGGTAGGGTTATCTTCAGGTTTCTGAGGAATCTCCAGACTGACTTCCATAGTGGCTTAACCAATTTGCATTCCCACCAACAGTGTGTTAGTGTCCCTTTTTCCCCACATCCTCTCCAGCATCTGTTGTTGGTAGATTTCTGAATGTGAGCCAGTCTAACCAGGGTGAGGTGGAACCTCATTGTGGTTTTGATTTGCATTTCCCTGATGGCTAGTGATCTTGAACATTTTTTCATGTGTCTGTTGGCCATTTGGATTTCCTCTTTTGAAAAATGTCTATTGAGGTCCTTGGCCCATCTCTTAAGTGGGTTGTTTGTTTTGATGTTGTGGAGTTTCTTGATTTCTTTGTAGATTCTGGTGATCAACCCTTTATCAGTTGCATAGTTTGCAAATATATTTTCTCATTCTGTCGGTTGTCTCTTCACTTTCCTGACTGTTTCTTTTGCAGTACAGAAACTTCTCAATTTGATGCAATCCCAAATGTTAATTTTGGCTTTGACTGCCTGTGCTTCTGGGGTGTTTCCCAAGAAGTCATTGCCGGTACCTATATCTTGCAGGGTTTTTCCAATGCTCTCTAATAATTTGATGGTTTCAGGTCGTAGATTTAAGTCTTTAATCCATGTTGAGTGAATTTTTGTGTAAGGTGAAAGGTAGGGGTCTTGCTTCATGGTTCTGTATGTGGAAATCCAATTTTCCCAGCACCATTTATTGAATAGACTGTCCTTACTCCAGGGATTGGTTTTGGATCCTTGATCAAATATGAGTTGGCTGTAGATATTTGAATTGATTTCTGGTGTTTCAATTATGTTCCATTGGTCTATCCATCTGTTTCTGTACCAGTACCATGCTGTTTTGATTACAACTGCCCTGTAGTATGTCCTGAAATCTGGTATTGTGATGCCTCCAGCTTTGTTTTTGTTGTACAAGATTGCTTTAGCTATTTGAGGTCTCCTGTGTCTCCATATAAATTTCAGCACCATTTTTTCCAGATCTGAGAAGGTCTTCGGTATCTTGATTGGTATTGCATTGAATCTATAAATTGCTTTTGGGAGAATGGACATTTTGATGATATTGATTCTTCCAGTCCATGAGCATGGAAGATTTTTCCATTTCTTGGTATCCTCTTCTATTTCTTTCTTTAAGGTTTTGTAATTTTCATCGTGGAGATCGTCAACGTCCTTGGTTAAGTTTATTCCAAGGTATTTGATTGTTTTTGTAGCTATTGTGAATGGGATTGATCTTAGAAGTCTGTTAATGTGGTGTATCACATTGATTGTTTTCTGCACATTAAACCATCCCTGCATACCAGGGATAAATCCCACTTGGTCTGGGTGGGTGATCTTTCTGATGTGTTGTTGCATTCTATTGGCGAGAATTTTATTGAGGATTTTTGCATCTATGTTCATCAGGGATATTGGTCTGTAATTCTCTTTCAATGCTGCATCTTTTTCCAGCTTAGGAATTAAGGTGATGCTGGCTTCATAGAAAGAATTTGGGAGGACTCCCTCTTTTTCGATTGTTCTGAATAGTTTGAGAAGAATTGGAGTCAGTTGTTCTTTAAATGTCTGGTAGAATTCAGCAGTGAATCCATCTGGTCCTGGGCTTTTATTTGTTGGGAGGGCCTTTATTACTATTTCAATTTCTGTCTCAGTTATGGGTCTGTTTAGGTTTTCTATGTCTTCCTGGCTCAATTTAGGTAGGTTGCATGTGTCCAGGAATCTATCCATTTCTGATAGGTTTCCCTGTTTGCTGGCATACAAGTCCTTGTAGTAATTTCTGATGATTCTTTTTATTTCTGTGGTGTCTGTTGTTATGTTTCCTTTTTCATCTCTGATTTTATTGATTTGGGTCTTTTCTCTTCTTTTTTTAGTTAGTTGGGCCAATGGGGTGTCAATTTTGTTTATTTTTTCAAAAAACCAGCTCCTCGTTTGTAATGCTTTTTTGGATTCAATCCTGTTGATTTCTTCTCTGATTTTAATTATTTCTCTTCTCCTACTAGATTTGGATCTGGTTTGCTGTAGGTTTTCTAGATCCTTGAGGTGAATTGAAAGCTCATCTATTTGGTGCCTTTCCAATTTCTTGATGTAGGCACCTACTGATATAAACTTTCCTCTTAATACTGCTTTTGCTGCATCCCATAAGTTTTGGTATGTTGTTCTGTTATCCTCATTTACTTCCAGAAAAATTTTGATTTCTCTTTTAATTTCTTCTATGACCCATTGTTCATTCAGGAGCATGTTGTTTTCATTCAGGAGCATGTGTTTGCGTATGCTCTAGGGATTCCTGAGTTGCTAATTTCCAACTTCATTCCTTTATGGTCTGAGAAGCTGCATGGTATGATTCTAATTCTTTTGAATTTGCTGAGACTTGCTTTATGGCCTAGTATGTGGTGAATCCTAGGGAAGGTTCCATGTACTGCTGAGAAAAATATAAAATCTTTAGCTGTAGGATTGAAAGTTCTGTATATATCTGTTAGATCCATTTGGACTATAGTGTCATTTAAATCTACTGTATCCTTGTTCATCTTCTGTCCTGTTGATCTGCCTATTTCTGAGAGTGGAGTATTGAAGTCCCCCAGTACTACTGTATTGGGGTCTAAGTCTCCCTTTAAGTCCCTTAACAAATCTTTTAGATAAACCGGTGCCCTGTAATTAGGTGCATATACATTGATAATTGTTATATCTTCCTGTTGATTTGATCCCTTAATCATTATATAGTGTCCCTCTTTGTCTCTCTTAACAGTTTTTGTGGTAAAGTTTATGTTGTCAGATATTAAGATGGCTACGCCTGCTCTTTTTTCATTTCTGTTGGCATGGTATATCTTTTTCCAGCCTTTCACTTTCAGTCTGTATGCATCTTTGTTGGAAAAATGTGTTTCTTGTAAGCAGCAAATAGATGAGTTTTGTTCCTTAACCCAATCAGCCAATCGGTGTCTTTCAACTGGACAGTTCAGGCCATTCACGTTCAATGTGACTAATGAAAAGTGGTAACTTTGCCCTGCCATTTGCCAATGACAGTTCTAATATGTGCTTTGAATTCCCTGTGATCTTTTTCTGTGAGGTTTCCTTCCTTTACCTTCTTTTCATATTGATGACCGTGTTTCTGTGTTTCTGTGTGCAACACATCTTTAAGCATCTTTTGCAGGGCTGGACGAGTGGCGACAAATTCTTTCAATTTCTGTTTGCTATGAAAAGTCTTTATTTCACCTTCATTCACAAATGAGAGCTTTGCAGGATATAATATTCTGGGCTGGCAGTTTTTCTCCCTTAGTACCTGGGCTATATCTCACCATTCCCTCCTAGCTTGTAGGGTTTCTGATGAGAAGTCAGCTGTAAGTCTGATTGGAGATCCTCTGAGAGTAATCTGACATTTCTCTCTTGCACATTTTAGGGTCTTTTCTTTATGTTTCACTGTGGAGAGTTTAATTACAATGTGTCGTGGTGAGGATCTCTTTTGGTCGTGTTTATTAGGGGTTCTATGAGCTTCCTGTACTAGGATTTCTCTGTCCTTCTCCAAACCTGGGAAATTTTCTGCTAATATCTCACTAAAAAGGCCTTCTAATCCTTTCTCCCTCTCCATGCCTTCAGGAACTCCTAGAACCCGAATGTTGGGTTTTTTAATAGTATCCTGAAGATTCCTGACAATACGTTTTAGATTTCTAATTTCCTCTTCTTTTCTTTGGTCTGACTGTATCCTTTCCTGTTCTCTGTCTTCTAAGTCCGATATTCTCTCTTCTGCTTCACCCATTCTGTTTGTAAGGCTCTCTAATGTGTTTTTCATTTGATCTATTGAATTCTTCACTTCATTATGATTTCTCGTCACTATCACAGTTTCCTGTTGTACTAGTTGTTTCGTTTCATTTTGATTCCTCCTTAATATTTCATTTTCACGAGAGAGATTTTCTATCTTGTCCATTAAGGATTTCTGTAGTTCAAGAATTTGTTTTTGAGAACTTCTTAATGTTATTATCAATTTTTTGAGATCTGCTTTTTGCATTTCTTCTATCTCATCATCTTCATAATCTTGAATTGGGGTGTCTTTTTCATTTGAGGGCGTCATGGTGACTTCCTTGTTTTTATTTCCTCGGTTTTTGCGTTTGTTATTTGGCATATTGGAGATATTTGGTTTCTTCACTGTGGTGCTTTTTCTTGTTATACTATGACTCTAGATTAAGTGGACTGTCTGTTTTTGATGGAGCCTTAGCAGCTTGAGATGGGTGTGGCCTGAGAGCTCTGTTTGGTGTGCCAAAGGTGACACTCCCAGGTTAGGCGTGATAGATCTCTCTTTCTTTCTTTTTTTGATTCAAAAGGGAAGTAATTCCGCACAGCTGAACGAAGTTGGAGGTAGTTAGCAGGCAAATGATATACCCACAGGAGCCAGAGATCAGAAGCTCTTTCCCAAGGACCACACAGGGAATCTGTTCGGCCCTCAGAGTGGGCTCAAATTCTCCTTCAGTCTCCCACTGGTTTGCCAAAGTTACGGAATTGTAGCGTCTCTGGAGAGTACTCACGTGAATTCCGTGAGTTCTCTTCCCCCACCGTCTCTTTTTTCACAGTCTCTATGCCTCTCAAATATATAAATAAATCTTTAAAAAATGAATATCAGTGACTTGGTACTGTGGCACAGTGTTTAGAGCCCTGGCCTGCAGTTCCAGCATCCCATACGGGCACTGGTTCGAGTCCCCGCTGCTCCACTTCCGATCCAGCTCTCTGCTATGACCTGGGAAAGTAATAGAAGATGGCCCAGGTCCTTGGGCCCCTGTACCCACATGGGAGACCTAGAAGAAACTCCTGGCTCCTGGCTTTGGATCAGCCCAGCTCCAGCTGCTGTGGTCATATGGAGAGTGAACCAGTGGATGGAAGATGGCTTGCTCTCTGTCTCTACCTCTCTGTAACTCTGTCTTTCAAATAAATAAAAATCATCTTTTTAAAAAAATGAATATCATTTTGTAAAAAGTAGTATAACTCAGTTTATCTTCACGGTTGAACTCACACATACAGAGAATTTTCAGGTAAAATGCACCAAATATTTAAAATTATCTCTTAAAATGTTGCCATTTTGGCAGCCACAGTGAATATAATGGAATGTGCTTGATCTGTGGGTGTACTGTGCCTGTCTGTGTTTAAAACTGAGAGGAAAATCATCAATTTTCAAATGATTTTCGTCAATTTGTTTTTGTAACCTGTCATTTTTCACCTTCTAAAACAAACTCCAGGGATTTGGGCATTAACATTTTCCTAATTATTAATTTGTATACCTATAATTAGCTGATATGTGATAATTGTGAGTCCTTAAAAGTAGTAATTACTGCTGCTTTAGCTGATAAATATTTGGCTATTTTTTCTGTTTGTCTTGTTTATACAGTTTTATTGGACTATTCCTCCCCTCTTGTCTACTGAAAAATTTTTTTCCCTTTTTTTGGTGAAATGACCTCTAGCTTAGAGAAAAGTTGCTAATTACATGCCAACATTTTGAAGCTTTTTTTTTTTAACATGATGTCATACCTTTCCTGAATACTTAAATATATATTTTGTAAATAGTGACATATTCCTACATATTAATAATACAACCATAAAGTCAGAAAATTTAAATGGCATATTGCATGTAATCCTCAGACCCCATTTGAATTTGGCTGATTATCTCAAAAGTACCATTTAGAAATGTGATCCAATTTGGACTCCCTTATTGCCTTTAGTTGTCATGTCCTTGTAGTCTGCTTTACATGGAAGAATATCTCAGTCCTTCCTTGACTTCCAGGACCCTCACACTTTGGAAGTGTTCAGGAGAGTGATTTTGTGGACTTTCCCTCAAATCTTGTTTTTCTGATGCTTTCTCATAATTGATGACACATTGCAAGGGATGC